>NC_090189.1:18012476-18612476 GCF_024679245.1 Pseudorasbora parva
TATTTTAATAAAGGTTGTCGAATCTCAAAAAATGTTCTTTGTATTAACTCATATTTTTAATTTCAATGAACTTTAATTTCAATTATTATTATTTTTTAAGGCAACCAGGTAACTTTTTTTTTTTTAAATAATTTTTACAGTGTATATATAGACTGCCATTTTTAAAACAGTCTTAAATAATTAGTTTTCCAAAGGCAATCACTCAGAACTTGCAGTGAATTTTAGTATTATTTTCTTATATCTCACATTTCTTTCAAATCACACTCTCAAATGTGCTTAGAAAGGCAAATGCATACCACACGAGGAAAAACGACAAAACATATATAGTGTATTTAATATGATGTTTATTGAGCAAATGCTGCTGAGAAATTCATTCAGATGAACAAAGACATGGGACTGCAAACGGTAGCACCTCATTAACGGTAAGTAGTTGAATTCAAGTCAATCCTATGCATACAAGAATGTATGTGCGCATTGACAGGGTTATTTTCAAATGCACTCATCAGGTAAACATAACTGACAACGGTAAAAAGCATGTTTAAGGCTAAGAGTTTCTTAGTTGCGTTATGTACTGAGTGTATATGACCATGGGCTATTTGTACCATCGTCTGCGTCCTTTTTTTTTGTTCTTTTTTTATTAACATTTTTGGCTCAGTTGGTGTCCTCGCGATAATATTTATAAGGCTACTTTGTCTGAAGAAAGTATCTCTACGACCATTGTTACCCTAACTTGAAGCATATGTCATTCCCCACTCTGCGAGTATTTTATATTACTGTCATACATAGGGTGGTTTTTTTCTATCTCAAAGAACGAGGAGCGCACTCCCCCTGAGCTGGCATGCAGATGCCACATTCAAGTGACCGCCCCCCTCCCCCAAGTATTGCAGTTTGAACAAAAGTGAAAAGTGAGTCCCCCGGTGTCCCGGACCGCATACGCAGCAGAACCCATTTAAAGCTGTCACTCAACATGCATTTTTTAGCTTGCCGCATCTTGTGGCTTCTCTCTATGCTTTGTTTTAGTGTGGTTAATGTTATTAAGTACATCTGTTGAGCTTTATGATTTCTTTGTTATGTTCGTTTTGTGTTGATTGCTTGAATGCTTCCTCCTCGGTTCCTCTTCGGTCGGCTATAGCTGTATGCTCGGGTCTAATCTGCTTCGGTGGCCTTCTGGGCCTTCTCCACGGTTTTGGAGACCACCTTCTCCTGGACGGTCTCCTCCACCTCATCTCCTTTCTCAGTGACGGTAACAGTTTTTGTGACTTGTTTGACTCCACCTTCCCCAGTCGTGATGGTCTCCACCGTCTTGGTGATGACCACCCTCTGGCTCGATTCATCTTTGGTTGGGCTCTCGTCCACTCCGTTGGAGATCACGTCCTTCTTATCGGACTCTTTCTTCTCATCTTTCTTGCCCATGTCTCCATTCACGGTTGCCTCTTTCTTTTTCTCTTCAGGCTTTTTCTCTGGTTCACTCTTTTTCTCATCTGCTGGCTTTGGTGAATCTTCTTTAGCTTCAGCTTTCGGTGGTTCTGACTTTGGGGCCTCTTTCTTGGGTGGTTCTGCTTTAGGTTCCTCTTTCTTTGGACTCTCAGTCTTGGGAGACTCAATTTTGGGGGCTTCCTTTTTTGGAGTCTCTGTCTTGGGTGTCTCCTTTGGGCTTTCAGGCTTTGGACTCTCACTCTTTGGACTCTCACTCTTTGGAGATTCTGGTTTGGATTCTGTCACAGTTGCATTGTCTTTTTCAGATTTAGGCTCTTCCTTCTCCTCTTTTCCCTTCTTGTCTTCCTTTGTCGTTTCTGCTTTCTTAGGCTGCTCCTTTGCTTCAGCTTCTTTTTCATCTGTTGATCCTTTGTCGCTACCCGCATCTGCCTCATCTTTTTCATCACCTTCTTCTTCTCCTTCTTCTTCTCCTCCGCTGGTCTGCTTCTCTTCTGCTTTTTCACTCTCAGGTGAGGCCTTTGCTTTGGGTGACTTAGTGTCTTCTGCTTCGTCCTCTGCAACGTCCTCTTTCGCGTCTTCCTCACCCTCCTTTTCCTCCTCTCCTTTCTCTTCCTCCTCATCACCCTTTCCAGCTTCTTCTTCTTGTTCTTCCTCACCTCCCTCTTTCTCTCCCTCCTCTTCATCCTCAGCAGGGGCTCCGGAGGCTACTTTGGCTTGGGTTGAGGCAACCACCTCCTCCTCCTCTCCTTCTTCTTTCTCCTCACCTTTACCTTCCTCTCCTTTCTCTCCTTCCTCATCACCACCTTCTTCACCCTCAGCCTCTCCCTCCTCCTCTCCTTCATCTTCCACTTTAGCAGCTGAGAACTCCTCCGCCATCTCAGCCAAAGCCTCATCCAACTCAGACTTCTCATCCTCCACCCTCGTCTCCTCGATGATCTCCTCCACAAACTTGTGTTGCACTTTTAGTTTAGGCGGCTCACTTTTGACCTTGGGGCCTTTGGTGACGGTCTGGCGATATGGAAAAGTGCTAAAGTGGCTCTCCTCTCCTTCAAGAAGTTTTCTACATAAAAATGAAAGGCATAAAAGGAGATACAATTGTGATTTAGGCTATTCTAAATTGATCTGAAACAATTGTTTTTATTGCTATAAAATTGGTTAAAATGTAAATAATTGCAGCTTCTTTAATAATATAAGATATACTCTTGTTTTACATATTTGTATTGTTAAATGAAATATTTAAATAGCTACTAAATTATTACTTGTTAAACTAAATATTAAATATAATAATAACAATACATATTTATCAAAATTATTAATAAATATTACTCAAAAATGTGAATAAGAAAATATTATATCATACCAATACATATTAGTCATTATTATTATTAATACAAATTAATTATATTGATAATATAATTAATATACTAATATTAATAAGTCAAATAAATGGTATTTACACCATACTCATTTGCTAAATTGATCACAATCTTACCTGTATGCTGCAATCTCTATATCTAGTGCCATTTTGACATTCAGGAGGTCCTGGTATTCACGAAGATGCCGTGCCATCTCCCATTTCGTGCTCTTGAGTTCATTTTCCAGCTGGTGGATGGTTTCCTAATGAGTCAGACAAAATATTGTGACAGCTTAGTGAAATCAATCTGTTGCTGAAGAAAAACAAGCAGTCATATTCTCAAGATAATCATTTGTTTATGCATATTCCTCACATGCTCTCACTGCACCAATTCAACTAAAATATAATTCATTCAGTATCATTGTATAGCTTCAAGGACAACCAAAAGGTGCATTGAGTTTATGTGCATGAGGTGATTCCAGGACACCAATGAGCGAACCCTGCCTCTGCTCTGACTCAGCAAAGAGCGAGGAGAGACTGCATTGTGGGTGTCTGCCTCTCCTTAACCCTTTCTAACACCATTCCACTGCACCTATGATGTAATGAAGCATCATATGCAAATCCTCTGGTGAATGTCCAGTCTGTTTCTCTGCTTTCCATATGCAATAGTGAGTTCATAATAAATATCATTCAACAGCCATGCAGACTTAACTGTGACATGAGGAGAGCTGCAACACATTTCAAAAGTCGAAGTGATTTATGAGTACAACTGCAGCAAAGGCTGGAACCATTGTCCACCACAACACTCAGAGTGGTCAAACAATATTAGTTTTTCAATGGCATATATTCTTAAATTAAGTAACATTATTTTACATAGTAAACAAAAAACACTATTAGATGTGGTAATTGTTTGATAAAGTTTTTTAGTGCACTTTAAAGCATTTAAAAGCACACATACACATTTGGGGAATTGCATATTAAACCCCCTTTTTGTTTAAATGCCAAAATGAAATGTGATACTAGAGATGCTTAAAGTGATTATGTACCTGAAGGCTGGCAAGGTCATTGTTGTGTCGGTCCTCTATGTCGTTGAGCTGCCTCTCCAGAGAATCTTTGGTTCCTCGGACAGACTCCAACTCGATGGTTTTGGACTGTAACTGGCGGCGATAGTCTCCGATCTCGTCCCTTGCGGATTTGATGGCGCTTTTATTTTGCTCAGCGGCCTCGGTGAGTTTCGAGTAGCGGCACATGAACCAGTCTTCCACCTGCTGGAGGTTTTGCGTCGAGTGGCCCTCCAGCTGCGAGCGAATCTCGCGCAGCGCTTCGGTGATATCCGCTTTCTGGTAGTCCCTCTTCTCCACAGTGATCTGCGACGCCTGCACCTGCGCTAACAGATCGCTGATCTCCTCTTGGTGGTTGTTGCGGATAAACGCGATCTCGTCCTGCAGGGACTGCACTTTCTTCTCCAACTCTGCTTTGACGAGTGCTGAGTCACCCATGTCCTTCTTCAGGGCACGGAGGATCGCTTCTGTCTCTTCCCTGATGCGGGCTTCCTCGTCGAATCGGTCCCTGAGGCGCTGGATGTCTACCTCAATGTGGTCGGTGTCCAGTTGGATCTGCGCCTTCTCGTGGTGGATCTGCTCCAGCATGGAGCGCAACTCCTGCAGCTCTTGGTCGTAAAGTTCGCCCAGCTGAGACTGCGACACTTGCTTCTGCCGCAGTGCCTGGATCTCCGCCTCGATCTGCTTGTTCTGCTGCTCCAGAAAGTGCACCTTGTCGATGTAGCCCGCGAAGCGGTCGTTGAGTCCCTGGAGTTGTTCCTTCTCATTGGAGCGCTTGTAGTCTCCATTGTGGATGGAGGTCTGAGTGAAATCAAGGCTGTCAGTGGCGCTCAGAACTGTGGAGCCGTAAGTTCGCGCCACCGGGACGTTGAAGGTCCTCTTGTAGGAGGAGGAGCTCGGGCTTGGCCGCGACCAGGTCTGGGAGCGGAACCCGCTGGAGGGGCTCGAATAGCTCGTCCTGGTGTCCATTACCCTCCGGTAGGGACTTCCTATAGTGTCTATCGAATAACTCATCCGGACAGACGGGGTGTGAACGTGCAGATGAACAGAAGTGTGAGGTAAAGTAGTGTATAGGTGTAGCGTGTGTGGCTCTCTCAGCGCTGGGTAGCAGCTCTACCTGCCTTTATATACTCCAGGCTCTGTTGCGAAAAAGCTCAGGCTTGTTTTGACTGGACCATTGATCCGACGAGGTGGGAGGGTCCTGCTTGCTACACTTATCTTTATCAGTAGGCTAGCCTTCTCTGCTTCCTATAGTCACACATACCGAGTGCATGGGTGGCTCGTGAAATATAAATATAACTTTCAAAAAATATTTTCTCTGCTAAAAATGTCCTAAAAATTACTTTTAAAGACTTTTTAAGCACTAAATGCTTGTGATATGTTGTGGTGTTTATTATCCAGACCTGTAATAAAGTGATAAACTATGTGTAAGCCCATAGGCTACTTTTGTTTATTTGCTATATTCGCTGTACATGTAGCGCACTAAACTTGTGTAAAACATAACCCATAGCCTAATTTTAAGACGCTCCCAGCTCCCTATAACCAACCTGTCCGTTAATGCACCCTAAACCTCCATAATTTGGTTGTGAAACGTTTAAAAGAACAAACTCTTACAGAATGTAATAACAGATACGTTGTTTTTTCGACATATTTACAATGCTATATCACGTCTTATTAGAGTTACATTGGACGTGACATTATTGGTACTTGGCTAGAGTCTGATCACGCGCAGCCCAATCACTGACTGAGCGTCCAGAGTCAGCACCAAGGACAGCGGCCCGTACCTCAGACAGATTCAAGGGCATTTAGCTGGGGTGTGCAACTGCTAACTAACATGAAATGACTATTCTCGGTAGCACTTTATTTTTAGGTGATGCAGGTACACATGTTGCACACAGTAAATAATGCACAATTTCAAGTAACTAACCCCAAACCAAACCCTAACCCACCTTATAGTAAGTACATATTACTCAGCACTTTTTTGTGTAAATACATTGTAACGTCACTCTTATCCCTTTATAAATATTATTTATTTATTATTTATTACAAGGCTTTACCCTAATTTGTGTGAAAATATTAAGTTTAATTATTTCTAAGAGAAACTTTGAGCAGGCATTTGTTTTTCAATGCGCTTTGCACTCTGAAAAAAAAAAGATTTGACTTAAAAAATGAAGGCAACAGTTTGCATGGCTTTTTGATCTCGATTCATTATAAATAAATGATCTATTTATGACCTAGTAATAATACCTATTTAGATGAAGTATAATGAGACAAAAATTGCAGCTTTATGATATACTTGCTAAAACTTCAGTAGTAAGTAAATACAAAAACTACAAAATCAAAGAAGAAGAAAAATACAGCAATTACAGGGATAGTTCACCCAAAAATGAAAATGTGATGTTTATCTGCTTACCCCCAGGGCATACAAGATGTAGGTGTGTTTGTTTCTTCAGTAGAACACAAATTAAGATTTTTAGCTCCAACAGTTGCTCCTATAATGCATGTCAATGGGGTCTAATTCTAATTAGAGTAAACATTTAAGTAAACATGCTATTTAAATGAGCAATTACTTGATCTAAGTGTCATTCTTTCTGCATGATGTGTGCAACTTAAAATTGTATAGCATCATTTCTTCAGCACTGAGAATAAAGTATGATGTATTAATTTAAAATAAATTCATTTTATTGACATATAGATAATACATGATTATATATTGGCATATACTTTTATTGTGTCATCCCTAAAGTTATGAAGCACCGCTCCTCTGCTGCAAAGCTTCATTTGCTGCGCATTAGTGCAGTTCTTACTTAGGCTTTTTGTGCTGGTTGACGAATGACTTCTTTTCTATTAACCAGAATCCTGCCTTTTCAGAATAGACGAAGTATGCAAGTCATGCATTGAACTGGGACGTGTCAGAGAGTGCTGACTTCCTCTAACAGAGCACCTGCTATGCATACAAACCTCTCTAAACCTTATTTGATTCACATGGCAGGGATTTGATTTTTTTTTTATTATTGACGTATGACTCATCTGCTGATCTGATCTCAAGAGAAAAAACGAACAGAAGGGCTGTCAACAGGCACGTAACATGCCAAAGATGTGCATTGTTTCAAAGATACTTTAAGAACGCACAACCCGAGAGTGTTGAGATTGTAACTGATTGATCCAGAACAGCAGTTGCTATAGATAATTCAACCAAAGTGCCTCATTCAGAGTTTCACAGTGCTGAAAGTCACTCTGACCACACGGACATCTTGCATTAGCAATTGCTAATTTCCTCTATTTCCCATCGCTCAGCAGAGTTTAATCATATCACCATGAATTCCAAATGATTCATTGTAATGCTCCAAGTCATTCCTATTGAACCATGAGAGGACAATGAATTTGTCCCTCTGAGGAGACTAAAAGGAGATATTTCCAATTAACTGTAGGCCTTATTCTATTTGCTTTGTCATTGGATTTGCTGCGTCTGAGCACCGGAGCCAGATTTAGCCTGTGTGCAGTCATGCAGAGCAGCAGAAGAAAACCTCATGCACTCAATGACCTTATGTCTCTGCTGTCCACTCTGCATGTCCAGCTCTGAGTGAAGACCATCCCTTTTAAATGTGCAAATCATCCCTGAGGAGCGGGCGCCTGTCGCTCAAGGTGCTTTTGTGGCCATGCAGAGCAGTGCGGTTTAAAATTCAATGCAGGCCACCAGTAATACTGCAGAGCACGCCCTTACAGTGCCAGCCTACTGTGATGCTTTGTTGGAGATCCAGCTATAATGTGACGATATCACGGCCAGTGTACTCACAATCAGTATGACTGGGGTGAGGCACGTACGCAGGGAGAGAAGTCTGTGATTTATTAATAAAGTATGCATGGGGGAGGAGGGGTTATGCGGCGTAATGCTGGAGGCAGACGCTCATGTAAGTGACTTTCAATAAAAAGATGTCTGCCAAGAACAGAAATGTAAATGTAACGAGGATCTTTTAAAATAAGTTTGGTGCAAAACAAAAAGAAAAAAAAGTGCATTCAAAAATGTGGGTTGCAAGATAAGCTCTGGTACAAATGCAGAGTAGCGGTGCATGAAGACTTGATGCTGATTCAAATCTCCGGAGGATACTGTTGTTAAATCAGCCCTGAAGGGATTCTTTTGCTCCCCTGATGAGACTGGATGACTCAGCAGTAATCTGTAGACAATGTGAGAAGTGCTTTCTACCCGAAAGCATTTGGAAACACTTCGATCTGCGTAAATCATGACTCCTTGAAGGTCCTACCTATGACTTCAACTAAACATTTTTCATTCCTTGCCTTCTCAGTTTTTTTCTGCCAGCCATGTTTTATTCATTCTTCAGAGTTAGAGAGTGGGTTAATGCATGTGTGGGAATGTGTGTGTGTAAGATATAGAGAGACCCCTGCTGGTCTCTTTTTTAGCTGTGATTTATGGCCGTATTCTCATCATCCCCCTCCCGAGGTGGTTAGCAGAAGGAAGATGTCGGGAGTCAGCATATCGATGAGGAAGCAGAAAGCAGCATCATATGAGCAGAGAGCCTTAACGATCTGTGTCATGGACAAAATCCAACCCTCATTAGACACTCCTACAACATGTGAATTTACTCATGTAATCAATGCACTTGAGAGTTGTCAAAAAAGGGCTTCGATATCATATCTCCGTACAGTCTGCAAGAGTAAAACTGCAGTAGATGTTAAAAGGATCATGAGTAATATACTGTAAACATAGGAGTCTGATAATAGCATATTTTCATATGCATTACTGTTCAAAAGTTTAATAATTAATATTATAAATGTCTAATATATTCTGTTAAGTTATGTCTACACAATATAGTACTGTATTTATTTTCTTATTTGTTATCTCTTTTTTTTATTGATTCATTTATAAGAAAATAAAAACTTTTTTCTCTAAATATTTCCATAGACCCCCTACCACATGGCCAGATATGGCTGCCTTCAAAATCGCATATTCTCTTGAGTAGATAATTATTTTGAATAAGTACTTTGTGAGTTCTATATATAATGTGTGTATGAATGAAATCTGGACGGACTACTTTCACCATGTTATCATTAACATGTGACCTACCAGTATCAGTTGTGTCGCTTCATTGTCATTCACAAATCCTCTCCCATGGGCTCTTTATGACTACTATGAATTCAGATATACTTTGTCACAAACTGTTTTTCACTTATTATATTGTAGGGAAGCACCCACTTTTAAATAGGACACTATTTCAGGGAATAGCCATGTAGTGGTAACCATAGTGAACATTATTGAGTGTACTCATTCAATCCCATAGAGAACAGTAATGATGAGTGTACAACTCAACAGCTGAGAATACCTATAATGCACTGTGAAGAGTCATGCCAAATGAATTCCTGTGTCTCGCCAGATGTTGCCCACAGCAGAATCATCCATCCATTTTCTGAACCGCTGGTCCAATGTGGGTTCACTGTAAAAAAAACATTGTTGGTTTAACTTAAAAAAGTAAGTAACCTGCTTGTCTTAAAATTGGGAGTTTTTTAAATAAAAATATTGAGTTAATACAATGAAGGAAATTGGCTTAATAAATAGAAACTCAAAATATTATTGTATCTGAACCATATAAAATTTTGATAAATCTAAATCTTTTTGGCATGTTTCACTGCGTCATCACAAATAAAACACACACAATCACCAAATATGCTTACAAAATCTTTTAATTATATTTGAATAAAGGTTTTCGATTCTCAAAAATGTTCATGTATTTACTCAAATTTTAAATTTCAATGAACTCAAAATTTTAAGGCAACCAGGTAACTTATTTTTTTACAGTATAATATCATACAGGTGTACATTCCTTTCAAAAGTTCAACTACTGGAAAACTACTGGAGCTGCCAGTTTGATAAGTTTCAAAAGACTATTTAACAGCAAGCACAAACTTTGAATATCAATAGTCTCTGAATTTGCTCACTCGTTTTTAATCACTTTTTCCAAGAGGACTACATTAGTGGACTAATGTAGGGAATAGTGTATGAGTAGCCTGACAAGCCAGACCCACATCAAGATGTTTGGTCTGGAAACTCACCATAGACAGGGCTCAATCCGAGGGGCGGGATAAACGGCTGTCTTTCAAACTCCCTCTGCACGCGATAGGATAGCGCTACACCAACCAGAGCAACGAAGGTGAAACACAGCTTGTTGATAGATTAAACATTCACTGTATCCGGTCGGCTAAACTCAGAACACATCTTCCCTTTTTACTGTTTTTTTCAACTGCTTACACACATTTTCCAAAGGTTTCCTCTTTTTTTCAAAACTTAACACACAAATTCAAGAATTCCACACACAAGATGCAAAATGTCTCACATCTCTTTCAAAATGAAACAACACAGTCAAAATATCACAAACATATTTCAAAAGCAAACATTTGTCTTACGTTGTAAACACCTTTACCATAATGTTGTATTTTACGTCATATACACTATATTATGTCATATACACACTGTTATTCAAAACCTAAAGCTCTTCTTTTACAGTTTTTCTCAATTGCTAAAACACTAAAACCCATCGGCTGAACAAATTTCTCAGTTGCCTGAACTCATTTAGCTAATTGTGCAGTCTGTTGTCAATACCTTAAACCATTTCACATCATAAAACACAATTTGCAAATCTCACTTAGACTTTTCAGCAAATCTCTAAACACATTCTCATTGTCAAGACACATACTGCTCTCTAATGCACATGCCATTCATACGGGTTAACACAAGTGGCAACAATCAAATACAAATGGAGAACACAATGTCATTGATTGAACACAACCACTCAAAACTGATTTAACCTGTTTCAAATGATGAGACAACCAATATAAGTACAGTGCATTGTAGGCTGTATACTGTACAATTAACAAATCTTATTGCCCTGAACATGTTGCTTTCCATTTGTTTACAGTACTGACTGCTCAATAGATTTTGACTGGTTGCAGATTCATATCAACAAAGGACAAGTTTGTGAGATGCAGAGTACAGTACTGTAAAAATCAGCCTAATCTAATGAAAATGCATATCTATAGCACAAATTGTATTTATCGTGCGATTTATATGCCAAAATGAGTTTTTATGAGCATATGTTACGCAGTTTTCGTGTGCATATGATATGTCCTTTATATTGTGTTATGTGCACGTACTCCAAACAACTCAACCTACCCAATGGGGTGACAATGCAAATCATATGCACATAAAAAATAATTGTGCCGTATAAATCGCACAATAAATACAATTTGTGATGTATATGCATTTCATGAGAATGAGTTGGTAAAAATAGGGCTACAAGCAAGAGGAAGAACAAAAAATTGCAAAGCAAAGCAGAGTAGCAATAATTTCTGACCAATTTTGAGCTACTATGATGAAACATGTTTTCATTCATCACAAGACAACGACAAAAATATGAAATTTGTTTTAAGATTAAAAATGTACTTCTGCCTGAGAACTATGTTTTGAACAATGTGTTTTCTATTTTTTGCTGTATTGTTTACTGATTGCTTGATAGTGTTTATCATTTTGATCACTTTGTTTATGATTTGAGAGCAGTGTTTGATTTTGAACACAGGTAAAACTGTTTTGAGGCGAAAGTTTCATTTTGCAAGAGAAGTCAGAGGTTTTGTGAATAGTGCTTGAAGAGGAGGTTTTGTGTTTAATGGTTTCAGAAAATGGAGCAAGGTTTCAGAAATAGTGTTTTAGCAATAGAGAAAAACTGTAAAAGCTCACACGTACATGAATGAATGTAATTGGGAGAGAGCTGTTGAATATATAAAGTAAAAACAAAAGCAAAATTGAAACCAAAACTTTTATTTATGTTTTTATTTATTTTTTGCTCTTTGTGGTTGTAAATGTAGTATTAGTGTACACAGTTTAAAAAACAAAAACAAAAAAAACATCAAAAACATATCAAAAATATGTAGTGTTGTAGCATGTAGTGTAAAACCAAACATAATGTGTGTGCTTGCATGTGGAGATGGTTGGGTGTATCTAGGCTCCATCTCTCCTCCGGGCTGGGTCCGGCCACAATACTTCAGCCACGTCACATGCTATATTCTCTCTTGCCAGACACCGTGGAAAGAACCTTCTTGTATGGCGTATCCAACCTTGGATGGAGGCAGCATCAATGTCTCCACATGTCTCCTCCATTGTCCAAAAGCTATTACTTGACCTTTGGCCTATTTATAGGCCACTGCTAAAGTTATGATTGGTTGTTGTTAAGTAAAGCAACAAGTGTTTGCACATGTGAGGAGTTAGTGTGAGGCACTGATGAATTAGTGTGACATTTTGATTGGTTGTGTTTATAAAAGGAAATCAAGAAACTTCCTGTCAGATTTTTGTGTGTTGCCTAGAAAATTGTGTGTTGTGTTTTGCAAAAAGTGTTTAATGAAATTGAAAACTGAGTAAAAGGCCAAAAATTAGTGTATGGTTTTGCAGATTTAGTGTGTGGTTCTGGTGTTTGAGTGTCAGGTTTTAAAAATTGTGTGACAAGTAACAATTTTGTGTGTAAGCAGTTGAAAAAAACTGTAAGAAATAAGAATGACTTCAGTGCCGTTCTTTGTTCTTTTCTCAGAGAAAAGCTTAACTCCAAGTCTTCCAGAATCGCAGTCAAAGCTGATTCGAAAGACCGCCAGTTTCTGTGTTTAGAAGCACACAAACGCAACTCGGCTGTCGTCATTATGACCGCGCCCGCCGACTCTATACATGATGTGATTGGCCCATCCAGATTGAGAGGAATACAGCTCAGAAGGGTATTGAGATTTCCTAGACGACACTTGCGGGCAGATTAAATTTGCTGCCGCTAGGGTGCGTCTAGTATGAGGGCATAGGGGCAAAAACTGGGAATTTTCTGAAAGCTTCATGTCGTACCAAGAGACTGCTGAAGATGTTAAAATTTCTGTAATTTTGAGATGACAAAACGTGATGTTCTTCCACAAAAAAATAGCAGCATGCAAGTTTGGAACAACACGAGGGTGAGTAAATGATGACAATCTTTTTATCAGTTGCATACAGTGGTGTTCAGTGTTTTCATTTTTATTTTATTTTTTAAATATTTAAATCAAATGCAAGTTCCTGTCCCAGTTAGTTCACCCAAAAATGAAAATTCTGTCAATAATTACCCTCGTGTCGTTCGACACCCATAAGACCTCTGTTCATCTTCAAAACACAAATTAAGATAGTTTTGTTGAAATCCGATGGCTCAGAAAGGCCTCCATTGACACGAATGTCCTTTCCTCTCTCAAGACCCATTAAAGGCACTAAAGATGTCGTAACAAATCCCATCTCACTAGTGGCTCTACAAACATTTTATGAAGCAACGAGAATAGTTTTTGTGCGCAAAAAAATGCCTAAATAATGACTTATATAGTGATGGAACAAAAGTTTCGAACCGTTATGAATCAGTGTATCGCCAATGTCACGTGATTTCAACAGTTCGGCAGTTTGACATGCGAGCCAAATCATGAATCAATAAGCTGATTCATAACGGCTCGAACTTTGTTTTGAAATCGGCCCATCACTATATTAGTCGTTTAGTTTTTTTTTGCGCTCAAAACTATTCTTGTTGCTTCATAAAATGATTGTAGATCCACTGTAGTGAGACTGGGTTTGTAACGACATCTTTAGTGCCTTTTATGGGTCTTGAGAGAGGAAATGACATTAGTGTCAATGGAGGCCTTTCTGAGCCATTGGATTTCAACAAAACTATCTTAATTTGTGTTTTGAAGATGAACAGAGGTCTTAAGGTAGTCGAACAACATCAAAAACAACATTTTCATTTTTGGGTGAACTAACCCTTTAATGTCGTCACAAAATGTTGAGACCAAATAGAATTCTATTTTGTATATTTACCTTAGCTGTGTAATTAGTGCTATTTATTAAAACCAAGTAAATCTTATGAAGTTTATTTTTATGTATTTTTACAATTAGTCCAAAATAATAACTAAAGGCAATACAAATTTAAGGAATACATTTTATTTTTAACATTTATGTTTAGCTGTTCTTTTTAATAGTCAATTCATTCATTCATGTCATCGAGCTCAGTAAAGATGGGTCACAGACTGGTCATCACATCCAATCATAGCACGATGGAGGCATTGGCTTATGTGACTTTCCCCCATTCATTCTCAACTACCCCCCACCAAACCCAATAGGGGCTCTGATCTCAATGAAAACTCATTGGGGTCAGGGATGGCAAGAGAGACGCGGACTCCCATTGGAACATTACCTGCTGAATCACTGCTGAACTGTTACTTTAGGAAAACAAGTGATTTGTACTCTTTTAATAGCGCATTTTGTAATATTTGCATTGTTTTATTTTTATAATATGGTTTGATTTCTCATCCAATTTTAAGGAGGTACTGCCTCCCTTCCACTTCGGAGGAAACACTTGTTTTTTATGTATAGGTGAGCTGTTCCTTTAAACGAAGCAGAGGTGGTGAGATTCTGACAGTCATTATTACCACTCTATCCTTGAACATCAGCTCTCTCTCTCGCTCTCTCTCTCTCTCTCTCTCTCTCTCTCTCTCTCTCTCTCTCTCTCTCTCTCTCTCTCTCTCTCTCTCTCTCTCTCTCTCTCTCTCCTTCCCACTCTCCCACTCTATCTTGCACCTGGGTGTCACAAAGCCAAACAGATTTGTTAAATCTGAAGGCTTGCTCAAACTTCACAGGAGGGGGTTTTCTATTGGGCTAAAATGATGACAGGAGAAACTGTGTGTTCATTTAGCTTACCCCCAGGAGCGCGAATGACTAGTTGCAGTTTTCTTCAGTTATTGAACGCACTCCCTGACCCCATGCCTCCAATAGACGAGTAGCTCAAATCTACTATCTCTGCATTTCAAAGGGTAATGCAGAACCCTGGAAAATCACTCAAGAGAAAAAAAATATAACAAAACTTTGCTTTAGTGTTGCTTTTTAAAGACTCAACGAGTCATCATTGTTTATCCAGCATAGAAAAGAAAGGGGTTAAACTTCACTTTTCAAATTTCAAATGAACTTTAACAAATTAGATAACAAACAAATTTTAAATTAAATTACCGTTCAAAAGTTTGGGGTCAATGAGATTTTTAAACGTTTTAAGGCGTTTCTTATGCTCACTAAGGCTGCATTTTGATAGTCATATTGTAAACTATTTTATATTTTAATATGTTTTTTAATATGTTTTAAAATGTATTCCTGTGATGGGAAATCTTCAGGGTCATGTGATCTGTCATCTTTGCTTTCTTATATTCACAACATCTTTACTTTTACAGCAAATGATAGATTTGAGAGATTGGATTGTGGCTGTGTTTCAGGGTTGTCCAACTCTTACATAGGGGGGCATTAGTCTGTAGGCTGAGTCCCATCTCCCTCACAGGACATCATCAGGTTGGAGGAGGTGATGTGATGATGTCATAGAGTAAGCTTGGGGTGTGTGTATGGATAGGAAAGGGAGGGGTTGCCCATGCAGGATACGCAGTTTATCTGCAATGCATCAGCAGCTTCCTCTTGAGTTTTTCTATTCCTCTCTTTCTGATTATCACTTGAGCTATTGATAATGCGACAAAAAGCAATATTACAATTAACAAACACAAATCCGCATATTTGTATCACATTTGCAATTGTTTAGCATCTTATCTTATTTGTGTCCCTAAGTTAGCCCGCTTTGTGGGTGGATCCCTCCATCATGTGATCTAACTAACCAATCCAAACCCGAGTCCTTCATCAGGTGAGAGCGTTCGAGGAGTGTCATCGCATCACTGATGTCTGTGTCGACAAATTGTCTCTCTCAGGGGACAGGGAAGGAGACTGCTTACCCTTCATAGATTAGATTAGCCAACAAAAGATGACTTTCAGCAGAAAAGAACCAGGATGCATGTACACTTGCATGGACCCGCAATCTCTTGCTAACAAGTCTATTTTATCCCTGTAATGTATATGCAGCCAATGATACTGTAACTGTGTTGTTTGATTGCACCTACATTTTCATCCCCTCTCTAATATGACTGCAGTAGCTAAACGTATACACTGCTCAGTCATCGTGTCAGAAGACTGTGGAGTGCTTGCTTTACATTTTGACAAAATGATTTTACCCAGCAGTTTATAACAAATGACAGCAATAAACAATGATATATAAAAGGAAGTCTACAATATTAAAGTCCTCTGTGCTCTGAGATGTCTATCCTCAAAATTGCATGCTGCTGTTGTGCCTATTGCTGTGGTTGTGTGTGGAGTTATTCCCACTGGGACTATGGGCCAATCCTTTTGAGAATTTTATTATGCAGAACTAGTTCTTAGTTCTAAAAATATAGATCTGAGAGATGGATTTGTTGAATCATTTGCATTGCAGTCTTTTCCTTTGCCATCCTCTCTTTCAAATGTATTTATATTATTATTTTAAGTCTCTTATGCTCACCAAGGCTGCATTTATTTGATCCTAAATATAATAAAACTATGCAAGAAATATCTCATTGAGGGGACACATCCTCAGTGTTGTATCCTGGGATCATTGGGTGTTTTGGGTCTCGCAACGTCATACACCCTCGCCCAGGCGACCCAGCCGGGGTTGTTCAAGCCCTGACTTGTGTCCCGGATCAACCAAAGCCACTTTGTGGCCTTCTCTGCGGCTTCTCTTGCAGATTGAATGACCCTATTTTTGACCGCCCCTGTAAATCCCAAACGACAGAGGACTTTGCAATATGAACATCCCTTAAAGCCTCTACAGCGGACTTCTATAGGCTCTCAGCCTCTCTCCCTGCACTCCCCCACCAGTTCCAGTGCTGGTACTTAGCGTGTTTCCTCTCATTGGCTTCCTCAATATGCTCTTCCCAGGGCACCGTAAGTTCCAGAATGATTAGATATTTGGAAACCGCAGAGGTAACTGTCATGTCTGGGCGGAGGTTTGTTGTTACAATGTGCTGAGGGAACCTTAGCTGTTTTCCCAGGTCGATAAAGAATAATTAACAGTAATTTCACGAGTTCACACTTGCATATAATTTATAGAGAGTAAATTTAAAATTGTGTATTTGGCGTTCTGTCCGGGGGGAGGGCTTCGAGCCCGAACCCAGAGTACCCCCTACACTGTAAAAAAAAATCAGGTCTCCAATTGAACATTTTTCAAGTGACTGATCACATCTAAATTGTTCAGTTGGTCGAATTGAATATCTGTGAATTAAATTGCATCAGTTCACAGAATTTCAATTCAGCCAACTGAAAAATGTGATCAGTCACTATAGAACATTTTCAGTTGGAGCCATTTTTTATTTATTTATTTTTTTACATTATATGTAAGTGGTTTAGAACTAAAAATAGAGCAAAATGTAAAGAATAGGTGGTGGAGGGATGCTGATAAACTGTCAACAAAGTGGAGGTAAGACGGCTACGTATATAAACACCTCTTTTGTTGATTAGCTGAGTACTCTCCACCTGTGTCAGTTATCTGAACATGCTACTCCTGAACCTTGTTTAATAAAAACAAGTATTCTTTTTATTTAATGCAATGTTTTTCTATTTTAATGTTTAAAATGTAATTCATTCCTGTGACGGCAAAGCTGAATTTTCAGCAGTCATTACTCCAGTCTTCAGTGTCACATGATCCTTCAGAAATCATTATTGATTTACCCATAGGAGATTTATACAGGTGGAGCTGGGGAAGGTGGAAGGTTGGTGAAAGCGTGCTTCAACTGCTACAGCAAATGCTGTCAGTGTTTCAAATCCTTCAGTGTTTGAAGGTTGAGCTGCCAGCTCATTGGCGATACAGCATGAACCAATCAGCTGTGCCTATAGAGAATGATGAGTTAAGGACATTTCATGATAGAGCTTTGTATTTCTTCTTATTATGAACGTTGAATAAAGTTGTGCTGATTAAAATTTTTGTGGAATAGAAAGTTCAAAGGAAAATGTTTTTTTGAAATACAATTATTTATTTTTAATAATATAAAAGTCTTCACTGTCACTTTTGATAAATTATATGTGTCCTTCCTGAATAAAAGTATTAATAAAAAAAGAGTAATTCCATTTTACAAATTATAGTTCCCTTTCAGGGGAACTCCCGTTGCATCGAAAGACGCTTATGGGAACGCTTGCGTGATGAAGTCATGAAGCACATGTGAAATCAGTCCAATAGTGTGAGGGCACGTCAGAGGCGGTGACGTCACCAGGAAGTATAAAGCCTGCCCAAAACACAACCGCGCTAGCTTCTGTTGTCTTCAGTAGCGCTTTGTGATCAGTGAAAAAACAGTGTTTTGATAGTTAGTAAAGTAACTCTTATTCAACACTATGGCGGAAAAGCAGCAGTTTAGAGTGTGTGTGCACCCTTGCCCTCGCTTCCTTTCGGGTGGGGACACACATAGTCTTTGCGTTGCTTGTTTGGGAGAGGAGCATGCACGGTCAGCGCTCGAGGGCGCTGGCTGTGGGCACTGCGAAGCGCTTCCTTTACGGACGCTCCGATCCCGCCTGGCGTTCTTTCGCGAGGACGTTCGGGCTCGCGTTCCCCGGGGCTCTGGTCCCGCTGCTGCCGAGGCACAGCGGCGATTACAGTCCTGGGGTTCGCAAGTGGATCTATCAGCGGGGATAGAGACGGGCCCAGCCTTATCTCTTCCCTCACCTGATAGATCCAGTGCCTTTTCTCTGGGGTTGGAAGCACGCACTGCGGTTACTTCCACCCCGAGGGAGGCACCTCTGATGCAGCTCTCCAGTTCTGAGGAGCTGGAGAGTGTTAGTGTCAGAGAAGTAGAGGATCCGCCTCCTCAATCACAAGCATTTGAAGAGCTAGTTGAGGTTGTGACTCGGGCTGTGGAGAGATTAAACATTGACTGGCCCGCAGACAGGCAGGACGTTCGTTCAAAAAGCAAGTTGGACGAACGGTTTTTGCCAACCCGGTTGCCAGCCTCAACGCCGGGGTCTACCATTTTTCCCTGATCTTCACACCGAGGTGTCAAGATCATGGGAAAAACCGGTTTCATATAGGGTGTATAGTGCACAAACATCACACTATTCCACTATAATGAATTATAAAGAGCACGGTTATGGGGAGATGCCTAAAATAGAAGATAATTTAGCAAGCTATTTATCCCCTGAGTCGGCATCTTCCCTAAAGGCCCCGGCATTACCCACTAAGCCAGTACGCACCACCTCTGCCTTAGTGGGTAAAGCTTATTCAGCGTCTGGTCAGGCAGCGGCATGTTTACACACGATGTCGCTGCTACAAGCCTACCAGGCTGAATTACTGAGCGATGTGGATGAGGGCGGGGGTATTGGGCCCGAAGTAGTGTGTGAGCTACGTCGGGCCACAGATTTGTCTCTCAGGGCCGCCAAGGAGACGGCCAAATCTATTGGTCGCTCTATGGCAGCCTTGGTGGCTACTGAGAGACACCTCTGGCTGAATTTGAGCTCTATTAAGGAGAAAGATAAGAATTTTCTGATGGACGCGCCCATGTCTCCTTCGGGCCTGTTTGGCAACACTGTAAACACGGTTGTCGACAGGTTCCAGGAGGCATCCAAACAAGCGGTAGCGTTCCAGAAACTCCTCCCCCGCCGCTCACATTTCACTGGGGCTGCTGAGCACAGAGAGCAGCCCCAAACATCAAAAGCTGGCTCTTCATACCGTGCCACACAAAAGCAGAGTGTGGCTTCTCGTGCTCCCCCTCAAAAAGATTGGGGACAGGGGAAGCGCAGTCTGCCGCAGCCTTCGAGGGGTAAGACGGATCTACGGACCGTCATTGCGTCCAAGAAGGCTGCTAAAAAGAAGTCCTGACGCCCGAGGGGTCAGGATTATGGGGGCGTTCTCCCCCGAAGGGAGGCAGAGTACACCTCATTATACGGTGCCTGTCTCCCTTCGGCGCCCTCCGGGGGCCGTTCTGCCAACCCTGCCACCTCTGGTGTTACAGGGCGCAGCAGTCTCCGACGAGCGTGCGTCCCAGGGTCCACCCCGAAAGGTAGTGGTCCTGGGGAACACGCCCCCTCCAAGGAGGGTCCTAGAGCAGCCAGTTCAGGTGTTCCCTGCCGGTTCGCCGTTACAGGGCGCCGTCCTGGCAGCTCAACAGAAACCAGAAGCCATTCTCGAGAGGATGGTACCTCTAAAAAATTTTTTGGCGGCGTGGAAGCTACTGCCAAATATTTCTCGTTGGGTCCTGCATACGATAGAGAAAGGGTATCAGATACAGTTCGGGTCTCGCCCGCCCAGGTTTTCGGGGGTCTTACCTACTGTGGTGGGCCCCGAGCAGGTTCTGGTAATGGAGCTAGAAGTGGAAGCCCTGTTAGAGAAAGGGGCCATAGAATATGTACCTCACTCAGACAGGGAAGCCGGCGTTTACAGCCGGTACTTCATAGTTCCGAAGAAGGGTGGGGGTCTGCGTCCCATTTTGGATCTTCGGGTGCTGAACGAGGCGGTCATGCAACTGAAATTCAAGATGTTAACCCTGAGACAAATCGTGCCACAGATCAGATCCGAGGATTGGTTTGTCACGATAGATCTCAAGGACGCATATTTCCATATATCCATCCTTCAATATCACAGGAAGTACCTGAGGTTTGCTTTCGGGGGGAAAGCGTACCAATACAGGGTGCTTCCATTCGGTCTAGCACTTTCACCCCGCACTTTCACGAAATGCGTAGATGCAGCCCTGGCGCCTCTGCGTCTCCAGGGGATTCGCATTATGAATTACATCGACGATTGGTTGATTTTAGCGCATTCGCATCAGGTAGCGGTTCGGCATCGAGATGTCGTTCTCGCTCATATGAAGGAGCTGGGTTTGCGGCTGAACCCCAAGAAGAGTGTGCTTTCTCCACTTCAGAGGACCACCTTTCTGGGAGTGGTGTGGGACTCGGTGCTGATGCAGGCACGCCTGTCACCAGCACGCATAGAATCCATACTGTCAGCAGTAAAGAAAGTAAAACTAGGCCAGTCACTTACTGTAAAACAATTTCAAAGAGTGTTGGGTCTCATGGCAGCAGCATCCAACGTGATACCTCTAGGACTGCTGTACATGAGACCCCTACAGTTGTGGCTCAGAACCAAGGGGTTTTCCCCGAGGGGCAACCCCTTTCGCATGATCAGGGTCACGCGGCGCTGCTTACGGGCCCTGTCTATGTGGAAAAAACCTTGGTTTCTGGCCCTAGGTCCGGTGTTAGGGGCTTCTGGTCGTCGCAGGATGCTAACGACAGATGCCTCTCTCACGGGGTGGGGAGCGGTCCTGGAGGGTCGCTCGACTCAAGGTCTGTGGGGGGACCGTCATCTCTCATGGCACATCAATCGCCTGGAGATGTTGGCGGTCTTTCTTGCCCTCAGGAATTTCCTCACAGACCTCAGGGGCCAGCACGTGCTAGTCCGCACGGACAACACGGCAGTGGTAGCCTATATAAATCACCAGGGGGGTCTGCGTTCACGTCCGCTATGCAAGCTGGCACGCCAGATCCTCCTATGGTCTCAGGGGAAGTTTCTCTCTATCAGAGCGGCTTATATTCCTGGGGTCCAGAATATAGGAGCGGACACACTGTCGAGGGGTTGAGGCCCGGGGAATGGAGGCTCCACCCCGACGTGGTGGAGCAGATTTGGAGAGAGTTTGGCCAGGCCCAAGTGGATCTGTTTGCGTCTCGAGAGACGTCTCACTGTCCACTCTGGTTTTCCCTCACGCATCCAGCTCCGCTGGGGGTGGATGCCATGGTACAGGCGTGGCCGAGGCTGCGTCTGTATGCTTTTCCCCCGGTCGCTCTACTCCCGGAAGTTCTAGAGATAATTCGCAGGGACCAGGTGCGCCTTATTCTAGTAGCCCCGCGTTGGCCGGGCAGGGTTTGGTTCCCCAATATAGTGTCTCTCCTCGATGGGCATCCACTTCAGTTGCCAGTCAGGAGGGACCTCCTGTCCCAAGCAGGGGGATCAATATTTCATCCCCGTCCAGAATTATGGAACCTGTGGGCGTGGCCTCTGAAGGGGCCCAGCTCATGAGTTCGGGTCTCTCTACCAATGTGGTAGAGACCATTCTGCACTCTAGGGCTCCCTGCACGAGGAAGCTCTATGCCCTGAAGTGGACGGTGTTCACTTCCTGGTGTAGGAACCGTCACCAAGATCCAGTTCACTGCCCTCTGGGTACAGTGCTGGAGTTCCTGCAGGAACGGTTTGATGCAGGTCTTTCCCCCTCCACCTTAAAGGTGTACGTGGCGGCTATTGGTGCTTACCACACTCCTCTGGGTGGTATGTCGGTGGGTAAAGATCCACTGGTGTCTCGTTTCCTTCGTGGTACTCTTAGGCTGAGGCCTGTAGTTCGCACTAGGGTGCCGGCTTGGGACCTGGGAACGGTCCTCCAGGGCCTCTCCCAGGCTCCCTTTGAGCCTTTGGAGGAGGTTCAAGACAAGTTTGTTACGCTAAAGGCGTTATTCCTTCTCGCTATTTCTTCTCTTAAAAGGATAGGAGATCTTCAAGCTCTGTCAGTGGCACCCTCGTGCTTGGAATTTGCACCTGGCATGGTCAAGGCCTTCCTTCATCCTAGGCCAGGTTATGTTCCTAAGGTCCCTACTCATGTAGCTAGATCTATTGTACTGCAGGCCTTCTGCCCTCCACCTTTTCTCAATCCGGACCAGGAGAACAGTAATTTGCTTTGCCCAGTTAGGGCTTTAGATGCTTACGTCCACAGAGCTGCCTTGTGGCGTAAGACTGACCAACTGTTTGTGTGCTTTGGGCCCCCAAACAGGGGAGCACCGGCATCTAAGCAAAGAATGAGCAAGTGGGTGGTTGAGACTATCTCACTGGCTTATGAGTCGGTCGGACGGCCTTCCCCCTTGGCCGTCCGGTCTCACTCTACGAGGAGTATGGCGGCCTCTAAGGCTCTTATTTCAGGAGTGGCCCTTCAAGACGTTTGTGATGCGGCGGGCTGGTCCTCACCGCACACATTCGTTAGGTTTTACTCTCTGGACCTAGACTCTACTCCAGGGTCTGGGGTCTTGTCTCTCTAAGTGCTGTTTTCTGCACACTGGACAGGCACGTCTCGCTATGGTGGCGTTGGTATGACGTTCCCATAAGCGTCTTTCGATGCAACGGGAGTTCCCCTGAAAGGGAACGCCTCGGTTACGACTGTAACCTCGGTTCCCTGAAGGGGGAACGAGCGTTGCATCGTACTGCCATATCTCCTACATGCCTGTCAAAGCACTACTTCAGACTTCGAAGCTAGCGCGGTTGTGTTTTGGGCAGGCTTTATACTTCCTGGTGACGTGACCGCCTCTGACGTGCCCTCACACTATTGGACTGATTTCACATGTGCTTCATGACTTCATCACGCAAGCGTTCCCATAAGCGTCTTTCGATGCAACGCTCGTTCCCCCTTCAGGGAACCGAGGTTACAGTCGTAACCGAGGCGTTTCTTTCGAAGGCTTAATTGTGTTTGTAGGGTGCACTGTAACGTGTTCATGCTTCATTTGAAAAAAAAAAAAGATCTTTCAACAATGAATAATCAAAGAATAATTTACAATAATTCCAAGTTCGCTGTTGAGATTTTAAAACATTAAAACATTAGGTGTTTGTCGGATAACGTTAAGTTATGAGTAAATGACCATTTAACAAACTGGTTTGCCGAGCCAAACAGTGTTGTCATTTGTTTACTTCCTTGCTACAACGAACAATTAACAATACAAACTATTACAAGAAAACACATCGACGAAAAATAAATTACACTTACAGGTTGTGGCCTGTGAACAGCTTCTGTTTTTAAAGTTGGAACTGCTCCATCTTTCAGGACAAGCCGTTGTGCGAATCCTGCATTTAACTCACAAAGATTGTGAGCTTTCCTCCGTAAAATGTGCAGCACAGAGAACGAGATTTGGGTAAGAATTATGAGGGACCGAGTAAAAAATGTATTTTAACCATTGATCCCTAACTCCTTCATCCCTAGGAAGGCTGAACAAAGTGGACCTGCAATGCGGATGAAAATAACAGCGTTTTATTTGCATTGTGACAACAACACTCCAGACTATAACACAACAACTCTTCTCCATGGCCTCACCCCCCTTATTTAATATTCTCAGAGGAGTGGTTTATGTAAATATTGGGACTGGTGATGTTAGCAACCCTGGAGGAATGTCTGTAGTCCTTAGAAATGGATTTTTTTTTTAAAGCAAATATCTCCCTTTGCTTCGAACTTTGAATGTTGTAACTTTGCAGATGTTGTTTTGCTATAACAGCTACATTACACACTAGCTAAAGTGAGAAAAGTGAAATTGTGTTTTACCACCCCTTTAAAGCAGCACTTGGCTACTTTTGTTCTCGGGGTCCCCCTACAGTTTGGAAAAAATAATGTCCTCAACTACTGTCGTAAGATCTGTCTTCATCCCAGGTAACGTTACAGTCAGTGGCATGTTTCAGCATGTCATATGAATATAATTTCATGGGTTTTATTTTTTTCAAACGCCAAATAATCACGATGCTCACGTTTACAAGCCAGCGTCATTATAGTAGTTTATTGGTTACCGTTTTACAGAATCTATATGATACTTCAGTTCAATGTTTGAGTGGTAGGTAATCACCGTAACAAGCATGACAGCATCAGTCGGGCACGCCTCCTTCAGCTCACGCCAACGAGCAAATGCTGGTCACATGTTGATCCTCGTCCTGCCTTTAATCCCATCACTTTTTCGTTTCCTCTTATTGCTTTCCTCCAACAAAACCTTTTCTCTCTTATTTGTCTCTGCTGCTTCGGACATGACTATATTATCCGACGAACAAAGTCGGGCTCGCACGTCCGAATTTAAGGAAGTGTGGGTGTTGGTGGAAGTGACGTATATGCCGTAAAGCAGTCGAATTTTGTAGTTCTTTTTGTTCTCGGGTTACTACCCGAAACCCGAAGTTTAAAAGTACGATTAAAAATGATACAGACCCCATCAGGCTATGGCAGACGTGTCATTCAACCTATTGTAAGTCGATTTATCGTCACAAGAGTCTTAAAAAATATATTATGAAGGTTGAAAAGTTACCTAGTGCTGCTTTAAAAAAATAAGATGAGCAATAAACAGGAATTGATTATAGATAAAATAAGCAAAACTTTCACAATGCAGTAAAAGCTGCATCTGGCACAAACAAGGTATAGGGTAGTTTACCCAAAAATCTTGTCATGATTTACTCACTTTAATGTTTTTCCAAGTTTCTTTTTTCTGTTGAACACAAAAAATTAAATTTTAAATGTAATTTTGGGTGAACCATCCATTTAACACCAAGGGATCAAAAAAGGGCTATAAGGCTCAGTTAGCCCCTGAATGTAACTAAACCATTAAAAAAACATCTTTCTCCATTGATGGTAATTGGAAAGCAGCCACCTTGTATTCTAATTCTAATAAAATATTTTTTAAAGGTAACTTATTGCATATTTCATTATAAAATATTAGATGTTCTGGCATGTTTTGTAACATACTGAAATGTTACCCTGCAACTTTAAATGACCATGTTATCGATTCAACTACTCTTTACAACTGTAACTCCAATAAAATGCTGAAAAACAGCTGAATATGTTCATTTCCGATTTTCAGTGTAGGGCTACTGTTCACTGTAACTGTAATATGAGGCCATGTTTTTATTTATTTTGCATCAAATAACCCATGAAATAGTGTAATTAGAGAAGGGCAACATATAGCAAGTACTTCACCTGCTTGTCAGAGCTGCTATCCCTACCAGGATCAAGTTCAATACACTTGTCCCAGCAGACGGCCCACGACAAGCTCCCCGATGCTTAGAAATGCGACTCATCCACTCCGAATGACCACCGCTGCACGTCTTGTTATTCTTGGCATGGGCCAGAGCCTCACTGACTGCTCTACCAAATTGCTTGTACACTAAGATTCATAATTAATTATCCTGAGTAAACTATTGATTATATAATATAGTCAATTTGTTCAACCCATTAGTAAACCACAAAGGAAGGCACAATAAAATGGTGGGGACCATAAATCTTTCACTCTTTTGTTTTAAATGGGTGAGGGGTCCAATGCCTCTGCCGACTGCAAGCAGACTTAAATATATAAAGCAGGTAATCATCCAAACAATAAAACATAAGATAATCGATTCTAGCTTTACACCAAATGCATATAAATTATTCTTTATACCACAAACATTTATGTCAATAATAAGAGGGTGCGTGATCCATATTAATAAAAGTCTCAATCTTGGACTTTAGCCTACAACACTCTCACTAATTCAATTATGAAATAATCAATCCACAGAGACATGTACATTCTTTTATATTCTGAAGCTAGCATGCAACTTGTTAATAAGTAGAAGAAAATGAGTTTGAGGACTGAACTAATTTAGGACAGAACCCTGTAATATATATCAAAAATATAGACACATACAGACTTTCAGAAAACAACTGGCCTGATCATAGATATATATTATGTAAATGCCTAATTTGACCGAGCCAAACAGATGATACTGATGATAACAAACAGAATCACTGAAGGAACGAGTCACAATTTCTAAGTCACCATGATGGAGATCAGTATTTGCTTTAGTTGGGCTCTTGAATTTATAACATTAAGTTTTGTCTGGCTGCTTTAAAGTAGCCATACAAGTCCAGAGATAATGTAATCATGTGTTGTTGGTTATGTTTTGGCATAATCATCATGGGCTGAATCAATGGTATCATTTAAGTTTTACTTTTTCTTTGAGTTAGGTTTACTTTATGGGTTACAGCATCCCTGGGGCTAGTTGCATAAACTTAGTCACTATGTTAAGACTGTGTCTTAAGCACTAATTTGTCCAACTAGCAATTAGTCAAAATGTAATCATTCTTACTTTTCTAATTCAAATTGAACAGATCTAACATTTTATGTTAGCCTAGAAATCGCACCCTAGCGGCAGAAAATCGAATCTGCCGCGAGTGTCGTCTAGCAACTCTCAATACACTTCTGAGCTGTAAAAGCCAAACTCTGGTTGGGCCAATCATGTTGTGTATAGAGTCGGTGGGTGGGACTTAACATAATGACGGCTGAGTTGCGCTTGCATGCTTCTAGTAAACACAGAAACTGGCGAACGGCGGTCTTTCAAATTAGCTTTGACCATGACTCTGGAAGACTTGGAGTTAAGCTTTTCTCTGAGAAAAGAACAAAGAACGGCACTGAAGTCATTCTTAAAAAGGGAAGATGTGTTCTGAGTTTTGCCGACCAGATATGCCGACCAGCAGAATCTGTCAACGAGCTCTGCTTCACCTTCGTTGCTCTGTCCAGTGGACACGCCCCCAGCGTTTGAGAGCAGAGAATACTGCTCACATCTCTTTATTTTATTAACTTGGCGACTTTTATTATCATTCAAATTTGGCTGGGTGGTTAATAACATATTTTTCTTTGGTGTGACAAACTCAGATCACATACTTAATTTTGACTTTACAGGGTCTTTAATTATCTCATTAACTTTAACACTGAGGAGAATTAATTTAACACTGGAGTTTTTGCTGTGTGTGTGTGTGTGTATATATATATATATATATATATAATCAGTATATACACGATATACTGATTCATGAGTTGATTGAGATTCAGCTCGATTATTCAGTTCTGATCAGATAAAAAAAAGTTTGACTGTAAATAAAAAAATATAATTTTGTCAAACATTGTGAATCTCTGGGACGAATCAGAATTCCCATAGCTTTTGCAGATCTTTTAAGATATGTAAGTTAGAAGTTTGGTAACCGATCTGTCCCGTTTGCAGTCGATTCTGACGCAGTGCCTCGGAAGCAAGACTCTCCCAAACAGTTGAGATGTCCAATAGGAGGAATAATTTTTCTTCATTCTGCATTGACCTGGATCATTTAGAGGAAATAATTAATTTCCCCTTTAAACATATTTTTATTTAAGGCATAAAAAGAGAGTCATGTTTTAAACTTGTAAATAATTCTAAATTCAGTAGAAATCAAACTTGCTCACCTATAAGTAAACAAAATAAGCCTAATATTTATCTATTTATAATAGTTATCTATTGCAGCGACATTCATACATGTTGTTTAAAATGTCCCAAAACTTTTTGGGGCCCACTGCGCTGTGTTTTATTACACTGCATTTAGTGTTCACTCTAGTGCTGTGCAGTTTTATGATGTCCTAGATTGTATTGAGCTGTGTAGCACTTTCTCTGTATTATATTGTGCTGTGCTATACGTCCTGTGCTTGGCTCTGCTCTGTTGTTTTCAGGCTCTTGTAAAGGCTCTCTGCCTTGCTGCAGCTTCCAACATAGATAACAGAACAGACAGTTTCCCCCACATTCCTCTCAGTAATTTGCTTTGTCTCTGCTAGAGCCAATTAGATAATGAATGCTGTTTACACAGACAAGCTCAATGTGCCAGGAGTTTCTGAAATGCACTTGGCTTTCTTCAACTGACTACAACGACAGCAGGATTCCAAACTTTCCTCACCTGCCTCTATTACATAAAAAACGGAATTCAAAATATTCTCATATCTCACTGTAAAAAAAAATGTTGATTTAACTTAAAAAAGGAAGTAACCTGGTTGCCTTAAAATTGTGAGTTTATTAAAATTAAAAATTAGAGTTAATACAATGAAGGAAATTGTTCTAATATTGTAAATAATAACTAAAAATATTATTGTATTTGAACCAAACAAAAAATATGATAAATCATTATTTAATTATTTTAAAGCATTTAAAATCATCACAAAACACACACACACAATTACCCAATAGCTTACAAAATCTTTTAATAATATTTGAATAAAGGTTATCGATTCTCAAAAAAATTCGTTGTATTAACTCAAATTTTTTATTTCAATGAACTCAAAATTTTAAGGTAACCAGGTAACTTATTTTTGTTAATAATTTTTTACAGTGTATAAGATATATCATTTTGCAGTATTTCCTCAAGCGCAGGAAAAAAATGAGATAGCTGCAGAAACAGCTGAGGGTGGAGACACTGAATTTTTCATAGGTTGATGCCACTGGATGGGTACTGCACAGACTTTGAGATATTTACATTCTCTTTCTCCTTCCTGCTGGAGCAGTATCTGATATTTAATCAAAAGTTGTAATGCAATGCTGTCTCACCTCGCGGGTGAGGGAGATATATGGATGTTATTAGTTTTATGGCAGAGAAGGGCAGCCGGCCTGTCTCACTGCAGCCTTGAGCTGCACCCAGAAACCCTGTCCACAACAACCTGCAGCTTGAAGAGCAAATAGAATCAGAGAAACATAATATGATTTAATGGCATGTGAGTCATGTTGCAACAATGAACCACATGAAACTCGATCAGTCTATCTAAGCTATATACGCACAAACATACTTACACAGACATATGTTTAAAGCGGTGGTACAATGACCCTTTTTACAAGATTCAACAAATCTCTGATGTCCCCAGATTGTGTATGTCAACTTTTAGCTCAAAATACCCCACATATGTTAAAATAGTCACTTTATTACATTTACAATTTTTCTCTTTGGTACATTTCTTGAAACATCCTTGAAGGGGTCATATAATGCCATTTTTGTACAAGTTAATATGATTCTTTAGTGTCTAAATGAAAAATTCTCATTAGTACTGTAAGAAAACGCAAATTTTTCCTGGTCAAAAACAGCTCTGTTTTCAGCAAGCTACCTCAATGCATGTGACTTTTAAATGACCCCGCCCCTCTGTTCTGTGGGGCTGACAACAGTTGAGGGTATATTTGGGGAAGAAAATATGTCAACAGGAGTTTCTGAGGACACATCTGTATAACCGTATCAATTTGAACCAGAGTCCGATCCGGAACAAGATGACAGCCCCAACGAAGTTCGACAATTAAAGGTGTCATGAACTGGCTTTTTTTTATACTGTTGTCTGAGGTTAACTAATGACGTTAGTGTGGTTTTTACATTCAAAAACATCATAACTAATAAGTAATAGGCTATCTACACTGATTTTGAGGCGCTCTCCAAAACGCTGGGTTTTGATTTGTTAACAAACGATTCCACAGTGAAATTAAGTAAACTCCATGACTCCCCCACGTGAGCTAAATTAAAAATAAAAAGTTAAAAAGTTCCTAATATTACGATCCGAAGGAAGCTTATGCAGCGACTGTGTTCTTCCACAATATCTTGCTATATTCTTCGGCATGTTTATTGCTGCTGGCTAGCGCAATCCGAACGGCTCCATGAGCCGGTGGGTGGGGTTACTGAATTACACGTGCTTATTTTTCTGTAGAGGAGGTGTTTCATCAGTCGATGACGTAAAGATGCGAACACGATCATTTTCTGAGCCTGGTGTATAAAAGCTTTTCTTTGACTAACAAGAACGTTTTCAGCTCTGAAACTTACAGGATAATCTTATATTAACATGACCTTTTATATATGAAAAGCTCAAGGGAAAGTTGATTTTTCAATTCATCACCCCTTTAAGGCTCGAACAGGACGTTTCTGAATGGTTGGTTAACGAAATATCACTTTGATCTATCTTATGTGCTAGCAGGGAAACGTAAGCGTAGTGATATTCAAATGCTTACTGATGTATAGTTCATTGACAGATTGATGTTACAACTAATGCAAATAAAACCTTTTTTCTGTAAATGTAAGCTTGACAGTGATGCATAATGTTATCTATGCAGTGTAATAACTGTTACAACATGATTTGTTTTGTTTTTGATGGTAACCGACATAGTTATAAACCTTCTAAGCTGTGTTACCATGTTAACTTTCTCAGCGTACACAGTTTGTAATAACATAATAACCATAACGCGTTGTTCATTATAAACGTAAGATTATGAATTATATTGAGAACGTCATACATTGAAAGCATGCCGTAATGTAACGTACCCTGTAAACTTTAGCTGCATTCTTCGTGAAGCGTTCAAGCATTTCAAACTACACTCACTTCTTCTGGAGGTGCAGCAGGAACACGAATAGTTGCCTTTTTTCAGGAGCAGCTTCTTAGCAAAACTTGGTTTATACTGATCCTCGTTTATAAAGCAGTCTGGTGAGAAATGCTTTGCGCTTTAAGCGGACATAAAAGCATTGACGTTGATCGGGGGGTAATATTCCCTTCAAAAACAAAACTCAGCCTCTGTGTCTTCAGTGGTTCGGATTTAGGAACATCAGAATGACTGCAGTGTTCATTATTACACCCAAGAACAGAACACCACAATCACTTAGACGCCATTCTGCTCCAGCGCATTAACAATGGCGGACTGTGATGACAGCTCGCTCCGGGCGGGTCTGAGTTGAAACGCTGCTGTCAATCAACAGCCGTGGGAGGGGCGTTCGACCATGTGACGTCACGTGGTCGGACGGCTCGATTTGAGACAGGGAAAAACATAGGAGATTAAAAAAATACTGGATGGATTTTATCATTATAGGATGGTTGTGTACAGGCACTGCCAAAACACATTTCCGTACAATCAACTTGTAAAAGTGCATGTAGCATTATATGACCCCTTTCAGAATTGCAAACTAATGCGTTTCTCAAAACAACAGCACCACACAATGGATTACTTACAAAAGCATGTAACTTGCTCAAAACCCTTAGTTTAAAAGTAAGTATTTATGTCAATGAACAAGTTGAATGACAAGTCCTTGTGTCACTGTTCAGAAACAAGATAGTAAAAAAAATGCTTAGTCGTGTTGTCAAAATAACAGTGTACTCTGTCAGTATTTTCAGATGTAAACTATGGCTACGCTTTTTATGACAATGGTTGACAATTCACAAGACTGCACAATATCTGTATGGCATACATTTTAAATTTCAACACTTTTGATTAAAAAAAGAGGATTCACAGTTACACTTTTAATGTCGATCTTTCACCAAATTACAGTACAACAATTGCAATATAAAGAAAAAGACAAGACTCTCTTCGCTATATACACACATAGGCCTACTGTGTATATGTAAATTAGTGTGTGTGGGGGGGGGGCATGTTTTTGTGACATATGAGGACACAAATGTGTATAATGACATGGGTATGACATAGGTATTACAAGGAGATGGTGAAATATGAGGACATTGGCCATGTTCCCACTTTTCAAAATGCTTCTTAATCATACAGGATGAGTTTTTTTAGAAAGTAAAAATGCAGAATGTTTCCTGTGATGGGTAGGTTTAGGGGCAGAGGCAGGGTATAGAAAATACGGTTTGTACAGTATAAAAACCATTACGCCTATGGAATATCCCCATATGTCACAAAAACAAACCCATATGTGTGTGTGTGTGTGTGTGTGTGTGTGTGTGTGTGTGTGTGTGTGTGTGTGTGTGTGTGTGTGTGTGTGTGTGTGTGTGTGTGTGTGTGTGTGTATGTGTGTATATATATATATATATATATATATATATATATATATAAATATATATATATATATATATATATATATATATATATATATATATATATATATATATATATATATATATATAAAGCATTCTAAATTAAAAGGTAAATTTAGTAAAATGAACTACTGCAGTAATTCCCCGCATAGGGACCCTGTGAATGGGAACACGGGTAAGGTTTCTGCTGCTTTTGGCTCTGGACTGGGATGGTCTGGGCTGGGGGAAATGTGCTGCGTCCGCAGGCCCTCTAGCTGATATCCGATGTGAGATGGAGGTGTAATTGATAATGGTGCAGCCTCTTTTCTGCACTGCAGAGCCGCTTTACTTCCTGTGTGTTCATCTGAGCGTGTTTGTGAGATTTTGTTTTGGTGGTGCTCTATTACATTCAGCTACAGATAATATGCTGCCCTCTGTTGGACAGCGAGAACACAGGGGCACTGTTGTGCTGACTTGCAGATTCGAAAAATTCTGCTGAGGCAGCTGCATATAGGAGGAAAGCATACTGGCTTCATCTCCAAATTGTTTCTCAATACATAGCTGCATATTTCTCATAAGAGCCATAGTTATTGTGTTATCTGTGGGCAATGAGTTGGGTGACCTTGGGAAAATGCATGCTGTGTAAGAATGGACAAGGAGAGGAATATTGGTTAGTGAAAACATGTGAGAAACTGGGCGGGAATGGGAGGGAGGAAAAAAAGAACAAAAATCCTTGTGTTATTTTATCTCCTTGCTTTTTTAGAGCTTTTTTTTCAGGGGGTGGAAAAAAGCGGGGGGGGGGGTATGCTATTCAGGTACTTTAATTATGCATGTATGTACTGTGATTGTGTGTGTGTGTGTGTGTGTGTGTGTGTGTGTGTGTGTGTGTGTGTGTGTGTGTGTGTGTGTGTGTGTGTGTGTGTGTGTGTGTGTGTGTGTGTGTGTGTGAGCCTGTTTATGTGGTTTATGAGGACACAAATTTGTATACTTGTATATTTGTATATTTACATAAAACTACATGGGTATTACACTGGTATTACACTATAAATGTGGTTTATGAGGACATATCAAATGTCCTCATAATTCAAATGGCCTTAAAAACATACTAAATGATGATTTTTTGAGAAAGAAACAATGCAGCATGTTTCCTGTGATAGGTAGGTTTAGGGGCAGGGGCAGTGTAGGGGGATAGAAAGTACGGTTTGTACAGTATAAAAACCATTACGCCTATGGAGAGTCCCTGTAAACCACATAGACCAACATGTGTGTGTGTGTGTGTGTGTGTGTGTGTGTGTGTGTGTGTGTGTGTGTGTGTGTGTGTGTGTGTGTGTGTGTGTGTGTGTGTGTGTGTGTGTGTGTGTGTGTGTGTGTGTGTGTGTGTGTGTGTGTGTGTGTGTGTGTGTGTTTTCATGGGACTTCAGCCTCACACTGACTCATGGGAACTCATCATGACAAAAAAATGTTATGAAAGGCAAAAAAATTAAGTGAAAATACAGTATGTATACGAATTTATATACGGACATCTGACTGTCTGTACAAAGCGGTTCAGATGAACAATGTTTATATCAATGTTTTATGTATATTTGTGAGGACATTATTTAATCAAATAAACAAAATGTATATTGAGTTTGTGCAAGTAACAACTTAGTAGTATGAATAAAATTAATTTAAGTAAAGCTGACAAAATTTATTTGAGTAAATGCAAATAATTTGAATTTGTCACTGTTACGTAATATTTATATGTGCAGTTTACTTAATGTTACATTACATTTTTAACAGTTTGTCACATAAGTGGAAGACATATATTGAAAAATACAAAAAATAAACTCAAAAAAGAACTCATTGAACAAACTTGAGAGCAGGAATTTCATCAAAAACATGCATACTATTACTGAGTGCTCACAGCCTTCTTCATATAACTAAATTGTTATTTTTACGAATTACTCAATAGTTGCGTGGAACCCATTTAACACTAGCCTGGGAAAACCCAGACAACTTCCGGCAATGTAGATTTGCTCTGCAAGTAGTCTGGCAAAGAGCTCATTCATCGAAATCACAGCACCAATTAGAAGCACTGGAGCAGGCTTTACACGATGACGACAGCGAAGCTACGGTGAAGCAGATTTTGTACAAAGATGGATGCCGCCGTGGAACATCACTCGCTCGAAGCAGCTATCGCGTCTGTTTTAAGCGATTTAAACTTTTCCTTTTCATTGAAACCAGAGCAAAGAACAACACTCAGCTACCAGATGTGGATTACACAGGAGTGTGATCATGTGCAGCTCTGTATCTGGCCTTTCTATGCTTATCCTCATACTAAATCTGGTAAATAAATTAATAACTATGCTCAAGTTTGAAAATGTTCTAACACATCTGAAATGACTGCATTTGAATAAAGTTTGTGAGACACAATTTTCCAAAGACTCATCAATATTATTTTATTTTCAAAATATTGCAAATCAAATGCCTTCAACCGGGGCAAATGTGATCCGAGCTTGATGTTTTCTGTTTGACCGTCAATCAGATTTTTCAGTTGGTCTGAGATGCTATTAGGTTTTCCAAATTTAGCAAAAATGTTGATGGAGTGGCAGTGGACACCAGCTATTATCATATTTCTTTTACAACAATGGCAAAATTCATCAGAATCCATTGCAACATCTTCCTCGAAATCACAAACCGAGAATTGCTGTCTCAGATGTTTCTCCGTCGCTCTGCATACGTCATCATCTGTTGGTGATGACCCTTTGGAAATGATTTGTCTATGAAGCTTTGCAAGACCATAACTCAGTTACTACTGAGAATGGTCTGGTTTTAACCAGGCTAACTTAACACGGTTTTTTAAAGTAAATCCTAAAATACAACTTTTTGAGTGTAGAAACAACTTAGTTAAATTTAGTTAATGTAGTTACATGAGTTTTAAAGTAATACAAACAAGAATGGTTTGAGTAAAACTAACAACTTTTTAGTTCATTTTAGTTTAGTGACCTATACATAGCTTATAATATTTACTTTTTTTTTTTTTTTTTACCCCATAATGTAAAATTTTTAACAATGTTAGAACTTTCCATTCCTTGCCACTAGATTTTCATTCGATTTTGGACTCTCCAGTACTTTGACTAGCCTCTGTATTGCACCACCAAAGGAATGTAGTTCTGAAACATAATGATATAAACAGGAGCTCCATTCTAAAAATGTGAAAACTTTTTCTCTTTCATCCTACGTAGTCTTCCTGCTGTTTAATTCACTCTGCATTGCTTTGAGATCAAAGACACAGCATCATAGGCCATAGAGCACTTCTATCTATCTCTCTCTCTCTCAGGAGAGATGAGCTTTGTGCTCCTCCTCTGAATGCGTTTCACACTCGCTGTGGTAGTGAAGGACTGTGCATTCTCTGTTAGTCATGGTTTGGTTGAACCTCATGAGATCGGCCAAAGTCCTTGATGAAAAGCCCTTTGCTGTTGTACCCAAAGCATCTCCTGCAGTATTGTAAGAAAGAATGCAGGCATCAACTCTCGTCTCTGCAGATTCCTCTCATTAAATATTTAAAACTCTAAAAGCAGCTATTAGTAATCGAGATATATATGCAAAGCTTCCTTTTTTTCCCTTACCAAACCCCTTTGCTGGTAAAATCCCCCAATAGTGTTTCAGAAATATCCAGAATTTCATGCCGCATACAGTTGAACACTTAATTTAAATTTAAATTAATCTTTTTTTATAAAATATCCTAAATTATTAAACTCACAAATAATAGCAAGAGTAACAACCTTGTTTTTATTCCTGAGTATAAAATATTTACTAATATATATATTATATATATATATATATATATATATATATATATATATATATATATATATATATATATATATATATAGTGGAGATCAAAATTAGAGAACAGTTTAGAAACATTGCATTTTTTTCAGAAATATTGTTGAAATTCATTGCTTAAAGTTTGAAGGACGATTAGCTGTGGGAATACCATTGTTCTGCTAGCATGTTTTACAAAATACCAAGGTATTCTTCAACAAAAACATTTATTTTGTTAAAAACACTGTGATCAAAATTAGAGAACAATAACCAATGCAGCACAAAAACAAAAACATTACAACTTAAATGTGATGCTTACTGCAGTCATAAATTAGTAGGAAGTATAGAGACCCTTGTTTTGAATGTGCTTAGCACATCTGCGGCCACAGCATATCACTACATGCACTGCTCCGGTGTGATCTTGGGCCACTCTTCTTCCAGTCTCTTCCACAGTTCGGTAACTGTAGTGGGTTTCTTAGCCATAACTTTGTCGCCAATGATTTTACATAGATTTTCAATGGGGTTTAGATTAGACTCTGGGCTGGCCATTTCATTATTTCAATGTTCTCACTTTGAAGAAACTGCTTTACCCGTTTTGCAGTGTGATGGGCATTGTCTTGCATAAAAATTGCGGGCTGATTGGGAGATGCTCGCAGCGAAGGAAACACATGTTGCCGATGGATGGCTGTTGATAAACAGGTTCTGCCATGTAGCTGTATAATAAGCCCAACTCCTGCTGCAAAAATATCCCTAAAACCATGCCACTTCCTCCTCCATCTTTCACTGACTTCTTTGGGCACTTTGGGTTCAATCTTTCCCCAGTTTAATGCCGATAATGTTTCCCATCAGACACAAACAAATTAAACTTGCATTCATCACCAAAATGAACTTTGGACCAGTTCTCCTCTGTACACGCAACATGCTCATCAGCAAAGTTTAGTCTAGCCTTTTGATTCTTTCTGATGAGAGGCTTGGTCACTGCAGAGTGAGCTTTCAGTATGAATTCTCTTAAATGACAAGACACTGTATGGCAAAACAGATCCTTACCGTGTTCAGCTCTGAACTGACGAGTAATTCCAGCTGCAATTTTGAACCAATTCCACATCGAAAGTCTGCATTGTCCTGTCCTCTCATGCATTGGTTTTACCTTTTTGGGTACTTGAATGAATTAGTGTCTTTGTAAAGCTTCAATATTCTAGAAATTACAGATTTGGAATGACCAACTTCTTTTGCAATAGCTGAAAGGTTCATCCCTTTGGCCTTCATCTGGACAACCTGGTGTCGTAGGGTTTCAGTCACCTTAGAGTGGCTTGCCATCTTGCAAAGTCAGTGAAAATTGGAAAGTTTGCTTCAAGTTAAATAGGGTTTGCCAGATTATTATGGATATTGGCACCAAGTGCCAGATTAACACCCAAAGCTTTAAGGTATCTGAAAGTGTTCTCTAATTTTGACCAGCGTTATTTTCCAATTGTATATATATATATATATATATATATATATATATATATATATATATATATATATATATATATATATATATATATATATATATATATATATATATTGTGGCAGGGTGAAGGATCACGCAACAATGAAATTGGTGCAAAACCCCCAGAGGGTGGATTTATCGGGGAAAACAGTGACAAACGTGGAATTTTGCTGTCTAGATTGACAGCTGAGATCGATGTCTTCTCTGAATAAAGTTGTCACTGAGCAGATTGGAGCTTTAGCTTTAATTTCTACATTTCTATAACTGTTTATTTCACACCAACATAATTACTTGTTCTGCATCTGTGAGAGTGTGGGCAGGCTTTTAATATCACGATTGTACTTCCTGCTCTACTTCCTGCTCTCTACTGCGCAACTCCGTTCCCGAAATCGCTACTGCGCAGACTCGGCCCCAAGATGTCAGTGCCGTGCACCAAAATTGGACAGTTGAAGACCGTAAAAATGTTGCCTAGTCTGATGAATCTCAAATTCTGTTGAGACATTCAGACGGTAGAGTCAAAATTTGGCATAAACAGAATGAGAACATGGATCCATCATGCCTTGTTACCACTGTGTAGGCTGGTGGTGGTGGTGGTGTAATGGTGTGGGGGATGTTTTCTTGGCACACTTTAGGCCCCTTAATGCCAATTGGGCATTGTTTAAATGCCACGGCCTACTTGAGCATTGTTTCTGACCATGTCCATCCCTTTATGACCACCATGTACCCATCCTCTGGTGGCTACTTCCAGCAGGATAATGCACCATGTCACAAAGCTCAAATGATTTCAAATGGATTTCTTGAACATGAAAATGAGTTCACTGTACTAAAATGGCCCCCACAGTCACCAGATCTCAACTCAATAGAGCATCTTTGGGATGTGGTGGAACGGAACTTTGTGCCCTGGATGTACATCCCGCAAATCTCCATCAATTGCAAGATGCTATCCTATCAATATGGGCCAACATTTCTAAAGAATGCTTTCAGCACCTTGTTGAATCAATGCCATGTAGAATTAAGGCAGTTCTGAAGGTGAAAGGGGGTCAAACTCAGTATTAGTATGGAGTTCCTAATAATCCTTTAGGTGAGTGTGTATATATATATATTTTGGCAAGGGGGGCGTGGTTCAGCGAGGTCTGCAGCGGGAGAGAGAGCCGCGGGACGAGCGGTAAGTGAGTGGGTTGGACGCAGATTAATAACACCTGTATCTTGTTCCAGTAATGGGCGCAGAGAGGGGATAAAACGCCAGTGGAACCGGAGACCAGAGAGAGAGAGAGACGGACGGTTGATGCCCGAACAGAGACTGAGTAACCGGAAGCCGGAAGTGCCGACCCGGAAGTGATCGCTATTGTTTGGAGTTTGACAGTATCGCCACACTATCGAGTGTGCCTTGAATACAGAGAATAAATAAAGAAGCATCAACCGTCCTGCCGACCTCCGTGTCCTCTTCCTTCCTCACATTACGAACTTACTACACTGGTGCCGAAACCCGGGAAGGAAGTAGGACAGCGCCGCCGCCATGCAGACCTCGCTGAACCACGCCCCCCTTGCCACATATATATATATATATATATATATATATATATATATATATATATATATATAGCTCTGGAGAAACTTTAATTTAATTTAAGCTCTTACAGAGTGACTGTCAGTGCAATGTGTATATACGTGCTATATGTTACATATCTGTGTTTCTGTTATGTTTCTAATGTATTTCCTGGTTTCAGTAGGTATTTTGTTATGTTGTGGCGATTCCGTTGTGTTGTGGTTTAATTCTGTTGTGTTGTGGCGATTCCATTGTGTTGTGGTTTAATTCTGTTGTGTTGTGGCGATTCCATTGTGTTGTGGTTTAATTCCGTTGTGTTGTGGCGATTCCATTGTGTTGTGGTTTAATTCCGTTGTGTTGTGGTTTAATTCCATTGTGTTGTGGTTTAATTCCGTTGTGTTGTGGTTTAATTCCATTGTGTTGTGGTTTAATTCCGTTGTGTTGTGGTTTAATTCCATTGTGTTTTGTGTGATTTCGTTGTGTTGTGGTTTAATTCAGTTGTGTTGTGGTTTAATTCCATTGTGTTTTGTGCGATTTCGTTGTGTTGTGGTTTAATTCAGTTGTGTTGTGGTTTAATTCCATTGTCTTTTGTGCGATTTCGCTGTGTTTTGGTTTAATTTAGTACGGCTGCACTACTGGGCCACTGTAGTTAACTGATGCACAAAGGTGAAGTCACTGAAAATTATCAATAAGCAATTAAATGCTCATTAACTTCCGACTTAAAGTTGTCAGTTGTAGTCTTTTCACAGCAATACTGAAGTGTTAATACAACCCTTCCTTAGCTCTCTCCATATCTATCTCCCTCTCACATAATCCTTAGTTTTATCTTCTCTTTTACAGTTCCACTAGGCCTCATTTGTTCACCGTCTTGCATTACATTACTCCCTCTCCTCAAATTCACAGCCAACGCCCAGCTTCTGCAGTACTGCAGTCTCTCCGTTTCCAAAAGTCTCACCCCTCCTCTTGATCACTCTCTAGTTATCTGCAGTGAGGAGGAGGGAGAGAAAGAGAGATGCCATGAGGAAGAGCACACCTCACGACTCACGGTGCTGCAACACACCCAAGGATCAGTTCATCACAATTCATTGCACCGACAGTCACTCAGGCACTTAGAGGCTTATACATTTACACAGAAACGTAATCCATAACCCACACGCTCTCCCTAGTGCCTTACACTGGCCAGCATGACTGTCCTCCCTCAGGCCTCTCATTAATCAGAGCTCTCTAACCCACTGCCCTCTCACAGGAGAAGAAGCAAGGCTCTTGGTTCTCCAACCTCAGTTCTTCATGCTAGGAATAAAAAAGTTTGGGACCACAAAAACAGATGAAGTATTTCTTTCATAATGAATAAAAACTGTGAAATGCAAACTTATTATATGCATATTACAGTTCTCCAGCTCCCGAGATTTTGAATCACTATATTGTGTACACAAATTCGGGCATTGGTAAGGACAGTAAAGGGCGCTGGCTGAGCCTGACTCTTTACACATTGGGACACCGATGACTCAATTTCCAGCGACGTGACACGTCCTTGTTGTACAACATCATTACTGGTATTTATGATCGACAGCAGAGCTGATATCTTTATTATATTTATGTTATTTAAAGTACATTATGATGAATAATTTGCTTGTTACATATAGGCCCTACGTGCAACATTTCAGCCGTAAATAAATTATAAATTTCAGCTAGATTGTGTTCATTACCTGTCTAACAATATTTGTTTATGCTGAAATATAATAAAAGAATGGTTCCTATTTTTAAAAACATATATTGTGTGTTGTTATCGGTCGTTGTGTTGTGAGTTTGATGTGGGTTAGTTCACCTAAAAATGAAATTGATGTCATTAATGACTCACCCTAATGTCGTTCCAATCATCTTCAGAACACAGTTTAAGATATTTTATATTTAGTCCGAGAGCTTAACTGTTCCTTCAGTGAAAGTGTATGCACACTATACTGTCCATGTCCAGAAAGGTAAAAACATAATCAAAGTAGTCCATATGTGACATCAGTTGGTTAATTAGAATCTCTTGAAGCATCGAAAATACAAAATAAATTCAGTCCTCAAATAAAGATTCAAACAGTTATGAATCAGCGTATTGATTCACAATTTGGATCTCCAATGTCACATGATTTCAGAAGTTTGGCAGTTTGACACGCCATCCAAATCATGAATCAATCCGCTGATTGATAACCGTTCAAATCTTTAGGCAATGCTGAATAAAGTCATAGTTTTTGTTAGCTATTTTTGGACCAAAATGTATTTTCAATGCTTCAAGAGATTTCAACTGATGTCACATATACTTTGATAATGTTTTTATTACCTTTCTGGACATGGACAGTATAGTTTGCATACACTTTCATTGAAGAAACAGAAAAGCTCTCGGACTAAATATAAAATAAATGACTAAATGTAAACTACAACTACTATAAGCTTCGAATATAAGACCTGTACATGTTTTTCAGACACATTTAATATAACTAATGTAGTTGATATATTTTGATTATCACTATATGTTCGAATCCTGGACAATTGCACTTAAATTGTCCAATTGTGATTTTGTTAATTTGATCCGACAATATCAGATTTTTTTCAGTTTTGACAGTAAGTTCTGACAGTAAATTCCCCACCCAGAAAAATCCCTAGATCCAAGCCTGCACTGTAAAGTAACTGAGGACCCATTTCAGGTTGGGCCCAAATTTAATCAGCAAAATAAAGAGCCACGAATGGAATGGTAAAATGCTTAAGATATTTCAGGAGATGTGATTAGAATGGATTGTGCAATTCTTAGAAACTCCAACCTGAGAAAGATTAATGTAATCAATTATAGAAGGTGTCTATGGAAATATATATTTAGGTTTCCTATTTAAGAACAGGAGCATGCAAGAAAAATGCTTGGGCAGGTAAAGACAAGGTGCAATGAGGATATGAGCAAGCGGAAAGTAACGCAACGTCACCATTATTCAGATGTCCATTATGTCAAATTACTATATAGTAGAGAAAAATGTGATATTTTTATGTGCTCAGCATATGAAAGGCTTAATAACGAAGCAGGTTTAACGGATCAATATAATGTTGTCGCACTGAACACGACTGTGCAAGGCTAACAAATCTGCTGTAATGTAACGCTGGGTACACGTTGACCAGTCGCAGCATTAACATCATCCTGAAGTGCTCTAGAGTTGTTCTCAAGGGGCGTCGTAATTTAACCTGCATGTGAGCTTCAGCAGATTTCCGAGCAGGATACAAGAGAATCGGTTCGATACTGCGGAGCGAGAGGCTCCTCCGAGCATGCTGGGTATAGGCCTACATTACCTCTGTGCAGGTAAGGGTCAGCAAAAACAGAAGCATCTTAATGGGAACAACATGAAATTCTACAACGCCTACCTGCATGGCGATAGACCCTTCAAATCCACCATACAAAAGGCTACTGCATTAAGGAGCGGAGACGGGTGTCTGTCTGATGTTGCAGTAGAGTTCAGTATTCATTTCACACACAGGGGGAAAAGTGAGCAGGCATCATTAATCTTGACAGGAAATATGGTTGCAATATTGAGTTTTTGATTTTGGCTGTACCTCTCATAAAGGTTTTCTGAGTTCTTGCCCAGTGCTTTGGGCCAAATGAACGCTTTTACTGATGCAATGGAGTGACTCCTGCAGTAGCCTACACCTCTTAACACATTTCTGCATTTATTTGTATAGTTCACTAAAATGTTAACTGAGATGAACTAACTATTTATAGGCATGTTATATTTTCATTGGTTTTATTTTTATTGGTTTTATTTTTATATAAAGAAAGGATTCTAAATTTGGAGTTGATAATCCAATAAAGTAAAGCGTCATGTTGAAGCCAGTAGCCTGCCTAGCTATAGCCTCTAAAACATGAACAGTGTGAAATATACAACAGGATGTGCACTAGGTTTATTGGGTAGGATTAGGCCTATAGTTTGGGGTGAGTTTCAGCCTTTAAATAAATTATAAATGTCGGCTATGTTCATTACCTATAACGATGTCTGTTTATGCTGAAATATAATAAAATAGCCTAATGTTTTCTAATTAAAAAAAAAAAAAAAAATAGGCTATATTGTGTGTTGTTATCGGTCGTGTGGTGAGTTTGACGTGATTCAAGTTTCACACTTCAGAACTGTGTGTGTGTGTGTGTGTGTGTGTGTGTGTGTGTGTGTGTGTGTGTGTGTGTGTGTGTATTATAGAACACATTTCACTGTACTACAACATCTGACAGCTTCTTTTGTGTCCAAACTATGCTACCTACATTTTGAACAGTTTAAGTATGTCAAACAACAACAACATCAACAACAAAAAAGACTGTTTAACATCCTGAGCTGGTAACACAAATCGTCAGAACACCGTCACCGGCCAAGAAGTAGGCTAGTTTTTACCATTAGTAATTTTGTCCTGTGCTTCCCTCTAGCGGTGAAAAAGAGGTAAGCGTTTTATATATATATATATATATATATATATATATATATATATATATATATATATATATATATATATATATATATATATATACACACACACATCTTTAAGATGAAAGTTTATATATATATATATATATATATATATATATATATATATATATATATATATATATATATATATATATATATATATATATATTTGAGTGGTAACACTTTACAAAGATGTGCATTAGTTAACAAGTTAGGTAACTATATTAGTTAACATTAAATAATAATGAACTGCACTTATAAACCATTTATTTATCTTTGTTAATGTTAATTTCAACATTTGCTAAAGCATTATTAAAATCTTGCTAACATTATGTAGCTCATGCACTGTGAACTAACATGAACAGCTGGATTTTTATGAACTATCGTTAACAAAGATGAACTAATGCTGAGTGTGTTGTTCATGGTTCATCATGTTAACTAATGCATTAACTAACTAATGCAACATTATTGTGAAGTGTTACCCGTTGAGTTAATAAGGGTACTTAGGGAAATATTGCTATTTGGCAACGCTGTACCACAATAAAAAAAAAATCTTTAAAATTATGATTTTCTTTTCTATTTAAATGCACATTTCTTTTAGAAATTGATAGATTGCATATGCAAACCAAAAATAAATACATCCTTATAATTTAACCTTCAAAATGGCAAAACTCATCTTCACTCTCATCACATATGAGCTAAATCTGCACTCATTCTATTGCCCTTTCTGTAAAATATTGTTGTATTCATTTTCTGAAGATTAAATTATTTGTTATTTATACATAAATACAACTATAGGCTACTACAATAAACACTTCAAATAAATAAATAACTGCAATCATATTATTTATGCTACTATCTAGGCCTATACAAAATCCCAATGGGGAAAAACATATTGGAACATGCCTATTTTTTCATAGTGGTACAGCGTTTGGCATATGGAAACATTGATATTGTATTAATTTAAGTTGATTTATGAATGAAATACCTAATTTACTTACCAAAGATTCAGCAAAAAAGAAAAAAAGAAATAAATTCCACCTTGAGAAGGGATGTTTAGAGATGAAGTTAATAGGGAAATTTCTGGAGCACTTCAACAGGTGTTTTCTGGAGCACTTCAACAGGTGTCTTCTGTGTAAGGGAAAGAGGGTGATAGTGGGAAAGAGAGTTTTGGAGGGACATTCAAATATAATTTTACTTAATAACAGCACATAATTGACTTCCTTAAACCCTGCCCGTTGAATTACCATAGTGCAAGATATATTTTTTTTTTTTTCTGAATAACAAGGAAATTAGAAGAAATTAATTGTTGCCATATGGCAACTCCTGTAAGGGAGAAGGGATATTATATATATATCAGACAGCCACTGGGCGCCGCTATCACTTTATCAAAGCGCTCGTTGCTACGGATGACATTCCACGAAGAAGTAACAACGGATTTGTTCTCCCAGAATGCCTTTCACTTCCTCTTTCCTTCTGCGGCCTGAGAGCGTAAGTGCCCATAAGAATCCCACTGCAGTGATGTTCAGAATAATCCCTTTATATCACCAGCATCATAGACTTTAGTGTTCAAATATTACATCGACAGTTTTGCTTAAGTTGTGTTTAGCATTCTTGGAGAGTATGACTCGTCTCCGGTGATAAAATCATAATGTTATTTTAGTGGATTGATGTACCGTGCGCTGCCATTTTCTAGTCTCGGCATTGAACAGGGACTGTACATGAATGTAGCTACATGTGCTAAAGAGCTTAAAAATAAAAAATGTGACTGAATTGTACACTCATTAGATATTCATTGTGGCTATTATACATGACAAATTCTTTGTATGAATCGTTTTGTGTATCATGCGGCGCCCATACGGGTTGTGCTAGTATCATGGTGGTTTATTTTCCTGGACTAACGTTATATCAACGGTTGTTTTTACTTGTTAGTCGAACTTTTTTGTCGCTATTCTAATCGTCTCATTTTGTTCTCTCCGTAGATCTCTGAAAATGGTCCGCTACTCACTAGACCCAGAAAACCCGACTAAATGTGAGTTGGTGGCTACTTTTAGCAAAATGGCTGTTCGTTATTGAGCGTGAAGTAACATGTTTTTGTTTTATTTACAGCATGCAAGTCGAGGGGCTCAAACCTTCGTGTTCACTTCAAGGTAAGACTTCATGTCACAATCAGAGAGATTGTCATGACACTGACATTCATTGATGCTTCTGGAGCCCATGTATTAAGATAGTGTCGGCGTGGACCAGCTTAAAGTTGCTTTTCGCAGGTTATATTCATAATGCAACATGCCTTTATAAGCGTGTATATTCCCCATTCATTTTCGCTATAATAAATAATAAATCATGCTTGATAACAAATCTCGTAACGACCAACCCGACGTTATGCGTTGGGATTAAGTTATAAACTATGTAGCTACAAAGCAAAAGCTTTTTATTTGAGTTAACTGCAAAATCAAATGCTTGGAGGCAATAGCTGCTTCTAAAATCACGAATCTGGTTATTTGGCCTTTTCACACCAAGAATAACTATAAAAATATTTTTTTTCTTCTATGAATTCTCAAAGAAAAGCAGAGAGCACTCTACTACTATAATGATAATGACACAGAAACTATTATTTATTGTTCATTAATGAACAATAAAAATTTTGACAGTCACTCAGAATCCAGCCTGCTGTAGCAAGCGCAAACATTTAAAGTGACAAAAGCACATGCTTGGAATTAACAATATTGTCTGCTGTCTAGATGCTAACATGTTTACCTTTGTGTAGTTATCGTTCTTAGTGTAAACGGGCCTTTAGTCTTTGAATACTGTGAATTTGGATGTACATTTTCACATGGTGTTTTTTGCCTTGTAGCAGAGGAGTATGTGGATGTGGCCTACACTGATATCTTTTGCTGTTACTTTAGTTCTCGTTGTAGTGATGGTGCAATCTGTTAATTCATATGGCTACTTCATGATCAATAATAGTGTATCTTAATTTAAATTTAAGTTTAGAAAGGCCTTATGGTTTCTTTCATCACTCAATCTTGGTGCTTGTGGGAAAAAAAATCAATGGGATTCTTACCTGATGGTACTTATCTGTTGCATTCCATGCCTGAATAGAATCGCAAATGCTCTGTGGCTGCAATGATGACCACTTAGGACACCTTTTTATTAATCATGAAAAGAATCAAGTATATTCTGAGTAGCCACATTTGTAGTCCGTTACTTAAGGCATTACTTACTTAAGGTGGACTACTAAGTGTTTTCTTACTGTTCCCCACTCAGAACACCCGTGAGACTGCCCAGGCCATCAAAGGCATGCACATCCGCAAGGCTAACAAGTACCTGAAGGATGTAATGGTCAAGCACCAGTGTGTTCCCTTCCGTCGTTACAATGGTGGTGTTGGTCGCTGTGCTCAGGTGAGGTTTTGTCCCATTCTTTTAAAGCTGTCTTATAAATCCTTTCTGTCCATGTTGCAATGATGACCATCTTAGGACACCTTTGGAGTTCACCATGAAAAATCATCTTATTCTGAGCAACATGTTCAAAAGTTTGGTTTCTGTAAGAGTTCTGACTTTATGCTGAAGATTGCATTTATTTGATCATAAATTAGTAGGGCTGAATATTTGGGTAAGCCGAGGTTGGATTCATAGGCTTTTGATTAAAGAAGGATTTTTGCAAATTTCAGACTATTAAAATTTGATGCCTTTTTTCTTTTTTTGTATATATGCATTCAAAAGGTTATTAAATTGCTTCTCCTTTTTCCTGATTGATATATAAACCACACACACTTATTTCAGTGATGCTAACGGTGCATTTCAGCAATTTCCTTTATACATTCAAATTACATTAAAGGGTTAGTTCACCCAAAAATGAAATTTATCATTAATGACTCTGACCCTAATGTTGTTCCACACCCGTAAGACCTCCGTTCATCTTCGCAACACAGTTTAAGATTTTATATTTAGTCCGAGAGCGTATGTGAATGTGTACACTCTATACTGTCCATGTCCAGAAAGGGAATAAAAACATCATCAAAATCCATATGTGACATCAGTTGGTTAATTAGAATCTCTTGGAAGCATCAAATACATTTTGGTCCAAATATAACAAAAACGACTTTATTCAGCATTGTCTTCTGTTCCGCGTTTGTTTTCAAACCTCAAATAAAAATTCTTAATGTATTTTCAACGCTTCAAGAGATTCTAATTAACTAACTGTCATGTGGACTATTTTGATGGTTTTTATTCCCTTTCTGGACATGGACAGTAAACTGTGCACACACTGTATACGCTCTCTGACTAAATATAAAATATATTAAACTGTGTTCCGAAGATGAACAGAGGTCTTTAATGTTGTTCCACACTTGCCATTAATGACACAGTTAATTTTTGGGTGAACTAACCCTTTGTTACATTGAATTGATTATTCATCGGAACGTGCATATGCATTTGACACTTGCATTGTTTGCTTTTGTCCATACAATAAATGTGCATACTTGAATAAGTTTTTACATCAATTACTTGGGTATTGTATGACCCAGTTCTGTAAAATAACGGTGAGGTTTCCATGAAATTAAGGGGTTTATTTCAACAGTGTTGATGACCACAGTGATTAGGCATTTGACAATGATTTGAGTGGTTTGACTCTAGAGAGCTGTCATCTTGTCGTGTGAGTAGCAGTGGCCGTCCTGAGGATTGCTCAAACATGGGCTGCTCAAATGTTAGAGAACAATGGGCGGCACACAAGCAAGTGAAAGGTTGTAAAGTGCAGTGTTTGTGAAGGAGAGCTGTGAGGGGCGGTGCAACGTCTTCATTAATTCACGCATGTAGTATACTATGTTTATTTTAAAGCACTGAAATGCAATGAATTTGATTCTTAGCATTTTAAATCTACCAAAACCAATGATTCAAAAATGCATGTTTCAAGCTCGACGTATATGCATTTTCAGGGTTTGTAATTGATGCGTCGAGAAATCGATTGAATCGTTACACCCCTATGAATTATTCAAAATGGTAATATTGTGGCATTACAATTTAACATAACTACTATTTCTATGTATTAACATGTCATTTATTCCTGTGACGTCAGCTAAATTCAGTAGCCGTTACTCCAGTCTTCAGGATCACATGATCCTTCAGAAATCATCTTGATAAGCTCAAACATTTCTTAATATTAAAAACGGTTGTTGCTAATTTGTTTTTGTTCTTTTAATACTCTTTCTGAAAGAGTATTAAGGTCTTTAAAAAAATCTTATTGAACCCAAACTTTAGAACAGTATTGCAGCTCAGTCTAAGTGAAATTAAGATAACATTTTTGCTTGTCGTTATTTTTCATATTTAGGCCAAGCAGCATAACTGGACTCAGGGGCGCTGGCCCAAGAAAAGCGCAGAGTTCCTGCTCCACATGCTGAAGAATGCAGAAAGCAATGCTGAGCTCAAGGTATGACTCAATTGCAATCAATTTAGAATTAGACAGAGCTGTGGCTTCAGTTTATAGCTGTAAACAAGCTTGCATGAATGCACCATTAATACTGTTAGGGTGTTGGCTTTATTTCATGCCACATTGTAATCCTGTAGGGTTTGGATGTGGACTCTCTGGTGATTGAGCACATCCAGGTGAACAAGGCCCCAAAGATGCGTAGGCGTACATACCGTGCCCATGGACGTATCAACCCCTACATGAGCTCCCCATGCCACATTGAAATGATCCTCACTGAAAAGGAGCAGATTGTTCCCAAACCAGAAGAGGAGGTGTCTCAGAAGAAAAAGGTATGACAGTTAATGTTCTTCTGATGTAACGTTCACTTGGCTGTAATGATGACCTCTTAGGACACCTTTGGATTAATGATGAAAAGAATGTGATATTTTCTGAGCAGCCTTTGTGCATTAAATGTAGTTGTGGGCAGTTTCTTGCTATTGGTGAATGTGCACTAATGTTTTCTGTCTCTTTGCAGGTTTCTCAGAAGAAACTGAAGAAGCAGAAGCTTATGGCTCGGGAGTAAATGTAAATAAAGTCCAACATTCGTACTACACAATGACTCTGACCTTTTTTTTGTGCATATTCAGTTATTTTACTTTAAGGCATGATGCTCAAGCTTGTGCTGTAGCTGTTTTTAACTCTGAGCCTCTTCATTCAGCAAAGTCTGTGAATATTTTTTCATTTTTGTATCCCTTTTTTGTATCTTTTATGGAACCATTCATACCATTTATTTTTTAAGTCTGATTAGTGCCATCTGGTGGGAGTAAAAGAAACTTGTGTAATGCCATGGTATAATCACCTGATTTCTATATAAAGAGGCTAAACATTCTTTGGGTGTTAATTTATTAATTTTAGCGCACATGCATAGAGAACATTCTTACACAATCTTAAAAACCAATGTGTAACACATGATTAGAAATGCTTTAGCAGAGCTTAATCTAAGTCGTGTCTATATATTTTTTCCTCTTGTATGAATCTTCTAGCTCTTTTGTCAGCCACACCAGTTTGTAATTATTTTTTTCCATCCATTTCATTGCTTTTTTTTTTTGTATTTCCCATTACCAAATCTGTCTGTCATTTGACTAAAGCTATGAGACGACAACCCTTAACGTCTGAATCATGTTCATATAGTTAATGTGACAAATCACCAAGTGTCATTCCATTCTAATGAAGCAAAAGAAATGTAAATGTAAAATGTTTAGGTCCAGTACAACTTAAGAGGCCTTGAGGGTTATATGAGGTGGTCAGGGCTGCAATTCCAAAAAGCATTGCATGCCTAAATTAATTGTAGAGACCATTGATTGCAATTGTTCTATGATCAACTTGATGCTTTTGAGACACGCAGCAGTCTTTACTGTGTTAAACAGAATAATGTCAGTCCCGAGCAAAACATAGGTTAATAAATAAGGACAGAACTAGCTAGCTCTTCTGCATATATGCATTATATATATATATATATATATATAGTGTGTAGAAAGTGAGTTAAAATGAACTTAATCTATGAAGGCAAGTATGCTTGTTATAAAACAAATTGACATGTACAGATCAGACATAACATTGACCACATTCTTAATATTGTGTTGGTCACCCTTTTACTGCCGAAACAGCCCTGACCTGTTAAGACATGGATTCCAGACCGCTGAAGGTGTGCTGTGGTATCTGGCACCAATATATTTGTAGCAGATCCTTTAAAGGAATACTTCACCCCAAAAAAATCAGGTTAGTAAAGGTCTTTAAAATATCCATATTTAGCAAGTAAATCTAACACGTTTGACCGCCTTCCATATTCATCTTGCGAACAAAGCATAGCTGGCGCGATGTATGACATCGGACGTGTTTATTATAGGGTGTACATGGTCTGCAACAATGCTTAGGTAGGTGATGCGTGTCAAAGAAACATCCACATGGATGGCAGGAACCAAGTTTTCCCAGCTGAACTTTGCCCAAGGCATCACAATGGCTCAGCCCGGGCGCCATCTGCCCAAAGTGCTTCCTGATGCCATGTGTTCCCCAGGTAAGAGACGCACACACACCTGGCCCAATGTTGGCGCTTTGTGCGGTGGACAGGTGTCAGCATGGGCACTCTGTTGTTTGGCTATGCAGCCCCATGCACAACAAACTGAATCACTGCGTATTCCGACACCGTCGGAACTAGCATTAACTTCCTGAGCAATTTGAGCTTCAGTAGCTTGTTTGTTTCATCGGACCACACGAGTCAGCCTTCACTCCCCACGTGAATCAATGCGCCTTGGCCCATGACCCTGTCGCCAGTTCCCCACTGTTCTTCCACTTTTGTTAGATAGCCTACCTACTGACCAGTTTAGGAGATGCTCTGACCCAGTCATGTAGTCTAGCAATCACAATTTGGTCCTTGTCAAACTCCCTCAAATCCTAACACTAAACTTGCCCATTTGTCCTGCTTCTAACATCAACTTTGAGGACAAAATGTTCACTTGCTGTCTAATATAGCGGGCCTATCCAACAGGTGCCGTAATGAAGAGATAATCAGTGTTTTTCACTTCACCTGTCAGTGGTAGCTAATAATTGTATGCTTGATCACGTATACTGTATATAGATGACATTTTACCTCATTTAAACAGTTTTGGTGTTTTTCACAATCTGCATTTAAGTGTCAAAAGACGTTAGGTTCAACATTAGAGGGCGCCGCAGCATCGCCGATCCATCAATGTGAACGCAAAATAAAGGCGCTAGAGCTTTTTCTCAAGGGACCATGTAGCTTAGAGGTTATGTATGTATAGGGAACACAGTTAAATGAAATGTTTTTATTTTTATCGGGAGTTAAATTTAACTCTATAATTAAACTGAAATCTACTGCTTCATCTTGTCGTTTTGCATTTTTGTGTGCTGTTTTCGAGTTATAGCCTAGTCCGCAAATAATTCAGCATAATTTTGAATGTATTTACTAGATGCATTAGTATATACAGATATAGCCTATAAATATACTAAAGGAGTCGGATTTTTTAATGCAACAGGAGGGCATTAGTTGCCACATCCCAGTGCTATTTCACTGTTTGACCACTAGATGCTGCAATACTTTCCACTTTGCATTAGGTTATAAACCTTAGATGGACTAGGACAGCAGAAAAAAAAATATACACCATGACATAAAAACAATCTTCCCTTGGTTAACTTATTTAAATAATATTAGGCCTATGTAACAAAGTCTAGCCTACAAGTCCGTCTCTTTCTCTTTAATGGACTGCTGATGATTTTAAATTAGATTATCAAAATATTGTGATATAGTCTAGAGAGAACCTTAAAGACTGCAGCTATGCGTTTTTAATATTCAGAAGTTTATTCAGATCTAAACCAAATTATAGCCTACAATAATATTTGCCAATAAAATCTATATCAATTTGAAAAAATGGCGGAAGGTTTTGATGGCAAGGTGGGAAATACATTTAGGCTACCTTGGAGCTCAAAGTTGAAGTAAAATGATAGTGTTTATTCAAGCTTCATCACTCTGTGAAGTCAGTGTTGTGTTGTAGCCTATCTGGAGTGTCCACAGAGACGTTTAAGCTCATAAGAGATCCGACCGCCTCACATGACCGGCACGCACGCAGATGTCCCTTTATTTAAGAAATAGATCTCAAATTGACTAGATTGATTTTGTCCCCTTTTTGTATTTAATAGTGGGTCGGATGGCAGCTCTTTTAATGTGCAAATGAGAACCAATGAGGACAGACTCCTAAATTCAGTTCAGACAGAGCCACTCAGCTGACACGGACCGCGTCACCGCCGGGCTCAGCCAATCACGTCCCACCGAGCCCCTCTACTTTCCCAGGCACGCTCTCAAAGTTTTGACTTTTTGCAGCAAAAGACAGCAGGTTGATGAAAATGTTTTATTATCTTCCAGATCTTCATGTGAACTACCCAGAAAGACTCTCTTTTTATTTATAGATTTCCAAACACTCTATCTTTTAAAGGACGGCGCTCTGTTGATCATGCCATATTTGCAAGATCTGAAAGAAGGGAATGGATTTTGCAAGAGGAGATGGGTTTGAAGCTTCAAAACATCAGACTGGGATTTTTTTTAGAGAAACTACTTTTTGTCTGAAGGCTTGAGATTGTGAGGTATTTTTATTTTTATTTTCACCCGCTCATTCACACGACGTTTGTTTTCACGTTTTCTCCGGTCTCCACCGTCTTGCTTCTTGCGCAATATTTAGTTAAAGTTGTAGTTTCTTGGTTATGTTAGCGGTGGGGCAAATGGACGGGTCTCGCCAGAGCGCTTTCCTACTCAATACCCCACCTTTGGCTGCTTTACACAGTATGACCGAAATGAAGACACCACTTTACCCAGCCTACCCGTTATCTTCCACTGGACCAGCATCCTCCACTTCACCGACAGCTACCTCTCCGAATCCAGGTGGTATCCCCGTCTCGTCCCCGGGGATCAAAACATCCACGGGACTTTCTCTTGGATCACCCCAGCAGTTCGCGGTCGCCACACCTCACGGAATAAACGACATCCTCAGTCGCCCCTCGGTGGTCGGAGTGGCGGCGGCTGCTGCGTCTTCTCCCGCTGGAATCTTGTCTGGACTGCCCCGTTTCAGCAGCCTGAGTCCGCCGCCTCCGCCAGGGCTGTATTTCAGCCCCAGTGCCGCGGCCGTGGCGGTGGCTCGCTATCCGAAACCTCTGACAGACCTTCCAGGCAGAACCCCGATATTCTGGCCTGGAGTTATGCAAAGCCCGCACTGGAGAGACGCCAGATTTGCATGTTCACCGCGTAAGTGCATGATTAATTCGTAATTAACTTTCTTGAAGGCATCGTTACTTGATATCAATAAGGACAATGTCGTTATAACATAGCTTCATTTTCTATTCTACCCCTCTACAGATCAAAACTCAGTGCTGCTGGACAAAGATGGGAAAAGGAAACACACGCGACCAACGTTTTCCGGGCAGCAAATTTTTGCTCTGGAAAAGACATTCGAGCAAACGAAATATTTAGCAGGACCCGAGAGAGCGCGGTTGGCCTACTCTTTAGGAATGACAGAGAGCCAGGTCAAGGTAAGACGGTCCTAATAGTTTATGTGTGAGAAGTAAAACCCTTGACTGACTTGATTATTCATTAATTCAATGTAGGCTAGGTTACCTACTATTAAAAAGGAGTTAGATTTGGGATCGGCCTAATAAATGTGTTTATTCTTACAGCTGTTAATTTAGCCTACAACTTATATATATAGGCTTCATCTATTTATTTCTCAACAGCAATGTAGCCTATTCCTATTAAATGCAACGTTGCAAAAATTCGTTGTAATTTATTTTAATCCATAAATTATTCAGCCATTAAATTATCATAAACACATGCAATAGTTTTATTTAGGCTATTGCAACAAAACTATTTAATTAAAATAAATGTAAAAGCTCCGAGAATTTATTTTCGTTAGGCTAATATACCTACCCTGTATGATTCAATATTCTCTGATTCGAATATTGACTTTAAGAGAGGAGGTTATGGGTAGGCCTACAAATATTCAAAGAGCTCTGTTCAAGTTATTATAGCTATTTTTATATGAGAAAATCTGTTTAATTCTGACACTGTTAAATGTTCTGGTGGACATCTTATTATTATTCCCATTTGGGATGCTGACTTCTTGATTGAGATAAATCATATTTTCTGTGTGGATTAAAATGCGTTTTATCTTATTTTTTAATTATAAAGGTGTGGTTTCAAAACCGAAGGACAAAATGGAGAAAACGGCACGCGGCTGAAATGGCATCGGCGAAGAAAAAACAAGATTCAGAGACCGAGAGGCTGAAAGGGGCCTCGGAAAATGAAGACGACGACGACGACTACAACAAACCTTTAGACCCAAACTCGGACGATGAAAAAATAACGCAGTTACTGAAAAAACACAAACCAAACTCAGCTCTTATCATTCACACATCGGAAAACGAGAGCTCGTAAAATGGAAGCGGGAGATGGGTTGTCAGATTCTTCAAGAAGTGTCAAAAAATAATGTAGGCTACTGTTTTTCACCGAGTTTGAGCTCTGGTTTGAGAGGAAGGATGCAAATCAGAGGAATATGCACTATTGGTGGAGCTGAACGTGCATTAGTGTCTGCCATAGACACGTTTTAACAGAAAGACAACGGTACATTTTTGTAAATTAACAGCGTGAGTTGTATCGCATAGGAATTATATTACTGTGAATATTTATGTGTAAAATATTTTGAATAGTAGGCTACACATTGCAGAACTCGTTGAATTTTTGGTTAGGCTTTGTGATTTGCATTTTCATATCATTGATTTGTATAATTGCTTATCACCCTGAGTTATTTTTTATTTTATTTTATTTTTTGTCTATGGGTAGCCTATAAGTTGCCTCAGCCTTAAAAATAATCAACCATGGAAATATAGAATAATTTTCAGAATTTACCACTGATGGTGAAAGACATAAGCGACAGCCTAAATTGGGGCTCAGTCAAAAAATTGATCTGGCCATAACAAGTGTAAATATAAACAAACACCTAACCATATATTTGTAATATAATGCATAGTGTTCGTCTCCCAATGTTAGAATGTTTCTTTTTTAAAAATTCATGATTAATTTATGATATTTTAAGTTTGTAACAGTGTTTGAATCCTGCAAAATGCGCCTTGCAGGTTGTGTATTGCACTTTTATTTAATAAAATGTTAAACATATGGGATATTTTATTTCTTTCTGTTATTATTAAAGCGAATATAAATATTTTGTGAATAAACTACAACAAAGTTTTCAAGCATTAATAAATATGCTTGCCGATGCTTGATTAATTATTGAATCTTTCGCTTCTGAGATTGTCTCACTTTTAAGGAGGCAACTCTTCAAATGTATTTAATATATATAGGCCTAGCCTTTATAAATATGTTGTATTTTATTATTATTATTCGTTATTTGACCATATCAACACAGTGGTGTGTTTCATTTCAGTAACTGAATAAGCATGATCTGTGTTATTGCACTGTTTGAACACATACTTGTTTTATTATAAAGACAATTAGCCTACTCTTAACTCTTACAGTAATTTACTAGGTTTTCGATACATTTTAATGCATTCATAAATGTCGATAAAGAATGCTTTTTGCATAACTGGTGGGATAATGAAAGTAGAAAGCGTTTTTTGGTGGTCTTCAGCTGATCGCGTCACAGCTTCAATATGTCAGCTGATTCGCGCGATTAGATCACCATGTTCTTTGGAAATTGGAAATCATTCAACCGATTAGTTCTCAACAAACCAACAGAAAATTGTAATTCATAAGGTGAGATGATGCACCATGCACGGTTGTACTTTCAGAAAATATTTTGAGCTGGTATTTTTAAAGGACAACAGGTTCAATGCTTCTCCACAGGTTGACCAAAATGAACCCTTTTTTTCTGGAAGCGATAGAGCATTAGTCCATCAGTCTACATTTAGGCTATCACTGTACATATAGCTCAAAATAAATAATTAAAAACACAATTTTTACACATCAATTCGTTTCACTTAGCGAATTATTTTGGATTTTAATGAGCAACAGAGATTATAACATTAAGGGTCAGTAAAACGTTGCCAAAGGAACAAGATGTTTTAAAACTGTTCTTAATCTAGAATAAAATGTAGCCTTTAGTTGTTCAGCGTTTTGCAAGTTATCAAATTGACAGAAGCGATTTGCTTAATGCATAAGTTTTATGCACTTTGGCAAAGATGTGTGGTTTAGTGCATATCTACAAATAAAATCGCGTTTGAAATATAACTTTTTTTAGGCTTAATTAATAACTAAACGATAAAATGAAAAATAAAATAGGCTAGCCTATATATTATCATCATTAAAGAAGCAGAATGCATGATGATTTAGTGCATCGCATAATGGAAACTGTCATGGTTCTGTGATTAAATGGAATTTAAACAACTTTTCAAATTTGATTTCTTTGAGCAAATCATACGGTAATAATAATGATAATAATAATAATAATAATAATAATAATAATAATAATAATAATAATAATAATAATAATAATAATAATAATAATATCATTGCCATTCCCTAAACAATAATTTTGTCATTTGCACGCGTAATGCATTATGTAATGTTGGAAATCTCAACCAGCTTTAGCTGGTCTTCAGCAAGAGTCTAATCGAGAGCGAGCCAATCTGACCAAGTAGTTTTTGTATTAATAAAATAAAATTTCTTTCTGGGCACATGTTATATTTAGCCTTGTTTTTTTTAGCATTCCAATGTCAGATTTTTTCCATTTCAGAATTTTTTTTCCAACTTTTTCAACAATTTCTCTTTTATTCTGTAGTTACGTCTATCAAATGGCGTTAACACAGCGTTGACTTTCCAATTAAAACAACTGAAATTAGATATATTTTTAAATACAAAAATATATATATATATATAGCCTATGGTTTCCTTATTATTCTTTTTTATTATATCTCTTTAAATGTACGTCTTGTTTTTCAAGAACATTGCTGTTGTTTTCATTGCATTACTGATCGCCTCAAGATTTCAGCATGTCAAACTGTAATAAATCTATCCTTATTTTGCTACATGTGTAGGCCAATGACCTGATGTCAATAAGGTATCAAATTACTGTTGAGCTAGAGCTTAATGAACTCTCATCTACAACAATTAATCTCTGATTGCTTCACATTAAAATACATTCATGAATATGCTCATTAGCACTCTTACTGTACAAAGCCATTTCAAATGAGGACATCATGAAATGAGCTACAAAAGACCAAACAATGAAAGTAAATGATTTATAACACAACATTTATTGAGTTTAATTCAATTAACAAATTAATTAAATTAGCAATTATTAAAAAGTTTTGGTTTATTTCGTAATTATGATGCAGTGAGGTTAAATTGACACAGATTCTTACATTTATGGAAGCAACGATTACGTGAGAAATACTTGATTGTTGATGTTATAGACACATTTCTATATTAATTTAAATTTAAGCACTTTTTACAGTGGATCTGAGTGAGATGAGGAGACAGAGCATGTGGACCAGGCATATAGGCAGGAAAGACCTGGTTCTGCTGGCTTGCTCGTTCCCCTGATCTGGGTAGAATTATGATCCATCACCACGTTCCAGGTGTGGTGAACATGGCGTCTGCTCCTCAGGGGAGATATCTTAGCATCTGCTGAGTGCCTGCTGATGTTGTGCCGTGACTGCACTGCTCCAGGAACAGTGCTGGGGCTGCAGCTGGCCACATGATCCTGGGTCAGTGCTGCTTTCCCACCAGACACTTGTTGTAAGTGAGGTTAATTAGTTGAGAAATAGCAGTTGCCTCCCACAGCCCTTACCTGAGAAGACATGCATTGCAAATGTGCAGTTTATCACCAAATCTTTACTGCGGCATTCAGAAATTAATTTCACGTGCCTTTTAAATTCCTGAATTTAAACTGGGCCTTTAACAGAATGTAGAATTGTGATTTGAATGTAATATTTAAATCTGAATGTAAGGATGTAGGCTCTAAATAAATTAATTGACATTCAAATAGGCTACTGCATATTTTAACTAGCCTACTTGTGAGAAAAAAGATAGATAGATAGATAGATAGATAGATAGATAGATAGATAGATAGATAGATAGATAGATAGATAGATAGATAGATAGATAGATAGATAGATAGATAGATAGATAGATAGATAGATAGATAGATAGATAGATAGATAGATTTTAATGAATTAATGTTTGTGGACCAGGGTGGAGAACACTTATTCCCCATAATGCATTAGCCTGTGCTTACTTTCTTTAAATTAAAATTCAGTAAATTCCTGTCATATTACTGTAACTATTTTACGAGGTGGCTAATTCGTACGATTTTTTGCTACATCGTACTTATTTGACGAGTAACATCTAATCCCGCTCCTAAAACGTCACTGCAGTAGCCTATCCTATAGACAAATCGTACGAATTAGCCACCTCGTACAAATCGATTCAGTGTAATTTATATATTGTCCTAACCAATCCCTAGGCCTACCCGTTGTTAACCCTGTTGCAATATTTAAACTAATTTTAGTTATTAAATTGCTGTTATGTTATAAGGTGTAAAAAGTTTGAATTAGGTCTCTTCTGTTCGAGTACAGCTGGCTAGATGGCACTGTCACAAAAAAAAAAAAAAAAAAAAAAAAAAAAAAAAAACACTAGGGTCCTAGAAATACAGTCCTGAAACTCCCGCGTCCTAAAAGTGCCGCCTCCGGTATTGCAGGCAAATCAAATCGGATCATTCAGCAATAGTGACATTGAACAGGAGAGAGAGGGAGGATTATAGGGTAAATTCCTGTTCCTGTCATTCCAGTTCAACTTCCTGTGGGTGTGGCCTTTTAAACTCAAATTCTGTTTAATTGGAAGGGAGACATTTCTTATTTCTGAATATTAACTTTGGTCAGTTCTATAAACAAATAATATTTAAAAAAAAAATACTCTGGCAAACATCTCCAGGTGCATAAAAAGACAAAAGATTAACAAAATAATCCACCATTGGTTTTCAGCTGAAGCCTACTGCACTGAGCGTTTTTCTCTACAAATATCTTCATCCATTACATTTGGTAAGATGTCTTTTGACATTTAGTGATGTGACTAATTTGCTGATAACTGTGTGTTTTGGATAAAGAAGGCCATTGATGTGCTCTCAGTTAAACATGTACTACAAGAGATTACATACAGGACTGTGTCACAAGAGGCTGCAGCCGTAGAGAATGAATGCTGGCTTACATGTGCCTGAGGCCTTATCTCTTTCTCAAGCATTTGCAGAGTCCTGATAAAGAGCACCTTGGGATTATGAAAACCCCCGGGTGCTTGTCACGGTGCAATGAGCTTCCTGAGATATTTTCAATGCATGAATGATTTTATTTTCATTACTCTTATTATACCTTTTAATCCTTCTCTTAATGATTACATAGTGTCCATAATGATGCACTTTATTCTTCTCTCATGTTATATTAAACCACATTTTTTTATTTTAAATAAGCAAATTACCCAGCTAACAGAGAACATTCTCAGAACGTTAGCTAACGTTGTGGTTACGTTGAGGGCCTCTCAAAGTTGTTTCAATAGTGTTATAAAACATTATCTAATGTTCTCAATAAGCACAATTACCACAAAAACATTATTTATACGTCATTCTTGGAATGTTTTAACCTGAAACATTTTTGCCTAATGACTTTTAAATGTTACTTGATGTTACAAGAAAATTCAGAAGTAATGTTGCCATTGGGTTTGTAAAATGGTAAAATGGAATGTTCCGCTAAAGTTCGCATAACCAAGAAAAATGTTTTTAAAAACATTAAATGATTAAGGAACAACTTAACAGGAATGTTAGCAAAACATTTTTATAACATATTTGTGTTAGCTATAGGTAACTTGGTTAATTATTGCTATTTCTAAGTGTGTAAGTGCAGGTGTTTGTGGAGGTTTGAGGTTGATGTGTGGTCTCTTGAGTATATTTGTATTGTTCTCCATCAGGAGCTGAGGTTTCAGGGGGCATCATGGGTGGTATGAACACGCTCTAGTGTTTATAATCTCCTGTAATCTTGTCTAATGATGTTCTCATAATCTGTCAAAGCCTCTGGTTGCAGTGGCTTACAAACAAATCTGGATTCACAATCAGATGGTGGTAAACAACCAAAGATAAGCACATTTAAAGTAATCTGACGGAAGGACTTGTACACTGTGGAAAAGGAGCGGATTTTGTTGAATGTAGTTAGTGAAAATTAATTTCTCATGCACTCTTAAAAATAAAGGTTACAAGAGTTTTGTTATTGCATTTGAAGACAGAAGAACCATTTATGGTTCCACCAAAAAAAACCTTCAGTTATGTGAAGAACATTTTAAAAGTCTAAGATATAAATAACCTTTTGCGCATTGGAAAGATTCCATGGATGTTCTTTAAGAAACCATAGATGCCAATAAAGGACCTTTATTTTAAACCATATACACTAACGTTCAAAAGTTTGGGGTTAGATTATTTATGTTTTTGAAAGAATTCTCTTGTTTGATCAAAATACAGTATAAACTTTCATATTGTGAAATATGATTACATCTAAAATAACTGTTAGTTACTTAATTGAAGCTTATTAATGTAAAGTAGGGTATTGTAAGAGAGAGAGAGCTCGACTAAGTAAGTACATAACATGCATCTATTCTAGCTGATATTCTTTAGGTCACTGCAATCTTATATTCATAATCATAATTTTAATATATTTTAAATGTTATTCATTCCTGTAATGGCAAAGCTACGTTTTCAGCAGCGTCAAATGATCCTTCAGAAATCATTTTAATATGCTGATTGGTGCTGATTTGGTGTTCTGAAAACATTTCTTATTATTCTCATAGTTGAAAAAGTATGTGCTGCTTTATTGTTGCTGTTGTAGAAATCTTTCCTGTTCAAAAACCATAAAGCAAGCCAAGCCGTTGGCATTTTGTTTAATGTTTATGGTGGTGGGGGTCTAGGGGAGAATAATGACAAAATGAGCACCTTCAATAGACGGCTCAGGCCATGAATAAACTGCCCTCATCGGGCCAAGTCCTGAGTCCTGCATTTTATTAGCACTAGCCATGCAAAAATAACCTGCTAACACGTAGCATAGTGCAGCAATAATAACCTCCTCAATCATATTTTAAAAGTCACGTCAAGCCAGGCCTGTATAATTCATCTCTATGCAAATACATCAATGTCAGCCCATTAGTGTATTGCTAAAGAGGGTTTTTATTAAAATGCATTCTTGCCTTGTCCTTTTTCCTTTTTTTGTCGTCTTTTTTTTTTTACTCACTCCAATAAAACATGAGCCCTATTGGCCAAGAATTATAGCAACTATTAGAGTAACATATGGACAGCATGCACTCTGAAAATAAAAACCAACAGATAAAGTAGCAGGGTCATGGTAGGGTACAAACACTTAGGAAAATGGCAGCGGAGTAATAGATTTCTCCCTGGCTGGCTGAGGAGACCCAGCATGCCACTGAAATCAAAGCCTTATTATACATGCATTTAGGGCTGTATTGTGTGGCAAGATGCGTAGCCCTCGCTCGCTGGGAGAAAAGTTATGGCCGACACAAAGAGGACCAGTGCGATGAATTAAAAAGACAATAAAAAGGTGATAAAGTGCACCCTGAATGCATTATATCTTTTAATGAAATGAAAGTAGTGGACAAGCTCTGTCATGTCTCGTATTATTCAGCTATAGTGACATTGAGCAGGAGAGAGAGAGAGAGAGAGAGAGAGAGAGAGAGAGAGAGAGAGAGAGAGAGAGAGAGAGAGAGAGAGAGAGAGGGTGGGGGGGGGATTATGGGTAGAGCACAAATCAGCTGATAGTGTACTTCCTGCTAGGAGGACACAGAGTTGAAGCCAAGTGTCATCTAGCTCCAAAGGATTGATCAAAAGTGATGAGGAGAAAAAGTCACTTACTTGGGTGATTATATTTTCTATTATGAACAGAATTATGAACAGTATAGGCCCATAGGCGCCGATTTATGTTTTCCTCCGTGGGTGCTCATTGGCGCACGCGCCCTTTAAAAAAAGACGTAAAAAACTTGGTCAAACATTTTTTGCATTTCAGAACCTTAGGAAATGGACAGCGGCCGTCACGAACACACACACCTATTTAATTGACAATAAAGCCGTAAAGTAGCATATCTTTCAAATCAGGACAGCGCCAATTCTCACAAATACAGACAAATATATAATGTAATCATGCAAAAAACTTGACTTGACCATCTCTGAGGAAAGCTAGGTGAGATTTTGATACAGCTAAAGAAGACATTGATGACATGCCTTTATTTGTCAAAAAAGGAGAATATGCATCTCTACAGGAACTTATTGCCCTTTTTAGCACACAAACATTGAACTGAAGAATTAACTTGCATTAATCAAACTGCCAACATCAGTGTAGGTTTGCCTTGTTATACTCGCGTCCTGTTATATACACGTCCGCACGAGCGCGAGGGTGCGCGCTGCAAAAACGCGGAGTGCGCGAGACCCCGTTTCGCTTCGCGGTGTGCCCGTCAAATCTTTTAACTTTGCCTGCGGCTCCGCAACCGAAGAAGCACGAGTTCCAGACGAATCTGGCCGAGCCTGACGTCTCATCATGCCGCACCCAGTCTGCTGCGCGTCGAGGTTAAACATCTCCCCAAACTGACGAGGCGTGCGCTCTCTTTTACTGTCTATGAGAGAAACATGGAAAACAAACAAACATCCAAATGGAAATTATCGCGGCCGGAAAAATTATCGAGCTCATTATTTTATTATCAGTGACTATCGCGACAGTTATTATACTTTTGGGGTTTTTTTTGACCGACGGCCCTCGGTTGGACGGCCGCACAGATTGCCAATCCGTTCCTGACTGGCAGTCTGGCACACGTGGGTGGGTGCTCGATATTTTACGGTATCGGCGCAGGCCTAAATACACTGTAAAAATGCTGAGTTGCTTTATTGACGCTTATTGTATATTGTAGAGTATTATGAGAGAGATTGACAAAGCGAGTGCATTACCTGGTGCATCTGAAATTCTTCAGGTCATTGTCAATCTTATATTCATCATCATAAAATCAATTTGAATGTCTGAAGAAATCTGTCTTTGTCTTTGTCATTTTCACATTGAATGGGGATTTTCTCTTTACAGGCTAGTAAATGCGTTGTTTACAACCTTTTTTCAATCCCTTTCAATATAAAAGTCTTTTCTACAGACTCACTCTGAAAGACAGTATTTGCTGCTATCTAATGGTGTAAAAATGTAAATCTCTCCACCCCCTTCCTCCATGGCTGGAAAAGGTTCTCAGCCAATCAGAATCAGGAACCAGATTGAACTAGCCTCTATACAATTTATTTTTATACTTGTATATATTAATTATGTATTGAATAAATATTTTTTTATTTTACGCATACAATTATTAATAAATTATATAATAATAATAATAATAATAATAATTAAAGCTGCAAGCAGCATTTAGCGGGGTTCAAGCCTTTAAGGCCTTTTAAGCACATAGGCATTAAAGTCATTAAGTTTTATTTAGCAAGATTTTAAACACTAAAATAATAGATGGAAAAGTCCATTTACAGTCAATATAGGCAATTTAACATAGGAAATGCATGGTTCTTATAGCTTTTTAACAGTTATAGCGCCACCTATAGTCCAATCTCTTTAAAACTTTGCATGCTTCATCAGCATGTTATGCCACATATACCCAACAATTTTCGTGAATTTTTGAGCTTCCCTTTTGAGTTAGCGCCAACTAGTGGCCGATTTCTTTCAAAATTCTTACAGACCTCTAGGACCATGAGTCAAACATGCCCACCGAGTTTCGTTCCGATCGACCTCTGTTAACCCCATCTAATAGGTGCTCAAACTTCATTGGCCGATGGCGGCCATGTTTTTTTAGATACACCAATGTCCTCATAGACATACATGGTGCCTTGGACCAAGACACTGCCTACCAATTTTCAAGTCAATCGGACTAGTGGTCACGTGGTTATAGCCCTTTTCATGTTTTTTTAACATTTTAGCGCCACCAAGTGGTCAATCGTCGCGATTTTTTTATCGAGACCAAAGAATGAGCCCATACACATGTCTACCAAGTTTGGTGAAGATATCTCATTTCCTTCTTGAGTTATAGCCTTTTTAGTAAAATAGGCTCCGCCCACAACATTCTTTTTCCACCCCTTAGCAACCGTGAATCGAAATTTCAACTTTTTCTCAATGAATATTGATATTCAGACTACAGAGAACATTTTGCCACTGGTTTGGTTTCGATCGGTCAAAAATCCAGGGACTAGTTCGCAAAAGTAGTTTTTCGACAAAATTCAAAATGGCGAAATAATTTTCATGACGGAAATGAAATCGGAGATATACGTTTTGTTCGCCAAGGACTCAGCTTTCCAATGATATAAGACACTTGATTGTGGACCAAAGGGTTTAGGAGTTATGACCCTTTTTGCGCATTTGGTTGCTGTAGCGCCACCTATTGGCCAATCGGGGTCATACTTTCTGAGGTTCTCCCCAAATTGAGGACTACCATCTGACAAAGTTTCAAAGTTCCACGCTTTACGGTTTGGGCTGCACGATGCGTTTTAGCGGAGAATAATAATAATAATAATTAAAGCTGCAAGCAGCATTTAGCGGGGTTCAAGCGTTTAAGGCCTTTTAAGCACATAGGCATTAAAGACATTAAGTTTTATTTAGCAAGATTTTAAACACTGAAATAATAGATGGAAAAGTCCATTTACAGCCAATATAGGCAATTTACCATAAAAAATGCATGGTTTTTATAGCTTTTTAACAGTTATAGCGCCACCTATAGTCCGATCTCTTTAAAACTTTTCATGCTTCATCAGCATGTCATGCTACATATACCCAACAATTTTCGTGAATTTTTGAGCTTCCCTTTTGAGTTAGCGCCAACTAGTGGCCGATTTCTTTTAAAAAATCTTACAGACCTCTAGGACCATGAGTCAAACATGCCCACCAAGTTTCGTTCCGATCGGCCTCTGTTAACCTTGTCTAATAGGTGCTCAAATTTCATTGGCCGATGGCGGCCATGTTTTTTGAGATACGCCAATGTCTGCATACCAATTTTCAGGTTAATTGGACTAGCGATCGCGTGGTTATAGCCCTTTTCATGTTTTTTTTCACATTATAGCGCCACCAAGTGGCCAATCGTCGCAATATTTTTATCGTGACCTCAAATTGAGCCGATATACATGTGTACCAAGTTTGGTGACGATATCTCATTTCCTTCTTGAGTTATAGCCTTTTTAGTAAAATAGGCTCCGCCCTGAACGTCCATTTTGAAGCCAATTAGCAAAAATGAATTGAAATTTCAACTTTTTTTCGATAACTATTGATAAACAGAGAACAGAGAACATTTTGACACTGGTTTGGTTCCGATCGGTCAAAAAACCAGGGACTAGTTTGCAAAAGTAGGTTTTTAACATAATTGTGAATATTTAATTAATGATTTGATTGACAGCAATGGTTCTAGAGGCAAATTTGTTCAGCATGAGGAGATCTATCATATGATATGCATATTTTGTGGATGCGTGAAAAAACACGTGATTTCAGAGCCATAAAACTCGTTAGCGCCAACTAGTGGCCGATTTCTTTCAAAATTCTTACAGACCTCTAGGACTATGAGTCAAACATGCCCATCAAGTTTCGTTCCGATCGGCCTCTGTTAACCCCATCTAATAGGTGCTCAAATTTCATTGGCCGATGGCGGCCATGTTTTTTGAGATACGCCAATGTCCTCATAGACGTACATGGGGCCTTGGACCAAGACACTGCATACCAATTTTCAGGTCAATCGGACTAGCGGTCGCGTGGTTACAGCCCTTTTCATGTTTTTTTCGCATTATAGCGCCACCAAGTGGCCAATCATCGCGATTTTTTTATCGTGACCTCAAAGTGAGCCGATATACATGTGTACCAAGTTTGGTGACGATATCTCATTTCCTTCTTGAGTTATAGCCTTTTTAGTAAAATAGGCTCCGCCCTGAACGTCCATTTTGAAGCCAATTAGCATAAATGAATCGAAATTTCAACTTTTTTTTGATAACTATTGATAAACAGAGACCAGAGAACATTTTGACACTGGTTTGGTTCCGATCGGTCAAAAAACCAGGGACTAGTTTGCAAAAGTAGGTTTTCAATAAAATTCAAAATGGCGGAAAAATTTACATACTGGAAATAAAATCTGAGATATACATTTTGTTCGCCAAGGACTCAGCTTTCCAATGATATATGACACTTGAGTGTGGACCAAACGGTTTAGGAGTTATGAGCCTTTTCTCGCAATTGATTGCTATAGCGCCACCTATGGGCCAATTGGGGTCATAGCTTCTCAGGGTCTCCCCAACATGAGTACTACCATCTGACAAAGTTTCAAATTTCCAGCTCTTACGGTTTGGTCTGCACAATGCGTTTTAGCGGAGAATAATAATAATAATAATAATAATAATAATTAAAGCTGCGAGCAGCATTTAGCGGGGTTCAAGCCATTTAAGGTCTTTAAGCATTTGACGCCTTTTGCATGAAAGGTTTTTAAGCACTGAATGAATTTGAGAGATATCAGGTGAAATGAAGTGATAAACTGACAAAATGTGATTTTAAATATTATAATAGTGACTTTATAAAGTCTAAATATGAATTGATCAGGAGAGTGCAGATAATCATACTGCTGTGGTTTGGTTCCGATCAGGCAAAAAACCTAGGACTAGTTTAGAGGCAAAGTTGTTCAGTATGAGAAGATCTATCATAATATATGCATATTATGTGGCTGTTTTAACCCCACTTGATTACAGAGATGGAAAATACCATTTACAGGCAATTCACCATAGGGAATACATGGTTTTCAAAGCTTTTTAACACTTATAGCGCCCCCTATACTCCGATCTCCATAAAACATTGCATGTGTCTTCAACATGTTATGCCACATATACCCAACAATTTTCGTGAAGTTTTGAGTTTCCTCTTAGGATTTATAGGCTTTTGAGTGTATTTTGCCACGCCTCTTTTCTAAATGGCTCTGTTATAGCCATCCAAATGCAAGAAATCAACTTTTTTTTGATAATTATTGATCTAGAGAGTCCAGAGAATTGTCCTAGACTGGTTTGGTTCTGATTGCGCAAAAAACCAGGGACTAGTTCGCAAAAGTAGGTTTTTAACATTATTGCAAATATTTATTTAACAATTTGATTGACCGAAATGGTTTTAGAGGCAAAGTTGTTCAACATGAGGAGATCTATCATATGATATGCATATTTTGCCGATGTGTGCAACACCACGTGATTGCAGAGCCATAAAACTCGTTAGCGCCAACTAGTGGCCGATTTCTTTCAAAATTCTTACAGACCTCTAGGACCATGAGTTAAACATGCCTACTGAGTTTCGTTCTGGTCGACCTCCGTTAACCCTGTCTAATAGGTGCTCAAATTTCATTGGCCGATGGCGGCCATGTTTTTTTAGATACGCCAATGTTCTCATAGACAGACATGGTACCTTGGGCCAAGACACTGCTTACCAATTTTCAAGTCAATCAGACTAGCGGTCACGTGGTTATAGCCCTTTTTGTGTTTTTTCCATGTTATAGCGCCACCAAGTGGCCAATCGTCGCGATTTTTTTATCGTGACCAAAAACTGAGCCCATAAACATGTGTACCAAGTTTGGTGAAGATATCTCATTTCTTGCTGGAGTTATAGCCTCTTTAGTAAAATAGGCTCCGCCTTAAATTTACATTTCCACGCCCCTTTTCGTTCATGAGTCAAAATTTCAACTTTTTTTTGATAATTATTGATACTCAGTCTAGAGAGAACATTTTGGCACTGGTTTGGTTCTGATATGTCAAAAAACCAGGGACTAGTTCGCAAAAGTAGGTTTTTGACAAAATTCAAAATGGCGGAAAAATTTGCATACCGGAAATGAAATCGGAGATATACGTTTTGTTCGTCATGGTCTCAGCTTTCCAATGATATAAGACACTTGACCCTTAGGATGAAAGGTTTAGGAGTTATGAGCCATTTCGCGTTTTTGGTTGCTGTAGCGCCACCTATTGGCCAATCTGGCTCATAATTTGATAACCTCTCCTCGATTTTTGGACTACCTATTGACAAAGTTTGAAGTCTCTAGCATTTACGGTTTGGTCTGCACGATGAGTTTTACGGCAGAATAATAATAATAATAATAATAATAATAATAATAATAATAAAAATCAGCACAAATACAATAGGTGTTCAGCACTTCGTGCTTGAACCCCTAAAAATCAGTACAATTACAATAGGGTTTCAGCACTTCGTGCTTGAACCCCTAATTAAAGACATTAAGTTTTATTTAGCAAGATTTTAAACACTGAAATAATAGATGGAAAAGTCCATTTACAGCCAATATAGGCAATTTACCATAAAAAATGCATGGTTTTTATAGCTTTTTAACAGTTATAGCGCCACCTATAGTCCGATCTCTTTAAAACTTTTCATGCTTCATCAGCATGTCATGCTACATATACCCAACAATTTTCGTGAATTTTTGAGCTTCCCTTTTGAGTTAGCGCCAACTAGTGGCCGATTTCTTTCAAAAATCTTACAGACCTCTAGGACCATGAGTCAAACATGCCCACCAAGTTTCGTTCCGATCGGCCTCTGTTAACCTTGTCTAATAGGTGCTCAAATTTCATTGGCCGATGGCGGCCATGTTTTTTGAGATACGCCAATGTCTGCATACCAATTTTCAGGTTAATTGGACTAGCGATTGCGTGGTTATAGCCCTTTTCATGTTTTTTTTCACATTATAGCGCCACCAAGTGGCCAATCGTCACAATATTTTTATCGTGACCTCAAATTGAGCCGATATACATGTGTACCAAGTTTGGTGACGATATCTCATTTCCTTCTTGAGTTATAGCCTTTTTAGTAAAATAGGCTCCGCCCTGAACGTCCATTTTGAAGGCAATTAGCAAAAATGAATTGAAATTTCAACTTTTTTTCGATAACTATTGATAAACAGAGACCAGAGAACATTTTGACACTGGTTTGGTTCCGATCGGTCAAAAAAACAGGGACTAGTTTGCAAAAGTAGGTTTTTAACACAATTGTGAATATTTATTTAATGATTTGATTGACAGCAATGGTTCTAGAGGCAAATTTGTTCAGCATGACAAGATCTATCATATGATATGCATATTTTGTGGATGCGTGAAAAAACACATGATTTCAGAGCCATAAAACTCGTTAGCGCCAACTAGTGGCCGATTTCTTTCAAAATTCTTACAGACCTCTAGGACCATGAGTCAAACATGCCCATCAAGTTTCGTTCCGATCGGCCTCTGTTAACCCCATCTAATAGGTGCTCAAATTTCATTGGCCGATGGCGGCCATGTTTTTTGAGATACGCCAATGTCCTCATAGAAGTACATGGGGCCTTGGACCAAGACACTGCATACCAATTTTCAGGTCAATCGGACTAGCGGTCGCGTGGTTACAGCCCTTTTCATGTTTTTTTCGCATTATAGCGCCACCAAGTGGCCAATCATCGCGATTTTTTTATCGTGACCTCAAATTGAGCCGATATACATGTGTACCAAGATTGGTGACGATATCTCATTTCCTTCTTGAGTTATAGCCTTTTTAGTAAAATAGGCTCCGCCCTGAACGTCCATTTTGAAGCCAATTAGCATAAATGAATCGAAATTTTAACTTTTTTTTGATAACTATTGATAAACAGAGACCAGAGAACATTTTGACACTGGTTTGGTTCCGATCGGTCAAAAAACCAGGGACTAGTTTGCAAAAGTAGGTTTTCAATAAAATTCAAAATGGCGGAAAAATTTGCATACTGGAAATAAAATCTGAGATATACATTTTTTTCGCCAAGGACTCAGCTTTCCAATGATATATGACACTTGAGTGTGGACCAAATGGTTTAGGAGTTATGAGCCTTTTCTCGCAATTGATTGCTATAGCGCCACCTATGGGCCAATTGGGGTCATAGCTTCTCAGGGTCTCCCCAACATGGGTACTACCATCTGACAAAGTTTCAAATTTCCAGCTCTTACGGTTTGGTCTGCACGATGCGTTTTAGCGGAGAATAATAATAATAATAATAATTAAAGCTGCGAGCAGCATTTAGCGGGGTTCAAGCCATTTAAGGTTTTTAAGCATTTGACACCTTTTGCATGAAAGGCTTTTAAGCACTGAATGAATTTGAGAGATATCAGGTGAAATGAAGTGATAAACTGACAAAATGTGATTTTAAATATTATAATAATGACTTTATAAAGTCTAAATATGAATTGATCAGGAGAGTGCAGAGAATCATACTGCTGTGGTTTGGTTCCGATCAGGCAAAAAACCTAGGACTAGTTTGCAAAACGAGGTTTTTAAAATAATTGTGAATATTTAAATAAAGATTTGATTGACAGTATTGGTTATAGAGGCAAAGTTGTTCAGTATGAGAAGATCTATCATAATATATGCATATTATGTGGCTGTTTTAACCCCACCTGATTACACAGATTCACCATAGGGAATACATGGTTTTCAAAGCTTTTTAACACTTATAGCGCCCCCTATACTCCGATCTCCATAAAACTTTGCATGTGTCTTCAACATGTTATGCCACATATACCCAACAATTTCCGTGAAGTTTTGAGTTTTCCCTTAGGATTTATAGGCTTTTGAGTGTATTTTGCCACGCCTCTTTTCTAAATGGCCCTGTTATAGCCATCCAAATGCAAAAAATCAACTTTTTTTTGATAATTATTTATCTAGAGAGTCCAGAGAATTGTCCTAGACTGGTTTGGTTCTGATTGGGCAAAAAACCAGGGACTAGTTCGCAAAAATAGGTTTATAACATAATTGCAAATATTTATTTAATAATTTGATTGACAGCAATGGTTCTGGAGGCAAAGTTGTTCAACATGAGGAGATCTATCATATGATATGCATATTTTGCCGATGTGTGCAACGCCACGTGATTGCAGAGCCATAAAACTCGTTAGCGCCAGCTAGTGGCCGATTTCTTTCAAAATTCTTACAGACCTCTAGGACCATGAGTTAAACATGCCCACTGAGTTTTGTTCCGATCGACCTCCGTTAACCCTGTCTAATAGGTGCTCAAATTTCATTGGCCGATGGCGGCCATGTTTTTTGAGATACGCCAATGTTCTCATAGACAGACATGGTACCTTGGGCCAAGACATTGCATACCAATTTTCCAGTCAATCGGACTAGCGGTCGCGTGGTTATGGCCCTTTTTGTGTTTTTTCCATGTTATAGCGCCACCAAGTGGCCAATCGTCGCGATTTTTTTATCGTGACCAAAGACTGAGCCCATAAACATGTGTACCAAGTTTGGTGAAGATATCTCATTTCTTGCTGTAGTTATAGCCTCTTTAGTAAAATAGGCTCCGCCTTAAATGTTCATTTCCACGCCCCTTTTCGTTCATGAGTCAAAATTTCAACTTTTTTTTGATAATTATTGATATTCAGACTAGAGAGAACATTTTGGCACTGGTTTGGTTCTGATATGTCAAAAAACCAGGGACTAGTTTGCAAAAGTAGGTTTTTGACAAAATTCAAAATGGCGGAAAAATTTGCATACCGGAAATGAAATCGGAGATATACGTTTTGTTCGTCATGGTCTCAGCTTTCCAATGATATAAGACACTTGACCCTTAGGATGAACGGTTTAGGAGTTATGAGCCATTTCGCGTTTTTGGTTGCTGTAGCGCCACCTATTGGCCAATCTGGCTCATAATTTGATAACCTCTCCTCGATTTTTGGACTACCTATTGACAAAGTTTGAAGTCTCTAGCATTTACGGTTTGGTCTGCACGATGAGTTTTACGGCAGAATAATAATAATAATAATAATAATAAAAATCAGTACAATTACAATAGGGTTTCAGCACTTCGTGCTTGAACCCCTAATAATAATAAAAATCAGTACAATTACAATAGGGTTTCAGCACTTCGTGCTTGAACCCCTAATAATTAAAGCTGCGAGCAGCATTTAGCGGGGTTCAAGCCATTTAAGGTCTTTAAGCATTTGACACCTTTTGCATGAAAGGCTTTTAAGCACTGAATGAATTTGAGAGATATCAGGTGAAATGAAGTGATAAACTGACAAAATGTGATTTTAAATATTATAATAGTGACTTTATAAAGTCTAAATATGAATTGATCAGAAGAGTGCAGAGAATCATACTGCTGTGGTTTGGTTCCTATCAGGCAAAAAACCTAGGACTAGTTTGCAAAACGAGGTTTTTAACATAATTGTGAATATTTAAATAAAGATTTGATTGACAGTATTGGTTATGGAGGCAAAGTTGTTCAGTATGAGAAGATCTATCATAATATATGCAATTACAGAGATGGAAAATACAATTTACAAGCAATTCACCAGAGGGAATACATGGTTTTCAAAGCTTTTTAACACTTATAGCGCCCCCTATACTCCGATCTCCATAAAACTTTGCATGTGTCTTCAACATGTTATGCCACATATACCCAACAATTTTCGTGAAGTTTTGAGTTTCCCCTTAGGATTTATAGGCTTTTGAGTGTATTTTGCCACACCTCTTTTCTAAATGGCTCTGTTATAGCCATCCAAATGCAAGAAATCAACTTTTTTTGATAATTATTGATCTAGAGAGTCCAGAGAATTGTCCTAGACTGGTTTGGTTCTGATTGGGCAAAAAACCAGGGACTAGTTTGCAAAAGTAGGTTTTTAACATTATTGCAAATATTTATTTAACAAATTAATAGCCAAAAATGGTTCTAGAGGCAAAGTTGTTCAGCATGAGGAGATCTATCATATGATATGCATATTTTGCCGATGTGTGCAACACCACGTGATTGCAGAGCCATAAAACTCGTTAGCGCCAACTAGTGGCCGATTTCTTTCAAAATTCTTACAGACCTCTAGGATCATGAGTCAAACATGCCCACTGAGTTTTGTTCCGATCGACCTCCGTTAACCCTGTCTAATAGGTGCTCAAATTTCATTGGCCGATGGCAGCCATGTTTTTTGAGATACGCCAATGTTCTCATAGACAGACATGGTACCTTGGGCCAAGACACTGCTTACCAATTTTCAAGTCAATCGGACTAGCGGTCGCGTGGTTATAGCCCTTTTTGTGTTTTTTCCATGTTATAGCGCCACCAAGTGGCCAATCGTCGCGATTTTTTTATCGCGACCAAAGACTGAGCCCATAAACATGTGTACCAAGTTTGGTGAATATATTTCATTTCTTGCTGGAGTTATAGCCTCTTTAGTAAAATAGGCTCCGCCTTAAATGTACATTTCCACGCCCCTATTCGTTCATGAGTCAAAATTTCAACTTTTTTTTGATAATTATTGATATTCAGACTAGACCGAACATTTTGGCACTAGTTTGGTTCCGATATGTCAAAAAACCAGGGACTAGTTCGCAAAAGTAGGTTTTTGACAAAATTCAAAATGGCGGAAAAATTTTCATGACGGAAATGAAATCGGAGATATACGTTTTGTTCGCCAAGGTCTCCCCTTTCCAATGATATAAGACACTTGAGTGTGGACCAAACGGTTTAGGAGTTATGAGCCCTTTTGCGCAATTGATCGCTATAGCGCCACCTATTGGCCAATCTGGCTCATAATTTGATAACCTCTCCTCGATTTTTGGACTACCTATTGACAAAGTTTGAAGTCTCTAGCATTTACGGTTTGGTCTGCACGATGAGTTTTACGGCAGAATAATAATAATAACGAGCAGCAATTAGCGGGGTTCAAGCGACTTAAGGCATTTAAGCATTTAAGGCGTATTGCATTTAAGGCTCTAAAGCAGTAAAATAATTAAATCTGGGAGCTCAGGTGAAATGAAGTGATACATTGACAAAATTCGATTGCAATGTTAAAATAGTGACTTTATAAAGACTGAATTTGAGTTGTGCTTGCAATGGCAAAACTTGTGGCCCTGTTGCTACCCTACACTGCTGACATGTTTTTAGCAAAATGCTAACACGATTAGCATGTTTTTAACATACTGGTAACACAATTAGCATGCTGAAATAATCGATGGAAAATACCATTTACAGCCAATACAGGCAATTCACCATAGGAATACATGGTTTTCAAAGCTTTTTAACACTTATAGCGCCACCTATACTCCGATCTCCATGAAATGTTGCATCCTTCTTCAAATTGTTATGCCACATATACCCATCAATTTTCGTGAAGTTTTGAGTTTTCGCTTAGGATTTATAGGCTTTTGAGTATATTTTGCCACGCCTCTTTTCTAATTGGCCCTGTTATAGCCATTCAAATGCAAAAGTTCAACTTTTTTTTGATAATTATTGATCTAGAGAGTCCAGAGAATTGTCCTAGACTGGTTTGGTTTCGGTCGTGCAAAAAATCAGGGACTAGTTCGCAAAAGTAGGTTTTTAACATAATTGCGAATATTTAACTAACGATTTGATTGACAGCAATGGTTCCAGAGGCAAAGTTGTTCAGCACGAGGAGGTCTATCATATGATATGCATATTTTGGGGATGTTTGCAACACCACGTGATTGCAGAGCCATAAAGCTCGTTAGCGCCAACTAGTGGCCGATTTCTTTCAAAATTCTTACAGTCCTCTAGGACCATGAGTCAAACAGGCCCACCAAGTTTCGTTCCGATCGGCCTCCGTTAACCCCGTCTAATAGGTGCTCAAATTTCATTGGCCGATGGCGGCCATGTTTTTTGAGATACGCCAATGTCCTCATAGACATACATGGGGCCTTGGGCCAAGACACCGCATACCAATTTTCAAGTCAATCGGACTAGCGGTCGCGTGGTTATAGCCGTTTTAGTGTTTTTTTCATGTTATAGCGCCACCAAGTGGCCAATCGTCGCGATTTTTTTATCGTGACCAAAGAATGAGCCCATAAACATGTGTACCAAGTTTGGTGAAGATAGCTCATTTCTTTCTGGAGTTATAGCCTTTTTAGTAAAATAGGCTCCGCCCTGAACGTCCATTTTGAATCCCCTTAGCAACCGTGAATCGAAATATCAACATTTTTTCGATAATTATTGATATTCAGCCTACAGAGAACATTTTGGCACTGGTTTGGTTCCGATCGGTCAAAAAACCAGGGACTAGTTCGCAAAAGTAGGTTTTCGACAAAATTCAAAATGGCGGAAAAATTTTCATGACGGAAATGAAATCGGAGATATACGTTTTGTTCGTCATGGTCTCAGTTTTCCAATGATATAAGACACTTGAGTGTGGAGTACACGGTTTAGGAGTTATGAGCCCTTTTGCGCTTTTGGTCGCTGTAGCGCCACCTATAGGCCAATCGGGGTCATAGCTTCTCAGGTTCTCCCCAAATTGAGGACTACCTATTGGCCAAGTTTGAAGTCTCTAGCACTTACGGTTTTGTCTGCACATTCAGTTTTAGGGGAGAAGAAAAATAATAATAATTAAAGACATTAAGTTTTATTTAGCAAGATTTTGAACACTAAAATAATAGATGGAAAAGTCCATTTACAGTCAATATAGGCAATTTAACATAGGAAATGCATGGTTCTTATAGCGTTTTAACAGTTATAGCGCCACCTATAGTCCAATCTCTTTAAAACTTTGCATGCTTCATCAGCATGTTATGCCACATATGCCCAACAATTTTCGTGAATTTTTGAGCTTCCCTTTTGAGTTAGCGCCAACTAGTGGCCGATTTCTTTCAAAATTCTTACAGACCTCTAGGACCATGAGTCAAACATGCCCACCGAGTTTCGTTCCGATCGACCTCTGTTAACCCCATCTAATAGGTGCTCAAACTTCATTGGCCGATGGCGGCCATGTTTTTTTAGAAACACCAATGTCCTCATAGACATACATGGTGCCTTGGACCAAGACACTGCCTACCAATTTTCAAGTCAATCGGACTAGTGGTCACGTGGTTATAGCCCTTTTCATGTTTTTTTAACATTATAGCGCCACCAAGTGGTCAATCGTCCCGATTTTTTTATCGAGACCAAAGAATGATCCCATACACATGTCTACCAAGTTTGGTGAAGATATCTCATTTCCTTCTTGAGTTATAGCCTTTTTAGTAAAATAGGCTCCGCCCACAACATTCTTTTTCCACCCCTTAGCAACCGTGAATCGAAATTTCAACTTTTTCTCAATGAATATTGATATTCAGACTACAGAAAACATTTTGCCACTGGTTTGGTTTCGATCGGTCAAAAATCCAGGGACTAGTTCGCAAAAGTAGTTTTTCGACAAAATTCAAAATGGCGGAAAAATTTTCATGACGGAAATGAAATCGGAGATATACGTTTTGTTCGCCAAGGACTCAGCTTTCCAATGATATAAGACACTTGATTGTGGACCAAAGGGTTTAGGAGTTATGACCCTTTTTGCGCATTTGGTTGCTGTAGCGCCACCTATTGGCCAATCGGGGTCATACTTTCTGAGGTTCTCCCCAAATTGAGGACTACCATCTGACAAAGTTTCAAAGTTCCACGCTTTACGGTTTGGGCTGCACGATGCGTTTTAGCGGAGAATAATAATAATAATAATTAAAGCTGCAAGCAGCATTTAGCGGGGTTCAAGCGTTTAAGGCCTTTTAAGCACATAGGCATTAAAGACATTAAGTTTTATTTAGCAAGATTTTAAACACTGAATTAATAGATGGAAAAGTCCATTTACAGCCAATATAGGCAATTTACCATAAAAAATGCATGGTTTTTATAGCTTTTTAACAGTTATAGCGCCACCTATAGTCCGATCTCTTTAAAACTTTTCATGCTTCATCAGCATGTCATGCTACATATACCCAACAATTTTCGTGATTTTTTGAGCTTCCCTTTTGAGTTAGCGCCAACTAGTGGCCGATTTCTTTCAAAAATCTTACAGACCTCTAGGACCATGAGTCAAACATGCCAACCAAGTTTCGTTCCGATCGGCCTCTGTTAACCTTGTCTAATAGGTGCTCAAATTTCATTGGCCGATGGCGGCCATGTTTTTTGAGATACGCCAATGTCTGCATACCAATTTTCAGGTTAATTGGACTAGCGATCGCGTGGTTATAGCCCTTTTCATGTTTTTTTTCACATTATAGCGCCACCAAGTGGCCAATCATCGCAATATTTTTATCGTGACCTCAAATTGAACCGATATACATGTGTACCAAGTTTGGCGACGATATCTCATTTCCTTCTTGAGTTATAGCCTTTTTAGTAAAATAGGCTCCGCCCTGAACGTCCATTTTGAAGCCAATTAGCAAAAATGAATTGAAATTTCAACTTTTTTTCGATAACTATTGATAAACAGAGACCAGAGAACATTTTGACACTGGTTTGGTTCCGATCGGTCAAAAAACCAGGGACTAGTTTGCAAAAGTAGGTTTTTAACATAATTGTGAATATTTAATTAATGATTTGATTGACAGCAATGGTTCTAGAGGCAAATTTGTTCAGCATGAGGAGATCTATCATATGATATGCATATTTTGTGGATGCGTGAAAAAACACGTGATTTCAGAGCCATAAAACTCGTTAGCGCCAACTAGTGGCCGATTTCTTTCAAAATTCTTACAGACCTCTAGGACCATGAGTTAAACATGCCCATCAAGTTTCGTTCCGATCGGCCTCTGTTAACCCCATCTAATAGGTGCTCAAATTTCATTGGCCGATGGCGGCCATGTTTTTTGAGATACGCCAATGTCCTCATAGAAGTACATGGGGCCTTGGACCAAGACACTGCATACCAATTTTCAGGTCAATCGGACTAGCGGTCGCGTGGTTACAGCCCTTTTCATGTTTTTTTCGCATTATAGCGCCACCAAGTGGCCAATCATCGCGATTTTTTTATCGCGACCTCAAATTGAGCCGATATACATGTGTACCAAGTTTGGTGACGATATCTCATTTCCTTCTTGAGTTATAGCCTTTTTAGTAAAATAGGCTCCGCCCTGAACGTCCATTTTGAAGCCAATTAGCATAAATTAATCGAAATTTCAACTTTTTTTTGATAACTATTGATAAACAGACACCAGAGAACATTTTGACACTGGTTTGGTTCCGATCGGTCAAAAAACCAGGGACTAGTTTGCAAAAGTAGGTTTTCAATAAAATTCAAAATGGCGGAAAAATTTGCATACTGGAAATAAAATCTGAGATATACATTTTGTTTGCCAAGGACTCAGCTTTCCAATGATATATGACACTTGAGTGTGGACCAAACGGTTTAGGAGTTATGAGCCTTTTCTCGCAATTGATTGCTATAGCGCCACCTATGGGCCAATTGGGGTCATAGCTTCTCAGGGTCTCCCCAACATGAGTACTACCATCTGACAAAGTTTCAAATTTCCAGCTCTTACGGTTTGGTCTGCACGATGCGTTTTAGCGGAGAATAATAATAATAATTAAAGCTGCAAGCAGCATTTAGCGGGGTTCAAGCCTTTAAGGCCTTTAAAGCACATAGGCATTAAAGACATTAAGTTTTATTTAGCAAGATTTTAAACACTGAAATAATAGATGGAAAAGTCCATTCACAGCCAATATAGGCAATTTACCATAGGAAATGCATGTTTTTTAAAGCTTTTTAACAGTTATAGCGCCACCTATAGTCCGATCTCTTTAAAACTTTGCATGCTTCATCAGCATGTCATGCCACATATACCCAACAATTTTCGTGAATTTTTGAGCTTCCCTTTTGGATTAGCGCCAACTAGTGGCCGATTTCTTTCAAAATTCTTACAGACCTCTAGGACCATGAGTCAAACATGTCCAATGAGTTTCGTTCCGATCGACCTCTGTTAACCCCATCTAATAGGTGCTCAAAATTCATTGGCTGATGGCGGCCATGTTTTTTGAGATACGCCAATGTCCTCATAGACATAGATGGTACCTTGGGCCACGACACCGCATACCAATTTTCAAGTCAATCGGACTAGCGGTCGCGTGGTTATAGCCCTTTTCATGTTTTTGTCACATTATAGCGCCACCAAGTGGCCAATCGTCGCAATTTTTTTATCGTGACCTCAAATTGAGCCGATACACATGTGTACCAAGTTTGGTGACGATATCTCATTTCCTTCTTGAGTTATAGCCTTTTTAGCATAATAGGCTCCGCCCTGAACGTCCATTTTGAAGCCAATTAGCAAAAATGAATCGAAATTTCAACTTTTTTTCGATAACTATTGATAATTAGCCACCAGAGAACATTTTGACACTGGTTTGGTTCCGATCGGTCAAAAAACCAGGGACTAGTTCTCAAAAATAGGTTTCAGACATACTTCAAAATGGCGGACATTTTAAGACGAAACAAAAAAATTCCCGCTTACAGTTTTTTCGTCTTGGCCCAAGGATTTCAAAAGTATAAATCATTTGAGTCTACGACCACCGGTTTATGAGAAAAGCTCACAAATGTAAAAAAATTTGGTTTTTTGCGCTATAGCGCCACCTATTGGCCGATTGGGCTCATATTTTGATAACCTCTCCTCGATTTTTGGACTACCTTCGGGTAAATTTTCAAGTCTCTAGCCCTTACGGTTTGGGCTGCACAACGCGTTTTATCGGAGAATAATAATAATAATAATAATTAAAGCTGCAAGCAGCATTTAGCGGGGTTCAAGCGTTTAAGGCCTTTTAAGCACATAGGCATTAAAGACATTAAGTTTTATTTAGCAAGATTATAAACACTGAAATAATAGATGGAAAAGTCCATTTACAGCCAATATAGGCAATTTACCATAAAAAATACATGGTTTTTATAGCTTTTTAACAGTTATAGCGCCACCTATAGTCCGATCTCTTTAAAACTTTTCATGCTTCATCAGCATGTCATGCTACATATACCCAACAATTTTCGTGAATTTTTGAGCTTCCCTTTTGAGTTAGCGCCAACTAGTGGCCGATTTCTTTCAAAAATCTTACAGACCTCTAGGACCATGAGTCAAACATGCCAACCAAGTTTCGTTCCGATCGGCCTCTGTTAACCTTGTCTAATAGGTGCTCAAATTTCATTGGCCGATGGCGGCCATGTTTTTTGAGATATGCCAATGTCTGCATACCAATTTTCAGGTTAATTGGACTAGCGATCGCGTGGTTATAGCCCTTTTCATGTTTTTTTCACATTATAGCGCCACCAAGTGGCCAATCGTCGCAATATTTTTATCGTGACCTCAAATTGAGCCGATATACATGTGTACCAAGTTTGGCGACGATATCTCATTTCCTTCTTGAGTTATAGCCTTTTTAGTAAAATAGGCTCCGCCCTGAATGTCCATTTTGAAGCCAATTAGCAAAAATGAATTGAAATTTCAACTTTTTTTCGATAACTATTGATAAACAGAGACCAGAGAACATTTTGACACTGGTTTGGTTCCGATCGGTCAAAAAACCAGGGACTAGTTTGCAAAAGTAGGTTTTTAACATAATTGTGAATATTTAATTAATGATTTGATTGACAGCAATGGTTCTAGAGGCAAATTTGTTCAGCATGAGGAGATCTATCATATGATATGCATATTTTGTGGATGCGTGAAAAAACACGTGATTTCAGAGCCATAAAACTCGTTAGCGCCAACTAGTGGCCGATTTCTTTCAAAATTCTTACAGACCTCTAGGACCATGAGTTAAACATGCCCATCAAGTTTCGTTCCGATCGGCCTCTGTTAACCCCATCTAATAGGTGCTCAAATTTCATTGGCCGATGGCGGCCATGTTTTTTGAGATACGCCAATGTCCTCATAGAAGTACATGGGGCCTTGGACCAAGACACTGCATACCAATTTTCAGGTCAATCGGACTAGCGGTCGCGTGGTTACAGCCCTTTTCATGTTTTTTTCGCATTATAGCGCCACCAAGTGGCCAATCATCGCGATTTTTTTATCGTGACCTCAAATTGAGCCGATATACATGTGTACCAAGTTTGGTGACGATATCTCATTTCCTTCTTGAGTTATAGCCTTTTTAGTAAAATAGGCTCCGCCCTGAACGTCCATTTTGAAGCCAATTAGCATAAATTAATCGAAATTTCAACTTTTTTTTGATAACTATTGATAAACAGACACCAGAGAACATTTTGACACTGGTTTGGTTCCGATCGGTCAAAAAACCAGGGACTAGTTTGCAAAAGTAGGTTTTCAATAAAATTCAAAATGGCGGAAAAATTTGCATACTGGAAATAAAATCTGAGATATACATTTTGTTCGCCAAGGACTCAGCTTTCCAATGATATATGACACTTGAGTGTGGACCAAACGGTTTAGGAGTTATAAGCCTTTTCTCGCAATTGATTGCTATAGCGCCACCTATGGGCCAATTGGGGTCATAGCTTCTCAGGGTCTCCCCAACATGAGTACTACCATCTGACAAAGTTTCAAATTTCCAGCTCTTACGGTTTGGTCTGCACGATGCGTTTTAGCGGAGAATAATAATAATAATAATAATAATAAAAATCAGTACAATTACAATAGGGTTTCAGCACTTCGTGCTTGAACCCCTAAAAATCAGTACAATTACAATAGGGTTTCAGCACTTCGTGCTTGAACCCCTAAAAATCAGTACAATTACAATAGGGTTTCAGCACTTCGTGCTTGAACCCCTAATAATTAAAGCTGCAAGCAGCATTTAGCGGGGTTCAAGCTTTTAAGGCCTTTAAAGCACATAGGCAATAAAGACATTAAGTTTTATTTAGCAAGATTTTAAACACTGAAATAATAGATGGAAAAGTCCATTTACAGCCAATATAGGCAATTTACCATAAAAAATACATGGTTTTTATAGCTTTTTAACAGTTATAGCGCCACCTATAGTCCGATCTCTTTAAAACTTTTCATGCTTCATCAGCATGTCATGCTACATATACCCAACAATTTTCGTGAATTTTTGAGCTTCCCTTTTGAGTTAGCGCCAACTAGTGGCCGATTTCTTTCAAAAATCTTACAGACCTCTAGGACCATGAGTCAAACATGCCAACCAAGTTTCGTTCCGATCGGCCTCTGTTAACCTTGTCTAATAGGTGCTCAAATTTCATTGGCCGATGGCGGCCATGTTTTTTGAGATACGCCAATGTCTGCATACCAATTTTCAGGTTAATTGGACTAGCGATCGCGTGGTTATAGCCCTTTTCATGTTTTTTTTCACATTATAGCGCCACCAAGTGGCCAATCGTCGCAATATTTTTATCGTGACCTCAAATTGAGCCGATATACATGTGTACCAAGTTTGGCGACGATATCTCATTTCCTTCTTGAGTTATAGCCTTTTTAGTAAAATAGGCTCCGCCCTGAACGTCCATTTTGAAGCCAATTAGCAAAAATGAATTGAAATTTCAACTTTTTTTCGATAACTATTGATAAACAGAGACCAGAGAACATTTTGACATTGGTTTGGTTCCGATCGGTCAAAAAACCAGGGACTAGTTTGCAAAAGTAGGTTTTTAACATAATTGTGAATATTTAATTAATGATTTGATTGACAGCAATGGTTCTAGAGGCAAATTTGTTCAGCATGAGGAGATCTATCATATGATATGCATATTTTGTGGATGCGTGAAAAAACACGTGATTTCAGAGCCATAAAACTCGTTAGCGCCAACTAGTGGCCGATTTCTTTCAAAATTCTTACAGACCTCTAGGACCATGAGTTAAACATGCCCATCAAGTTTCGTTCCGATCGGCCTCTGTTAACCCCATCTAATAGGTGCTCAAATTTCATTGGCCGATGGCGGCCATGTTTTTTGAGATACGCCAATGTCCTCATAGAAGTACATGGGGCCTTGGACCAAGACACTGCATACCAATTTTCAGGTCAATCGGACTAGCGGTCGCGTGGTTACAGCCCTTTTCATGTTTTTTTCGCATTATAGCGCCACCAAGTGGCCAATCATCGCGATTTTTTTATCGTGGCCTCAAATTGAGCCGATATACATGTGTACCAAGTTTGGTGACGATATCTCATTTCCTTCTTGAGTTATAGCCTTTTTAGTAAAATAGGCTCCGCCCTGAACGTCCATTTTGAAGCCAATTAGCATAAATTAATCGAAATTTCAACTTTTTTTTGATAACTATTGATAAACAGACACCAGAGAACATTTTGACACTGGTTTGGTTCCGATCGGTCAAAAAACCAGGGACTAGTTTGCAAAAGTAGGTTTTCAATAAAATTCAAAATGGCGGAAAAATTTGCATACTGGAAATAAAATCTGAGATATACATTTTGTTCGCCAAGGACTCAGCTTTCCAATGATATATAACACTTGAGTGTGTACCAAACGGTTTAGGAGTTATGAGCCTTTTCTCGCAATTGATTGCTATAGCGCCACCTATGGGCCAATTGGGGTCATAGCTTCTCAGGGTCTCCCCAACATGAGTACTACCATCTGACAAAGTTTCAAATTTCCAGCTCTTACGGTTTGGTCTGCACGATGCGTTTTAGCGGAGAATAATAATAATAATAATAATAATTAAAGCTGCAAGCAGCATTTAGCGGGGTTCAAGCGTTTAAGGCCTTTTAAGCACATAGGCATTAAAGACATTAAGTTTTATTTAGCAAGATTTTAAACACTGAAATAATAGATGGAAAAGTCCATTTACAGCCAATATAGGCAATTTACCATAAAAAATGCATGGTTTTTATAGCTTTTTAACAGTTATAGCGCCACCTATAGTCCGATCTCTTTAAAACTTTTCATGCTTCATCAGCATGTCATGCTACATATACCCAACAATTTTCGTGAATTTTTGAGCTTCCCTTTTGAGTTAGCGCCAACTAGTGGCCGATTTCTTTTAAAAAATCTTACAGACCTCTAGGACCATGAGTCAAACATGCCCACCAAGTTTCGTTCCGATCGGCCTCTGTTAACCTTGTCTAATAGGTGCTCAAATTTCATTGGCCGATGGCGGCCATGTTTTTTGAGATACGCCAATGTCTGCATACCAATTTTCAGGTTAATTGGACTAGCGATCGCGTGGTTATAGCCCTTTTCATGTTTTTTTTCACATTATAGCGCCACCAAGTGGCCAATCGTCGCAATATTTTTATCGTGACCTCAAATTGAGCCGATATACATGTGTACCAAGTTTGGTGACGATATCTCATTTCCTTCTTGAGTTATAGCCTTTTTAGTAAAATAGGCTCCGCCCTGAACGTCCATTTTGAAGCCAATTAGCAAAAATGAATTGAAATTTCAACTTTTTTTCGATAACTATTGATAAACAGAGAACAGAGAACATTTTGACACTGGTTTGGTTCCGATCGGTCAAAAAACCAGGGACTAGTTTGCAAAAGTAGGTTTTTAACATAATTGTGAATATTTAATTAATGATTTGATTGACAGCAATGGTTCTAGAGGCAAATTTGTTCAGCATGAGGAGATCTATCATATGATATGCATATTTTGTGGATGCGTGAAAAAACACGTGATTTCAGAGCCATAAAACTCGTTAGCGCCAACTAGTGGCCGATTTCTTTCAAAATTCTTACAGACCTCTAGGACCATGAGTCAAACATGCCCATCAAGTTTCGTTCCGATCGGCCTCTGTTAACCCCATCTAATAGGTGCTCAAATTTCATTGGCCGATGGCGGCCATGTTTTTTGAGATACGCCAATGTCCTCATAGACGTACATGGGGCCTTGGACCAAGACACTGCATACCAATTTTCAGGTCAATCGGACTAGCGGTCGCGTGGTTACAGCCCTTTTCATGTTTTTTTCGCATTATAGCGCCACCAAGTGGCCAATCATCGCGATTTTTTTATCGTGACCTCAAAGTGAGCCGATATACATGTGTACCAAGTTTGGTGACGATATCTCATTTCCTTCTTGAGTTATAGCCTTTTTAGTAAAATAGGCTCCGCCCTGAACGTCCATTTTGAAGCCAATTAGCATAAATGAATCGAAATTTCAACTTTTTTTTGATAACTATTGATAAACAGAGACCAGAGAACATTTTGACACTGGTTTGGTTCCGATCGGTCAAAAAACCAGGGACTAGTTTGCAAAAGTAGGTTTTCAATAAAATTCAAAATGGCGGAAAAATTTGCATACTGGAAATAAAATCTGAGATATACATTTTGTTCGCCAAGGACTCAGCTTTCCAATGATATATGACACTTGAGTGTGGACCAAACGGTTTAGGAGTTATGAGCCTTTTCTCGCAATTGATTGCTATAGCGCCACCTATGGGCCAATTGGGGTCATAGCTTCTCAGGGTCTCCCCAACATGAGTACTACCATCTGACAAAGTTTCAAATTTCCAGCTCTTACGGTTTGGTCTGCACAATGCGTTTTAGCGGAGAATAATAATAATAATAATAATAATAATTAAAGCTGCGAGCAGCATTTAGCGGGGTTCAAGCCATTTAAGGTCTTTAAGCATTTGACACCTTTTGCATGAAAGGTTTTTAAGCACTGAATGAATTTGAGAGATATCAGGTGAAATGAAGTGATAAACTGACAAAATGTGATTTTAAATATTATAATAGTGACTTTATAAAGTCTAAATATGAATTGATCAGGAGAGTGTAGAGAATCATACTGCTGTGGTTTGGTTCCGATCAGGCAAAAAACCTAGGACTAGTTTGCAAAACGAGGTTTTTAACATTATTGTGAATATTTAAATAAAGATTTGATTGACAGTATTGGTTATAGAGGCAAAGTTGTTCAGTATGAGAAGATGTATCATAATATATGCATATTATGTGGCTGTTTTAACCCCACCTGATTACAGAGATGGAAAATACAATTTACAGGCAATTCACCATAGGGAATACATGGTTTTCAAAGCTTTTTAACACTTATAGCGCCCCCTATACTCCGATCTCCATAAAACTTTGCATGTGTCTTCAACATGTTATGCCACATATACCCAACAATTTTCGTGAAGTTTTGAGTTTCCCCTTAGGATTTATAGGCTTATGAGTGTATTTTGCCACACCTCTTTTCTAAATGGCCCTGTTATAGCCATACAAATGCAAAAGATCAACTTTTTTTGATAATTATTGATCTAGAGAGTCCAGAGAATTGTCCTAGACTGGTTTGGTTCTGATTGGGCAAAAAACCAGGGACTAGTTCGCAAAAGTAGGTTTTTAACATTATTGCAAATATTTATTTAACGATTTGATTGACAGAAATGGTTCTAGAGGCAAAGTTGTTCAACATGAGGAGATCTATCATATGATATGCATATTTTCCCGATGTGTGCAACACCACGTGATTGCAGAGCCATAAAACTTGTTAGCGCCAACTAGTGGCCGATTTCTTTCAAAATTCTTACAGACCTCTAGGACCATGAGTCAAACATGCCTACTGAGTTTCGTTCCGATCGAACTCCGTTAACCCTGTCTAATAGGTGCTCAAATTTCATTGGCCGATGGCGGCCATGTTTTTTGAGATACGCCAATGTTCTCATAGACAGACATGGTACCTTGGGCCAAGACACCACATACCAATTTTCAAGTCAATCGGACTAGCGGTCGCGTGGTTATAGCCCTTTTTGTGTTTTTTCCATGTTATAGCGCCACCAAGTGGCCAATCGTCGCGATTTTTTTATCGTGACCAAAAACTGAGCCCATAAACATGTGTACCAAGTTTGGTGAAGATATCTCATTTCTTGCTGGAGTTATAGCCTCTTTAGTAAAATAGGCTCCGCCTTAAATTTACATTTCCACGCCCCTTTTCGTTCATGAGTCAAAATTTCAACTTTTTTTTGATAATTATTGATACTCAGTCTAGAGAGAACATTTTGGCACTGGTTTGGTTCTGATATGTCAAAAAACCAGGGACTAGTTCGCAAAAGTAGGTTTTTGACAAAATTCAAAATGGCGGAAAAATTTGCATACCGGAAATGAAATCGGAGATATACGTTTTGTTCGTCATGGTCTCAGCTTTCCAATGATATAAGACACTTGACCCTTAGGATGAAAGGTTTAGGAGTTATGAGCCATTTCGCGTTTTTGGTTGCTGTAGCGCCACCTATTGGCCAATCTGGCTCATAATTTGATAACCTCTCCTCGATTTTTGGACTACCTATTGACAAAGTTTGAAGTCTCTAGCATTTACGGTTTGGTCTGCACGATGAGTTTTACGGCAGAATAATAATAATAATAATAATAATAATAATAATAATAAAAATCAGCACAAATACAATAGGTGTTCAGCACTTCGTGCTTGAACCCCTAAAAATCAGTACAATTACAATAGGGTTTCAGCACTTCGTGCTTGAACCCCTAATTAAAGACATTAAGTTTTATTTAGCAAGATTTTAAACACTGAAATAATAGATGGAAAAGTCCATTTACAGCCAATATAGGCAATTTACCATAAAAAATGCATGGTTTTTATAGCTTTTTAACAGTTATAGCGCCACCTATAGTCCGATCTCTTTAAAACTTTTCATGCTTCATCAGCATGTCATGCTACATATACCCAACAATTTTCGTGAATTTTTGAGCTTCCCTTTTGAGTTAGCGCCAACTAGTGGCCGATTTCTTTCAAAAATCTTACAGACCTCTAGGACCATGAGTCAAACATGCCCACCAAGTTTCGTTCCGATCGGCCTCTGTTAACCTTGTCTAATAGGTGCTCAAATTTCATTGGCCGATGGCGGCCATGTTTTTTGAGATACGCCAATGTCTGCATACCAATTTTCAGGTTAATTGGACTAGCGATTGCGTGGTTATAGCCCTTTTCATGTTTTTTTTCACATTATAGCGCCACCAAGTGGCCAATCGTCACAATATTTTTATCGTGACCTCAAATTGAGCCGATATACATGTGTACCAAGTTTGGTGACGATATCTCATTTCCTTCTTGAGTTATAGCCTTTTTAGTAAAATAGGCTCCGCCCTGAACGTCCATTTTGAAGGCAATTAGCAAAAATGAATTGAAATTTCAACTTTTTTTCGATAACTATTGATAAACAGAGACCAGAGAACATTTTGACACTGGTTTGGTTCCGATCGGTCAAAAAAACAGGGACTAGTTTGCAAAAGTAGGTTTTTAACACAATTGTGAATATTTATTTAATGATTTGATTGACAGCAATGGTTCTAGAGGCAAATTTGTTCAGCATGACAAGATCTATCATATGATATGCATATTTTGTGGATGCGTGAAAAAACACATGATTTCAGAGCCATAAAACTCGTTAGCGCCAACTAGTGGCCGATTTCTTTCAAAATTCTTACAGACCTCTAGGACCATGAGTCAAACATGCCCATCAAGTTTCGTTCCGATCGGCCTCTGTTAACCCCATCTAATAGGTGCTCAAATTTCATTGGCCGATGGCGGCCATGTTTTTTGAGATACGCCAATGTCCTCATAGAAGTACATGGGGCCTTGGACCAAGACACTGCATACCAATTTTCAGGTCAATCGGACTAGCGGTCGCGTGGTTACAGCCCTTTTCATGTTTTTTTCGCATTATAGCGCCACCAAGTGGCCAATCATCGCGATTTTTTTATCGTGACCTCAAATTGAGCCGATATACATGTGTACCAAGATTGGTGACGATATCTCATTTCCTTCTTGAGTTATAGCCTTTTTAGTAAAATAGGCTCCGCCCTGAACGTCCATTTTGAAGCCAATTAGCATAAATGAATCGAAATTTTAACTTTTTTTTGATAACTATTGATAAACAGAGACCAGAGAACATTTTGACACTGGTTTGGTTCCGATCGGTCAAAAAACCAGGGACTAGTTTGCAAAAGTAGGTTTTCAATAAAATTCAAAATGGCGGAAAAATTTGCATACTGGAAATAAAATCTGAGATATACATTTTTTTCGCCAAGGACTCAGCTTTCCAATGATATATGACACTTGAGTGTGGACCAAATGGTTTAGGAGTTATGAGCCTTTTCTCGCAATTGATTGCTATAGCGCCACCTATGGGCCAATTGGGGTCATAGCTTCTCAGGGTCTCCCCAACATGGGTACTACCATCTGACAAAGTTTCAAATTTCCAGCTCTTACGGTTTGGTCTGCACGATGCGTTTTAGCGGAGAATAATAATAATAATAATAATTAAAGCTGCGAGCAGCATTTAGCGGGGTTCAAGCCATTTAAGGTTTTTAAGCATTTGACACCTTTTGCATGAAAGGCTTTTAAGCACTGAATGAATTTGAGAGATATCAGGTGAAATGAAGTGATAAACTGACAAAATGTGATTTTAAATATTATAATAATGACTTTATAAAGTCTAAATATGAATTGATCAGGAGAGTGCAGAGAATCATACTGCTGTGGTTTGGTTCCGATCAGGCAAAAAACCTAGGACTAGTTTGCAAAACGAGGTTTTTAAAATAATTGTGAATATTTAAATAAAGATTTGATTGACAGTATTGGTTATAGAGGCAAAGTTGTTCAGTATGAGAAGATCTATCATAATATATGCATATTATGTGGCTGTTTTAACCCCACCTGATTACACAGATTCACCATAGGGAATACATGGTTTTCAAAGCTTTTTAACACTTATAGCGCCCCCTATACTCCGATCTCCATAAAACTTTGCATGTGTCTTCAACATGTTATGCCACATATACCCAACAATTTCCGTGAAGTTTTGAGTTTTCCCTTAGGATTTATAGGCTTTTGAGTGTATTTTGCCACGCCTCTTTTCTAAATGGCCCTGTTATAGCCATCCAAATGCAAAAAATCAACTTTTTTTTGATAATTATTTATCTAGAGAGTCCAGAGAATTGTCCTAGACTGGTTTGGTTCTGATTGGGCAAAAAACCAGGGACTAGTTCGCAAAAATAGGTTTATAACATAATTGCAAATATTTATTTAATAATTTGATTGACAGCAATGGTTCTGGAGGCAAAGTTGTTCAACATGAGGAGATCTATCATATGATATGCATATTTTGCCGATGTGTGCAACGCCACGTGATTGCAGAGCCATAAAACTCGTTAGCGCCAGCTAGTGGCCGATTTCTTTCAAAATTCTTACAGACCTCTAGGACCATGAGTTAAACATGCCCACTGAGTTTTGTTCCGATCGACCTCCGTTAACCCTGTCTAATAGGTGCTCAAATTTCATTGGCCGATGGCGGCCATGTTTTTTGAGATACGCCAATGTTCTCATAGACAGACATGGTACCTTGGGCCAAGACATTGCATACCAATTTTCCAGTCAATCGGACTAGCGGTCGCGTGGTTATGGCCCTTTTTGTGTTTTTTCCATGTTATAGCGCCACCAAGTGGCCAATCGTCGCGATTTTTTTATCGTGACCAAAGACTGAGCCCATAAACATGTGTACCAAGTTTGGTGAAGATATCTCATTTCTTGCTGTAGTTATAGCCTCTTTAGTAAAATAGGCTCCGCCTTAAATGTTCATTTCCACGCCCCTTTTCGTTCATGAGTCAAAATTTCAACTTTTTTTTGATAATTATTGATATTCAGACTAGAGAGAACATTTTGGCACTGGTTTGGTTCTGATATGTCAAAAAACCAGGGACTAGTTTGCAAAAGTAGGTTTTTGACAAAATTCAAAATGGCGGAAAAATTTGCATACCGGAAATGAAATCGGAGATATACGTTTTGTTCGTCATGGTCTCAGCTTTCCAATGATATAAGACACTTGACCCTTAGGATGAACGGTTTAGGAGTTATGAGCCATTTCGCGTTTTTGGTTGCTGTAGCGCCACCTATTGGCCAATCTGGCTCATAATTTGATAACCTCTCCTCGATTTTTGGACTACCTATTGACAAAGTTTGAAGTCTCTAGCATTTACGGTTTGGTCTGCACGATGAGTTTTACGGCAGAATAATAATAATAATAATAATAATAAAAATCAGTACAATTACAATAGGGTTTCAGCACTTCGTGCTTGAACCCCTAATAATAATAAAAATCAGTACAATTACAATAGGGTTTCAGCACTTCGTGCTTGAACCCCTAATAATTAAAGCTGCGAGCAGCATTTAGCGGGGTTCAAGCCATTTAAGGTCTTTAAGCATTTGACACCTTTTGCATGAAAGGCTTTTAAGCACTGAATGAATTTGAGAGATATCAGGTGAAATGAAGTGATAAACTGACAAAATGTGATTTTAAATATTATAATAGTGACTTTATAAAGTCTAAATATGAATTGATCAGAAGAGTGCAGAGAATCATACTGCTGTGGTTTGGTTCCTATCAGGCAAAAAACCTAGGACTAGTTTGCAAAACGAGGTTTTTAACATAATTGTGAATATTTAAATAAAGATTTGATTGACAGTATTGGTTATGGAGGCAAAGTTGTTCAGTATGAGAAGATCTATCATAATATATGCAATTACAGAGATGGAAAATACAATTTACAAGCAATTCACCAGAGGGAATACATGGTTTTCAAAGCTTTTTAACACTTATAGCGCCCCCTATACTCCGATCTCCATAAAACTTTGCATGTGTCTTCAACATGTTATGCCACATATACCCAACAATTTTCGTGAAGTTTTGAGTTTCCCCTTAGGATTTATAGGCTTTTGAGTGTATTTTGCCACACCTCTTTTCTAAATGGCTCTGTTATAGCCATCCAAATGCAAGAAATCAACTTTTTTTGATAATTATTGATCTAGAGAGTCCAGAGAATTGTCCTAGACTGGTTTGGTTCTGATTGGGCAAAAAACCAGGGACTAGTTTGCAAAAGTAGGTTTTTAACATTATTGCAAATATTTATTTAACAAATTAATAGCCAAAAATGGTTCTAGAGGCAAAGTTGTTCAGCATGAGGAGATCTATCATATGATATGCATATTTTGCCGATGTGTGCAACACCACGTGATTGCAGAGCCATAAAACTCGTTAGCGCCAACTAGTGGCCGATTTCTTTCAAAATTCTTACAGACCTCTAGGATCATGAGTCAAACATGCCCACTGAGTTTTGTTCCGATCGACCTCCGTTAACCCTGTCTAATAGGTGCTCAAATTTCATTGGCCGATGGCAGCCATGTTTTTTGAGATACGCCAATGTTCTCATAGACAGACATGGTACCTTGGGCCAAGACACTGCTTACCAATTTTCAAGTCAATCGGACTAGCGGTCGCGTGGTTATAGCCCTTTTTGTGTTTTTTCCATGTTATAGCGCCACCAAGTGGCCAATCGTCGCGATTTTTTTATCGCGACCAAAGACTGAGCCCATAAACATGTGTACCAAGTTTGGTGAATATATTTCATTTCTTGCTGGAGTTATAGCCTCTTTAGTAAAATAGGCTCCGCCTTAAATGTACATTTCCACGCCCCTATTCGTTCATGAGTCAAAATTTCAACTTTTTTTTGATAATTATTGATATTCAGACTAGACCGAACATTTTGGCACTAGTTTGGTTCCGATATGTCAAAAAACCAGGGACTAGTTCGCAAAAGTAGGTTTTTGACAAAATTCAAAATGGCGGAAAAATTTTCATGACGGAAATGAAATCGGAGATATACGTTTTGTTCGCCAAGGTCTCCCCTTTCCAATGATATAAGACACTTGAGTGTGGACCAAACGGTTTAGGAGTTATGAGCCCTTTTGCGCAATTGATCGCTATAGCGCCACCTATTGGCCAATCTGGCTCATAATTTGATAACCTCTCCTCGATTTTTGGACTACCTATTGACAAAGTTTGAAGTCTCTAGCATTTACGGTTTGGTCTGCACGATGAGTTTTACGGCAGAATAATAATAATAACGAGCAGCAATTAGCGGGGTTCAAGCGACTTAAGGCATTTAAGCATTTAAGGCGTATTGCATTTAAGGCTCTAAAGCAGTAAAATAATTAAATCTGGGAGCTCAGGTGAAATGAAGTGATACATTGACAAAATTCGATTGCAATGTTAAAATAGTGACTTTATAAAGACTGAATTTGAGTTGTGCTTGCAATGGCAAAACTTGTGGCCCTGTTGCTACCCTACACTGCTGACATGTTTTTAGCAAAATGCTAACACGATTAGCATGTTTTTAACATACTGGTAACACAATTAGCATGCTGAAATAATCGATGGAAAATACCATTTACAGCCAATACAGGCAATTCACCATAGGAATACATGGTTTTCAAAGCTTTTTAACACTTATAGCGCCACCTATACTCCGATCTCCATGAAATGTTGCATCCTTCTTCAAATTGTTATGCCACATATACCCATCAATTTTCGTGAAGTTTTGAGTTTTCGCTTAGGATTTATAGGCTTTTGAGTATATTTTGCCACGCCTCTTTTCTAATTGGCCCTGTTATAGCCATTCAAATGCAAAAGTTCAACTTTTTTTTGATAATTATTGATCTAGAGAGTCCAGAGAATTGTCCTAGACTGGTTTGGTTTCGGTCGTGCAAAAAATCAGGGACTAGTTCGCAAAAGTAGGTTTTTAACATAATTGCGAATATTTAACTAACGATTTGATTGACAGCAATGGTTCCAGAGGCAAAGTTGTTCAGCACGAGGAGGTCTATCATATGATATGCATATTTTGGGGATGTTTGCAACACCACGTGATTGCAGAGCCATAAAGCTCGTTAGCGCCAACTAGTGGCCGATTTCTTTCAAAATTCTTACAGTCCTCTAGGACCATGAGTCAAACAGGCCCACCAAGTTTCGTTCCGATCGGCCTCCGTTAACCCCGTCTAATAGGTGCTCAAATTTCATTGGCCGATGGCGGCCATGTTTTTTGAGATACGCCAATGTCCTCATAGACATACATGGGGCCTTGGGCCAAGACACCGCATACCAATTTTCAAGTCAATCGGACTAGCGGTCGCGTGGTTATAGCCGTTTTAGTGTTTTTTTCATGTTATAGCGCCACCAAGTGGCCAATCGTCGCGATTTTTTTATCGTGACCAAAGAATGAGCCCATAAACATGTGTACCAAGTTTGGTGAAGATAGCTCATTTCTTTCTGGAGTTATAGCCTTTTTAGTAAAATAGGCTCCGCCCTGAACGTCCATTTTGAATCCCCTTAGCAACCGTGAATCGAAATATCAACATTTTTTCGATAATTATTGATATTCAGCCTACAGAGAACATTTTGGCACTGGTTTGGTTCCGATCGGTCAAAAAACCAGGGACTAGTTCGCAAAAGTAGGTTTTCGACAAAATTCAAAATGGCGGAAAAATTTTCATGACGGAAATGAAATCGGAGATATACGTTTTGTTCGTCATGGTCTCAGTTTTCCAATGATATAAGACACTTGAGTGTGGAGTACACGGTTTAGGAGTTATGAGCCCTTTTGCGCTTTTGGTCGCTGTAGCGCCACCTATAGGCCAATCGGGGTCATAGCTTCTCAGGTTCTCCCCAAATTGAGGACTACCTATTGGCCAAGTTTGAAGTCTCTAGCACTTACGGTTTTGTCTGCACATTCAGTTTTAGGGGAGAAGAAAAATAATAATAATTAAAGACATTAAGTTTTATTTAGCAAGATTTTGAACACTAAAATAATAGATGGAAAAGTCCATTTACAGTCAATATAGGCAATTTAACATAGGAAATGCATGGTTCTTATAGCGTTTTAACAGTTATAGCGCCACCTATAGTCCAATCTCTTTAAAACTTTGCATGCTTCATCAGCATGTTATGCCACATATGCCCAACAATTTTCGTGAATTTTTGAGCTTCCCTTTTGAGTTAGCGCCAACTAGTGGCCGATTTCTTTCAAAATTCTTACAGACCTCTAGGACCATGAGTCAAACATGCCCACCGAGTTTCGTTCCGATCGACCTCTGTTAACCCCATCTAATAGGTGCTCAAACTTCATTGGCCGATGGCGGCCATGTTTTTTTAGAAACACCAATGTCCTCATAGACATACATGGTGCCTTGGACCAAGACACTGCCTACCAATTTTCAAGTCAATCGGACTAGTGGTCACGTGGTTATAGCCCTTTTCATGTTTTTTTAACATTATAGCGCCACCAAGTGGTCAATCGTCCCGATTTTTTTATCGAGACCAAAGAATGATCCCATACACATGTCTACCAAGTTTGGTGAAGATATCTCATTTCCTTCTTGAGTTATAGCCTTTTTAGTAAAATAGGCTCCGCCCACAACATTCTTTTTCCACCCCTTAGCAACCGTGAATCGAAATTTCAACTTTTTCTCAATGAATATTGATATTCAGACTACAGAAAACATTTTGCCACTGGTTTGGTTTCGATCGGTCAAAAATCCAGGGACTAGTTCGCAAAAGTAGTTTTTCGACAAAATTCAAAATGGCGGAAAAATTTTCATGACGGAAATGAAATCGGAGATATACGTTTTGTTCGCCAAGGACTCAGCTTTCCAATGATATAAGACACTTGATTGTGGACCAAAGGGTTTAGGAGTTATGACCCTTTTTGCGCATTTGGTTGCTGTAGCGCCACCTATTGGCCAATCGGGGTCATACTTTCTGAGGTTCTCCCCAAATTGAGGACTACCATCTGACAAAGTTTCAAAGTTCCACGCTTTACGGTTTGGGCTGCACGATGCGTTTTAGCGGAGAATAATAATAATAATAATTAAAGCTGCAAGCAGCATTTAGCGGGGTTCAAGCGTTTAAGGCCTTTTAAGCACATAGGCATTAAAGACATTAAGTTTTATTTAGCAAGATTTTAAACACTGAATTAATAGATGGAAAAGTCCATTTACAGCCAATATAGGCAATTTACCATAAAAAATGCATGGTTTTTATAGCTTTTTAACAGTTATAGCGCCACCTATAGTCCGATCTCTTTAAAACTTTTCATGCTTCATCAGCATGTCATGCTACATATACCCAACAATTTTCGTGATTTTTTGAGCTTCCCTTTTGAGTTAGCGCCAACTAGTGGCCGATTTCTTTCAAAAATCTTACAGACCTCTAGGACCATGAGTCAAACATGCCAACCAAGTTTCGTTCCGATCGGCCTCTGTTAACCTTGTCTAATAGGTGCTCAAATTTCATTGGCCGATGGCGGCCATGTTTTTTGAGATACGCCAATGTCTGCATACCAATTTTCAGGTTAATTGGACTAGCGATCGCGTGGTTATAGCCCTTTTCATGTTTTTTTTCACATTATAGCGCCACCAAGTGGCCAATCATCGCAATATTTTTATCGTGACCTCAAATTGAACCGATATACATGTGTACCAAGTTTGGCGACGATATCTCATTTCCTTCTTGAGTTATAGCCTTTTTAGTAAAATAGGCTCCGCCCTGAACGTCCATTTTGAAGCCAATTAGCAAAAATGAATTGAAATTTCAACTTTTTTTCGATAACTATTGATAAACAGAGACCAGAGAACATTTTGACACTGGTTTGGTTCCGATCGGTCAAAAAACCAGGGACTAGTTTGCAAAAGTAGGTTTTTAACATAATTGTGAATATTTAATTAATGATTTGATTGACAGCAATGGTTCTAGAGGCAAATTTGTTCAGCATGAGGAGATCTATCATATGATATGCATATTTTGTGGATGCGTGAAAAAACACGTGATTTCAGAGCCATAAAACTCGTTAGCGCCAACTAGTGGCCGATTTCTTTCAAAATTCTTACAGACCTCTAGGACCATGAGTTAAACATGCCCATCAAGTTTCGTTCCGATCGGCCTCTGTTAACCCCATCTAATAGGTGCTCAAATTTCATTGGCCGATGGCGGCCATGTTTTTTGAGATACGCCAATGTCCTCATAGAAGTACATGGGGCCTTGGACCAAGACACTGCATACCAATTTTCAGGTCAATCGGACTAGCGGTCGCGTGGTTACAGCCCTTTTCATGTTTTTTTCGCATTATAGCGCCACCAAGTGGCCAATCATCGCGATTTTTTTATCGCGACCTCAAATTGAGCCGATATACATGTGTACCAAGTTTGGTGACGATATCTCATTTCCTTCTTGAGTTATAGCCTTTTTAGTAAAATAGGCTCCGCCCTGAACGTCCATTTTGAAGCCAATTAGCATAAATTAATCGAAATTTCAACTTTTTTTTGATAACTATTGATAAACAGACACCAGAGAACATTTTGACACTGGTTTGGTTCCGATCGGTCAAAAAACCAGGGACTAGTTTGCAAAAGTAGGTTTTCAATAAAATTCAAAATGGCGGAAAAATTTGCATACTGGAAATAAAATCTGAGATATACATTTTGTTTGCCAAGGACTCAGCTTTCCAATGATATATGACACTTGAGTGTGGACCAAACGGTTTAGGAGTTATGAGCCTTTTCTCGCAATTGATTGCTATAGCGCCACCTATGGGCCAATTGGGGTCATAGCTTCTCAGGGTCTCCCCAACATGAGTACTACCATCTGACAAAGTTTCAAATTTCCAGCTCTTACGGTTTGGTCTGCACGATGCGTTTTAGCGGAGAATAATAATAATAATTAAAGCTGCAAGCAGCATTTAGCGGGGTTCAAGCCTTTAAGGCCTTTAAAGCACATAGGCATTAAAGACATTAAGTTTTATTTAGCAAGATTTTAAACACTGAAATAATAGATGGAAAAGTCCATTCACAGCCAATATAGGCAATTTACCATAGGAAATGCATGTTTTTTAAAGCTTTTTAACAGTTATAGCGCCACCTATAGTCCGATCTCTTTAAAACTTTGCATGCTTCATCAGCATGTCATGCCACATATACCCAACAATTTTCGTGAATTTTTGAGCTTCCCTTTTGGATTAGCGCCAACTAGTGGCCGATTTCTTTCAAAATTCTTACAGACCTCTAGGACCATGAGTCAAACATGTCCAATGAGTTTCGTTCCGATCGACCTCTGTTAACCCCATCTAATAGGTGCTCAAAATTCATTGGCTGATGGCGGCCATGTTTTTTGAGATACGCCAATGTCCTCATAGACATAGATGGTACCTTGGGCCACGACACCGCATACCAATTTTCAAGTCAATCGGACTAGCGGTCGCGTGGTTATAGCCATTTTCATGTTTTTGTCACATTATAGCGCCACCAAGTGGCCAATCGTCGCAATTTTTTTATCGTGACCTCAAATTGAGCCGATACACATGTGTACCAAGTTTGGTGACGATATCTCATTTCCTTCTTGAGTTATAGCCTTTTTAGCATAATAGGCTCCGCCCTGAACGTCCATTTTGAAGCCAATTAGCAAAAATGAATCGAAATTTCAACTTTTTTTCGATAACTATTGATAATTAGCCACCAGAGAACATTTTGACACTGGTTTGGTTCCGATCGGTCAAAAAACCAGGGACTAGTTCTCAAAAATAGGTTTCAGACATACTTCAAAATGGCGGACATTTTAAGACGAAACAAAAAAATTCCCGCTTACAGTTTTTTCGTCTTGGCCCAAGGATTTCAAAAGTATAAATCATTTGAGTCTACGACCACCGGTTTATGAGAAAAGCTCACAAATGTAAAAAAATTTGGTTTTTTGCGCTATAGCGCCACCTATTGGCCGATTGGGCTCATATTTTGATAACCTCTCCTCGATTTTTGGACTACCTTCGGGTAAATTTTCAAGTCTCTAGCCCTTACGGTTTGGGCTGCACAACGCGTTTTATCGGAGAATAATAATAATAATAATAATTAAAGCTGCAAGCAGCATTTAGCGGGGTTCAAGCGTTTAAGGCCTTTTAAGCACATAGGCATTAAAGACATTAAGTTTTATTTAGCAAGATTATAAACACTGAAATAATAGATGGAAAAGTCCATTTACAGCCAATATAGGCAATTTACCATAAAAAATACATGGTTTTTATAGCTTTTTAACAGTTATAGCGCCACCTATAGTCCGATCTCTTTAAAACTTTTCATGCTTCATCAGCATGTCATGCTACATATACCCAACAATTTTCGTGAATTTTTGAGCTTCCCTTTTGAGTTAGCGCCAACTAGTGGCCGATTTCTTTCAAAAATCTTACAGACCTCTAGGACCATGAGTCAAACATGCCAACCAAGTTTCGTTCCGATCGGCCTCTGTTAACCTTGTCTAATAGGTGCTCAAATTTCATTGGCCGATGGCGGCCATGTTTTTTGAGATATGCCAATGTCTGCATACCAATTTTCAGGTTAATTGGACTAGCGATCGCGTGGTTATAGCCCTTTTCATGTTTTTTTCACATTATAGCGCCACCAAGTGGCCAATCGTCGCAATATTTTTATCGTGACCTCAAATTGAGCCGATATACATGTGTACCAAGTTTGGCGACGATATCTCATTTCCTTCTTGAGTTATAGCCTTTTTAGTAAAATAGGCTCCGCCCTGAATGTCCATTTTGAAGCCAATTAGCAAAAATGAATTGAAATTTCAACTTTTTTTCGATAACTATTGATAAACAGAGACCAGAGAACATTTTGACACTGGTTTGGTTCCGATCGGTCAAAAAACCAGGGACTAGTTTGCAAAAGTAGGTTTTTAACATAATTGTGAATATTTAATTAATGATTTGATTGACAGCAATGGTTCTAGAGGCAAATTTGTTCAGCATGAGGAGATCTATCATATGATATGCATATTTTGTGGATGCGTGAAAAAACACGTGATTTCAGAGCCATAAAACTCGTTAGCGCCAACTAGTGGCCGATTTCTTTCAAAATTCTTACAGACCTCTAGGACCATGAGTTAAACATGCCCATCAAGTTTCGTTCCGATCGGCCTCTGTTAACCCCATCTAATAGGTGCTCAAATTTCATTGGCCGATGGCGGCCATGTTTTTTGAGATACGCCAATGTCCTCATAGAAGTACATGGGGCCTTGGACCAAGACACTGCATACCAATTTTCAGGTCAATCGGACTAGCGGTCGCGTGGTTACAGCCCTTTTCATGTTTTTTTCGCATTATAGCGCCACCAAGTGGCCAATCATCGCGATTTTTTTATCGTGACCTCAAATTGAGCCGATATACATGTGTACCAAGTTTGGTGACGATATCTCATTTCCTTCTTGAGTTATAGCCTTTTTAGTAAAATAGGCTCCGCCCTGAACGTCCATTTTGAAGCCAATTAGCATAAATTAATCGAAATTTCAACTTTTTTTTGATAACTATTGATAAACAGACACCAGAGAACATTTTGACACTGGTTTGGTTCCGATCGGTCAAAAAACCAGGGACTAGTTTGCAAAAGTAGGTTTTCAATAAAATTCAAAATGGCGGAAAAATTTGCATACTGGAAATAAAATCTGAGATATACATTTTGTTCGCCAAGGACTCAGCTTTCCAATGATATATGACACTTGAGTGTGGACCAAACGGTTTAGGAGTTATAAGCCTTTTCTCGCAATTGATTGCTATAGCGCCACCTATGGGCCAATTGGGGTCATAGCTTCTCAGGGTCTCCCCAACATGAGTACTACCATCTGACAAAGTTTCAAATTTCCAGCTCTTACGGTTTGGTCTGCACGATGCGTTTTAGCGGAGAATAATAATAATAATAATAATAATAAAAATCAGTACAATTACAATAGGGTTTCAGCACTTCGTGCTTGAACCCCTAAAAATCAGTACAATTACAATAGGGTTTCAGCACTTCGTGCTTGAACCCCTAAAAATCAGTACAATTACAATAGGGTTTCAGCACTTCGTGCTTGAACCCCTAATAATTAAAGCTGCAAGCAGCATTTAGCGGGGTTCAAGCTTTTAAGGCCTTTAAAGCACATAGGCAATAAAGACATTAAGTTTTATTTAGCAAGATTTTAAACACTGAAATAATAGATGGAAAAGTCCATTTACAGCCAATATAGGCAATTTACCATAAAAAATACATGGTTTTTATAGCTTTTTAACAGTTATAGCGCCACCTATAGTCCGATCTCTTTAAAACTTTTCATGCTTCATCAGCATGTCATGCTACATATACCCAACAATTTTCGTGAATTTTTGAGCTTCCCTTTTGAGTTAGCGCCAACTAGTGGCCGATTTCTTTCAAAAATCTTACAGACCTCTAGGACCATGAGTCAAACATGCCAACCAAGTTTCGTTCCGATCGGCCTCTGTTAACCTTGTCTAATAGGTGCTCAAATTTCATTGGCCGATGGCGGCCATGTTTTTTGAGATACGCCAATGTCTGCATACCAATTTTCAGGTTAATTGGACTAGCGATCGCGTGGTTATAGCCCTTTTCATGTTTTTTTTCACATTATAGCGCCACCAAGTGGCCAATCGTCGCAATATTTTTATCGTGACCTCAAATTGAGCCGATATACATGTGTACCAAGTTTGGCGACGATATCTCATTTCCTTCTTGAGTTATAGCCTTTTTAGTAAAATAGGCTCCGCCCTGAACGTCCATTTTGAAGCCAATTAGCAAAAATGAATTGAAATTTCAACTTTTTTTCGATAACTATTGATAAACAGAGACCAGAGAACATTTTGACATTGGTTTGGTTCCGATCGGTCAAAAAACCAGGGACTAGTTTGCAAAAGTAGGTTTTTAACATAATTGTGAATATTTAATTAATGATTTGATTGACAGCAATGGTTCTAGAGGCAAATTTGTTCAGCATGAGGAGATCTATCATATGATATGCATATTTTGTGGATGCGTGAAAAAACACGTGATTTCAGAGCCATAAAACTCGTTAGCGCCAACTAGTGGCCGATTTCTTTCAAAATTCTTACAGACCTCTAGGACCATGAGTTAAACATGCCCATCAAGTTTCGTTCCGATCGGCCTCTGTTAACCCCATCTAATAGGTGCTCAAATTTCATTGGCCGATGGCGGCCATGTTTTTTGAGATACGCCAATGTCCTCATAGAAGTACATGGGGCCTTGGACCAAGACACTGCATACCAATTTTCAGGTCAATCGGACTAGCGGTCGCGTGGTTACAGCCCTTTTCATGTTTTTTTCGCATTATAGCGCCACCAAGTGGCCAATCATCGCGATTTTTTTATCGTGGCCTCAAATTGAGCCGATATACATGTGTACCAAGTTTGGTGACGATATCTCATTTCCTTCTTGAGTTATAGCCTTTTTAGTAAAATAGGCTCCGCCCTGAACGTCCATTTTGAAGCCAATTAGCATAAATTAATCGAAATTTCAACTTTTTTTTGATAACTATTGATAAACAGACACCAGAGAACATTTTGACACTGGTTTGGTTCCGATCGGTCAAAAAACCAGGGACTAGTTTGCAAAAGTAGGTTTTCAATAAAATTCAAAATGGCGGAAAAATTTGCATACTGGAAATAAAATCTGAGATATACATTTTGTTCGCCAAGGACTCAGCTTTCCAATGATATATAACACTTGAGTGTGTACCAAACGGTTTAGGAGTTATGAGCCTTTTCTCGCAATTGATTGCTATAGCGCCACCTATGGGCCAATTGGGGTCATAGCTTCTCAGGGTCTCCCCAACATGAGTACTACCATCTGACAAAGTTTCAAATTTCCAGCTCTTACGGTTTGGTCTGCACGATGCGTTTTAGCGGAGAATAATAATAATAATAATAATAATTAAAGCTGCAAGCAGCATTTAGCGGGGTTCAAGCGTTTAAGGCCTTTTAAGCACATAGGCATTAAAGACATTAAGTTTTATTTAGCAAGATTTTAAACACTGAAATAATAGATGGAAAAGTCCATTTACAGCCAATATAGGCAATTTACCATAAAAAATGCATGGTTTTTATAGCTTTTTAACAGTTATAGCGCCACCTATAGTCCGATCTCTTTAAAACTTTTCATGCTTCATCAGCATGTCATGCTACATATACCCAACAATTTTCGTGAATTTTTGAGCTTCCCTTTTGAGTTAGCGCCAACTAGTGGCCGATTTCTTTTAAAAAATCTTACAGACCTCTAGGACCATGAGTCAAACATGCCCACCAAGTTTCGTTCCGATCGGCCTCTGTTAACCTTGTCTAATAGGTGCTCAAATTTCATTGGCCGATGGCGGCCATGTTTTTTGAGATACGCCAATGTCTGCATACCAATTTTCAGGTTAATTGGACTAGCGATCGCGTGGTTATAGCCCTTTTCATGTTTTTTTTCACATTATAGCGCCACCAAGTGGCCAATCGTCGCAATATTTTTATCGTGACCTCAAATTGAGCCGATATACATGTGTACCAAGTTTGGTGACGATATCTCATTTCCTTCTTGAGTTATAGCCTTTTTAGTAAAATAGGCTCCGCCCTGAACGTCCATTTTGAAGCCAATTAGCAAAAATGAATTGAAATTTCAACTTTTTTTCGATAACTATTGATAAACAGAGAACAGAGAACATTTTGACACTGGTTTGGTTCCGATCGGTCAAAAAACCAGGGACTAGTTTGCAAAAGTAGGTTTTTAACATAATTGTGAATATTTAATTAATGATTTGATTGACAGCAATGGTTCTAGAGGCAAATTTGTTCAGCATGAGGAGATCTATCATATGATATGCATATTTTGTGGATGCGTGAAAAAACACGTGATTTCAGAGCCATAAAACTCGTTAGCGCCAACTAGTGGCCGATTTCTTTCAAAATTCTTACAGACCTCTAGGACCATGAGTCAAACATGCCCATCAAGTTTCGTTCCGATCGGCCTCTGTTAACCCCATCTAATAGGTGCTCAAATTTCATTGGCCGATGGCGGCCATGTTTTTTGAGATACGCCAATGTCCTCATAGACGTACATGGGGCCTTGGACCAAGACACTGCATACCAATTTTCAGGTCAATCGGACTAGCGGTCGCGTGGTTACAGCCCTTTTCATGTTTTTTTCGCATTATAGCGCCACCAAGTGGCCAATCATCGCGATTTTTTTATCGTGACCTCAAAGTGAGCCGATATACATGTGTACCAAGTTTGGTGACGATATCTCATTTCCTTCTTGAGTTATAGCCTTTTTAGTAAAATAGGCTCCGCCCTGAACGTCCATTTTGAAGCCAATTAGCATAAATGAATCGAAATTTCAACTTTTTTTTGATAACTATTGATAAACAGAGACCAGAGAACATTTTGACACTGGTTTGGTTCCGATCGGTCAAAAAACCAGGGACTAGTTTGCAAAAGTAGGTTTTCAATAAAATTCAAAATGGCGGAAAAATTTGCATACTGGAAATAAAATCTGAGATATACATTTTGTTCGCCAAGGACTCAGCTTTCCAATGATATATGACACTTGAGTGTGGACCAAACGGTTTAGGAGTTATGAGCCTTTTCTCGCAATTGATTGCTATAGCGCCACCTATGGGCCAATTGGGGTCATAGCTTCTCAGGGTCTCCCCAACATGAGTACTACCATCTGACAAAGTTTCAAATTTCCAGCTCTTACGGTTTGGTCTGCACAATGCGTTTTAGCGGAGAATAATAATAATAATAATAATAATAATTAAAGCTGCGAGCAGCATTTAGCGGGGTTCAAGCCATTTAAGGTCTTTAAGCATTTGACACCTTTTGCATGAAAGGTTTTTAAGCACTGAATGAATTTGAGAGATATCAGGTGAAATGAAGTGATAAACTGACAAAATGTGATTTTAAATATTATAATAGTGACTTTATAAAGTCTAAATATGAATTGATCAGGAGAGTGTAGAGAATCATACTGCTGTGGTTTGGTTCCGATCAGGCAAAAAACCTAGGACTAGTTTGCAAAACGAGGTTTTTAACATTATTGTGAATATTTAAATAAAGATTTGATTGACAGTATTGGTTATAGAGGCAAAGTTGTTCAGTATGAGAAGATGTATCATAATATATGCATATTATGTGGCTGTTTTAACCCCACCTGATTACAGAGATGGAAAATACAATTTACAGGCAATTCACCATAGGGAATACATGGTTTTCAAAGCTTTTTAACACTTATAGCGCCCCCTATACTCCGATCTCCATAAAACTTTGCATGTGTCTTCAACATGTTATGCCACATATACCCAACAATTTTCGTGAAGTTTTGAGTTTCCCCTTAGGATTTATAGGCTTATGAGTGTATTTTGCCACACCTCTTTTCTAAATGGCCCTGTTATAGCCATACAAATGCAAAAGATCAACTTTTTTTGATAATTATTGATCTAGAGAGTCCAGAGAATTGTCCTAGACTGGTTTGGTTCTGATTGGGCAAAAAACCAGGGACTAGTTCGCAAAAGTAGGTTTTTAACATTATTGCAAATATTTATTTAACGATTTGATTGACAGAAATGGTTCTAGAGGCAAAGTTGTTCAACATGAGGAGATCTATCATATGATATGCATATTTTCCCGATGTGTGCAACACCACGTGATTGCAGAGCCATAAAACTTGTTAGCGCCAACTAGTGGCCGATTTCTTTCAAAATTCTTACAGACCTCTAGGACCATGAGTCAAACATGCCTACTGAGTTTCGTTCCGATCGAACTCCGTTAACCCTGTCTAATAGGTGCTCAAATTTCATTGGCCGATGGCGGCCATGTTTTTTGAGATACGCCAATGTTCTCATAGACAGACATGGTACCTTGGGCCAAGACACCACATACCAATTTTCAAGTCAATCGGACTAGCGGTCGCGTGGTTATAGCCCTTTTTGTGTTTTTTCCATGTTATAGCGCCACCAAGTGGCCAATCGTCGCGATGTTTTTATAGTGACCAAAAACTGAGCCCATAAACATATGTACCAAGTTTGGTGATGATATCTCATTTCTTGCTGGAGTTATAGCCTCTTTAGTAAAATAGGCTCCGCCTTAAATGTACATTTCCACGCCCCTTTTCGTTCATGAGTCAAAATTTCAACTTTTTTTTGATAATTATTGATATTCAGACTAGAGAGAACATTTTGGCACTGGTTTGGTTCTGATATGTCAAAAAACCAGGGACTAGTTCGCAAAAGTAGGTTTTTGACAAAATTCAAAATGGCGGAAAAATTTGCATACCGGAAATGAAATCGGAGATATACGTTTTGTTCGCCAAGGTCTCAGCTTTCCAATGATATAAGACACTTGACCCTTAGGATGAACGGTTTAGGAGTTATGAGCCATTTCGCGTTTTTGGTTGCTGTAGCGCCACCTATTGGCCAATCTGGCTCATAATTTGATAACCTCTCCTCGATTTTTGGACTACCTATTGACAAAGTTTGAAGTCTCTAGCATTTACGGTTTGGTCTGCACGATGAGTTTTACGGCAGAATAATAATAATAATAATAATAATTAAAGCTGCGAGCAGCATTTAGCGGGGTTCAAGCCATTTAAGGTCTTTAAGCATTTGACATCTTTTGCATGAAAGGATTTTAAGCACTGAATGAATTTTAGAGATATCAGGTGAAATGAAGTGATAAACTGACAAAATGTGATTTTAAATTTTATAATAGTGACTTTATAAAGTCTAAATATGAATTGATCAGGAGAGTGCAGAGAATCATACTGCTGTGGTTTGGTTCCGATCAGGCAAAAAACCTAGGACTAGTTTGCAAAACGAGGTTTTTAACATAATTGTGAATATTTAAATAAAGATTTGATTGACAGTATTGGTTATAGAGGCAAAGTTGTTCAGTATGAGAAGATCTATCATAATATATGCATATTATGTGGCTGTTTTAACCCCACCTGATTACAGAGATTCACCATAGGGAATACATGGTTTTCAAAGCTTTTTAACACTTATAGCGCCCCCTATACTCCGATCTCCATAAAACTTTGCACGTGTCTTCAACATGTTATGCCACATATACCCAACAATTTTCGTGAAGTTTTGAGTTTCCCCTTAGGATTTATAGGCTTTTGAGTGTATTTTGCCACGCCTCTTTTCTAAATGGCCCTGTTATAGCCATCCAAATGCAAAAAATCTACTTTTTTTTGATAATTATTGATCTAGAGACTCCAGAGAATTGTCCTAGACTAGTTTGGTTCTGATTGGGCAAAAAACCAGGGACTAGTTCGCGAAAGTAGGTTTTTAACATAATTGCAAATATTTATTTAACGATTTGATTGACAGCAATGGTTCTAGAGGCAAAGTTGTTCAACATGAGGAGATCTATCATATGATGTGCATATTTTGCCAATGTGTGCAACACCACGTGATTGCAGAGCCATAAAACTCGTTAGCGCCAACTAGTGGCCAATTTCTTTCAAAATTCTTACAGAACTCTAGGACCATGAGTCAAACAGGCCCACTGAGTTTCGTTTCGATCTACCTCCGTTAACCCTGTCTAATAGGTGCTCAAATTTCATTGGCCGATGGCGGCCATGTTTTTTGAGATACGCCAATGTTCTCATAGACAGACATGGGACCTTGGGCCAAGACACTGCATACCAATTTTCCAAACAATCGGACTAGCGGTCGCGTGGTTATAGCCTTTTTTGTGTTTTTTCCATGTTATAGCGCCACCAAGTGGCCAATCGTCGCGATTTTTTTATCGTGACCAAAGACTGAGCCCATTAACATGTGTACCAAGTTTGATGAAGATATCTCATTTCTTGCTGGAGTTATAGCCTCTTTATTAAAATAGGCTCCGCCTTAAATGTACATTTCCCCGCCCCTTTACGTTCATGAGTCAAAATTTCAACTTTTTTTTGATAATTATTGATATTCAGACTACAGAGAACATTTTGGCACTGGTTTGGTTCTGATATGTCAAAAAACCAGGGACTAGTTCGCAAAAGTAGGTTTTTGACAAAATTCAAAATGGCGGAAAAATTTGCATACCGGAAATGAAATCGGAGATATACGTTTTGTTCGCCAAGGTCTCAGCTTTCCAATGATATAAGACACTTGACCCTTAGGATGAACGGTTTAGGAGTTATGAGCCATTTCGCGTTTTTGGTTGCTGTAGCGCCACCTATTGGCCAATCTGGCTCATAATTTGATAACCTCTCCTCGATTTTTGGACTACCTATTGACAAAGTTTGAAGTCTCTAGCATTTACGGTTTGGTCTGCACGATGAGTTTTACGGCAGAATAATAATAATAACGAGCAGCATTTAGCGGGGTTCAAGCCATTTAAGGTCTTTAAGCATTTGACACCTTTTGCATGAAAGGATTTTAAGCACTGAATGAATTTTAGAGATATCAGGTGAAATGAAGTGATGAACTGACAAAATGTGATTTTAAATATTATAATAGTGACTTTATAAAGTCTAAATATGAATTGATCAGGAGAGTGCAGAGAATCATACTGCTGTGGTTTGGTTCCGATCAGGCAAAAAACCTAGGACTAGTTTGCAAAACGAGGTTTTTAACATAATTGGGAATATTTAAATAAAGATTTGATTGACAGTATTGGTTATAGAGGCAAAGTTGTTCAGTATGAGAAGATCTATCATAATATATGCATATTATGTGGCTGTTTTAACCCCACCTGATTAAGGAGATGGAAAATACCATTTACAGCCAATACAGGCAATTCACCATAGGGAATACATGGTTTTCAAAGCTTTTTAACACTTATAGCGCCCCCTATACTCCGATCTCCATGAAACTTAGCATGTGTCTTCAACATGTTATGCCACATATACCCAACAATTTTCGTGAAGTTTTGAGTTTCCCCTTAGGATTTATAGGCTTTTGAGCGTATTTTGCCACGCCTCTTTTCTAAATGGCCCTGTTATAGCCATCCAAATGCAAAAAAATCCACTTTTTTTTGATAATTATTAATCTAAAGAGTCCAGAGAATTATCCTAGACTGGTTTGGTTCTGATTGGGCAAAAAACCAGTGACTAGTTCGCAAAAGTAGGTTTTTAACATAATTACAAAAATTTAATTAATAATTTGATTGACAGCAATGGTTCTAGAGGCAAAGTTGTTCAGCATGAGGAGATCTATCATATGATATGCGTATTTTGCCGATGTGTTTAACACCACGTGATTACAGAGCCATAAAACTCGTTAGCGCCAACTAGTGGCCGATTTCTTTCAAAATTCTTACAGACCTCTATGACCATGAGTCAAACATGCCCACCGAGTTTCGGTTCGATCATCGTCCATTAACCTTGTCTAATAGGTGCTCAAAATTCATTGGTCGATGGCGGCCATGTTTTTTGAGATACACCAATATCCTCATAGACAGACATGGTACCTTGGGCCAAGACACTGCTTACCAATTTTCAGGTCAATCGGACTAGCGGTCGCATGGTTATAGCCATTGTTATGTTTTTTTCACATTATAGCGCCACCAAGTGGTCAATCTTCGCAATTTTTTTATCCTGACCTCAGAATGAGCCCATACACATGTGTACCAAGTTTGGTGAATATATCTCATTTCGTTCTTGAGTTATAGCTTCTTTAGTAAAATAGGCTCCGCCTTAAATGTACATTTCCACGCCCCTTTTCGTCCATGAGTCAAAATTTCAACTTTTTTTTGATAATTATTGATATTCAGGCTAGAGAGAACATTTTGGCACTGGTTTGGTTCCGATATGTCAAAAAACCAGGGACTAGTTCGCAAAAGTAGGTTTTTGACAAAATTCAAAATGGCGGAAAAATTTGCATACCGGAAATAAAATACCTCCTATGTTTTTTGTTCGGCTTGAGCCAAGGATTCCAATGATGTAAGACACTTGATTGTGCGACAAAGGGTTTTTGAGATATAAGCAAAATAGTGACTTTTTTTTGTTTTTTGCGCTATAGCGCCACCTATTGGCCAATCTGGCTCATAATTTGAGAACCTCTCCTCGATTTTTGGACTACCTATTGACAAAGTTTCAAGTCTCTAGGCCTTACGGTTTGGTCTGCACGATGAGTTTTACGGCAGAATAATAATAATAATAATAAAAATCGGTACAATTACAATAGGGTTTCAGCATTTCATGCTTGAACCCCTAAAAAAACCCTAACAATTACAATAGTGTTTCAGCACTTCGTGCTTGAACCCCTAATAATAATAATTAAAACTTTGCATGCTTCATCAGCATGTCATGCCACATATACCCAACAATTTTCGTGAATTTTTGAGCTTCCCTTTTGGGTTAGCGCCAACTAGTGGCCGATTTCTTTCAAAATTCTTACAGACCTCTAGGACCATGAGTCAAACATGCCCACTGAGTTTCGTTCCAATCGACCTCCGTTAACCCCATCTAATAGGTGCTCAAAATTCATTGGCTGATGGCGGCCATGTTTTTTGAGATACACCAATGTCCTCATATACTTATATAGTACCTTGGGCCAAGACACTGCATACCAATTTTCAGGTCAATCGGACTAACGGTCGTTGTTTTTTTCACATTATAGCGCCACCAACTGGTCAAACGTCGCGATTTTTTTATCGAGACCAAAAAATGAGCCCATACACATGTGTACCAAGTTTGGTGAAGATATCTCATTTCCTTCTTAAGTTATAGCCTTTTTAGTAAAATAGGCTCCGCCCACAACATTCTTTTTCCACCCCTTAGCAACCGCATTAAAGACATTAAGTTTTATTTAGCAAGATTTTAAACACTGAAATAATAGATGGAAAAGTCCATTTACAGCCAATATAGGCAATTTACCATAGGAAATGCATGGTTTTTAAAGCTTTTTAACAGTTATAGCGTCACCTATAGTCCGATCTCTTAAAAACTTTGCATGCTTCATCAGCATGTCATGCCACATATACCCAACAATTTTCGTGAATTTTTGAGCTTCCCTTTTGGGTTAGCGCCAACTAGTGGCCCATTTCTTTCAAAATTCTTACAGACCTCTAGGACCATGAGTCAAACATGTCCACTGAGTTTCGTTCTGATCGACCTCCGTTAACCCCATCTAATAGGTGCTCAAAATTCATTGGCTGATGGCGGCCATGTTTTTTGAGATACACCAATGTCCTCATAGACCTATATAGTACCTTGGGCCAAGACACTGCATACCAATTTTCAGGTCAATCGGACTAGCGGTCATGTGGTTATAGCTATTTTCATGTTTTTTTTCACATTATAGCGCCACCAAGTGGTCAATCGTCAGGATTTTTTTGTCGAGACCAAAGAATGAGCCCATACACACATGTACCAAGTTTGGTGAAGATATCTCATTTCATTTTTGAGTTATAGTCTTTTTAGTAAAATAGGCTCCGCCCTGAGCGTCCATTTTGATCCCCTTATCTTTCGTGAATCGAAATTTCAACTTTTTCTCAATGAATGTTGATATACAGACTACAGGCAACATTTTGGCACCGGTTTGGTTCCGATCGGTCAAAAAACCAGGGACTAGTTCGTAAAATTAGGTTTTCAACAAAATTCAAAATGGCGGAAAATTTTTAATGACGGAAATGAAATCGGAGATATACGTTTTGTTCGCCAAGGTCTCAGCTTTCCAATGATATAAGACACTTGAGTGTGGACCAAACGGTTTAGGAGTTATGAGCCATTTTGCGCAATTGATTGCTATAGCGCCACCTATAGGCCAATCTGGCTCATAATTTGATAACCTTTCCTCGATTTTTGTACTACCTATTGACAAAGTTTCAAGTTTCCAGCCCTTACGGTTTGGTCTGCACGATGCGTTTTTCGGCTGAATAATAATAATAATAATAATAATTAAAGCTGCAAGCAGCATTTAGCGGGGTTCAAGCCTTTAAGGCCTTTTAAGCACATAGGCATTAAAGTCATTAAGTTTTATTTAGCAAGATTTTAAACACTAAAATAATAGATGGAAAAGTCCATTTACAGTCAATATAGGCAATTTAACATAGGAAATGCATGGTTCTTATAGCTTTTTAACAGTTATAGCGCCACCTATAGTCCAATCTCTTTAAAACTTTGCATGCTTCGTCAGCATGTTATGCCACATATACCCAACAATTTTCGTGAATTTTTGAGCTTCCCTTTTGAGTTAGCGCCAACTAGTGGCCGATTTCTTTCAAAATTCTTACAGACCTCTAGGACCATGAGTCAAACATGCCCACCGAGTTTCGTTCCGATCGACCTCTGTTAACCCCATCTAATAGGTGCTCAAACTTCATTGGCCGATGGCGGCCATGTTTTTTTAGATACACCAATGTCCTCATAGACATACATGGTGCCTTGGACCAAGACACTGCCTACCAATTTTCAAGTCAATCGGACTAGTGGTCACGTGGTTATAGCCCTTTTCATGTTTTTTTAACATTATAGCGCCACCAAGTGGTCAATCGTCGCGATTTTTTAATCGAGACCAAAGAATCAGCCCATACACATGTGTACCAAGTTTGGTGAAGATATCTCATTTCCTTCTTGAGTTATAGCCTTTTTAGTAAAATAGGCTCCGCCCACAACATTCTTTTTCCACCCCTTAGCAACCGTGAATCGAAATTTCAACTTTTTCTCAATGAATATTGATATTCAGACTACAGAGAACATTTTGCCACTGGTTTGGTTTCGATCGGTCAAAAATCCAGGGACTAGTTCGCAAAAGTAGTTTTTCGACAAAATTCAAAATGGCGGAAATTTTTTTATGACGGAAATAAAATCGGAGATATACGTTTTGTTCGCCAAGGACTCAGCTTTCCAATGATATAAGACACTTGATTGTGGACCAAAGGGTTTAGGAGTTATGACCCTTTTTGCGCATTTGGTTGCTGTAGCGCCACCTATTGGCCAATCGGGGTCAAACTTTCTGAGGTTCTCCCCAAATTGAGGACTACCATCTGACAAAGTTTCAAAGTTCCACGCTTTACGGTTTGGGCTGCACGATGCGTTTTAGCGGAGAATAATAATAATAATAATAATTAAAGCTGCAAGCAGCATTTAGCGGGGTTCAAGCCTTTAAGGCCTTTAAAGCACATAGGCATTAAAGACATTAAGTTTTATTTAGCAAGATTTTAAACACTGAAATAATAGAAGGAAAAGTCCATTCACAGCCAATATAGGCAATTTACCATAGGAAATGCATGTTTTTTTATAGCTTTTTAACAGTTATACCGCCACCTATAGTCCGATCTCTTTAAAACTTTGCATGCTTCATCAGCATGTCATGCCACATATACCCAACAATTTTCGTGAATTTTTGAGCTTCCCTTTTTGGTTAGCGCCAACTAGTGGCCGATTTCTTTCAAAATTCTTACAGACCTCTAGGACCATGAGTCAAACATGCCCACCGAGTTTCGTTCCGATCGACCTCCGTTAACCCCATCTAATAGGTGCTCAAAATTCATTGGCTGATGGCGGCCATGTTTTTTGAGATACACCAATGTCCTCATAGACTTATATAGTAACTTGGGCCAAGACACTGCATACCAATTTTCAGGTCAATCGGACTAGCGGTCGTTGTTTTTTTCACATTATAGCGCCACCAACTGGTCAAACGTCGCGATTTTTTTATCGAGACCAAAAAATGAGCCCATACACATGTGTACCAAGTTTGGTGAAGATATCTCATTTCCTTCTTAAGTTATAGCCTTATTAGTAAAATAGGCTCCGCCCACAACATTCTTTTTCCACCCCTTAGCAACCGTAAATCGAAATTTCTACTTTTCTCAATGAGTATTGATATTCAGACTACAGAGTACATTTTGGCACTGGTTTTCGTTTCCGATTGGGGAAAAAACCAGGGACTAGTTCGCAAAAGTAGGTATTTAAAGCATTTGACGCCTTTTGCATGGAAGGTTTTTAAGCACTGAATGAATTTGAGAGATATCAGGTGAAATGAAGTGATAAACTGACAAAATGTGATTTTAAATATTATAATAGTGACTTTACAAAGTCTAAATATGAATTATAGAACAAAATGACTAATTTAACCAGTAGGGTGGCAGCAGAGAAACATTCATTGGCTCAGTTTCATTTACCATGATTCTATTATGATTTACCATAGTTTACCACAATTTACCACATTCTAGTATGATTAACCATGATTATTTTGTGATTTACTATAGTTTACCACAATCTAGTATGATTTACCATGATTTTATTGTGATTTACCATAGTTTACCATGTTGTATTATGATTTTCCATGATTCTAGCATATTTTACCATGATTTACCATGTTCTAGCATGGTTTACCATGATTTACCACGTTCTAGTATGATTTACTATGATTCTATTGTGATTTACCATAGTTTACCATGATTTACCATGATTTTATTGTGGTTTACCATAGTTTACCATGGTGTATTATGATTTACCATGATTCTAGCATATTTTACCATGATTTACCATGTTCTAGCATGGTTTACCGTGATTTACCATAGTTTACCATGATTTACCACGTTGTATTATGATTTACCAAGATTCTAGCATATATTACCATGATTTACCACATTCTAGAATGATTTACCATGATTCTATTGTGATTTACCATAGTTTACCATGATTTACCATGTTCTAGTATGATTTACCATGATTCTAGCATATATTACCATGATTTACCATGTTCTAGTATGATTTACCAAGATTCTAGCGTATATTACTATGATTTACCACGTTCTAGTATGATTTACCATGATTCTAGCATATATTACTATGATTTACCATGTTCTAGTATGATTTACCATGATTCTAGCATGGTTTACCATAGTTTAACATGATTTACCATGTTCCGGCATGGTTTACCATGATTTACCACGTTCTAGTATGATTTACCAAGATTCTAGCGTATATTACTATGATTTACCACGTTCTAGTATGATTTGCCATGATTCTAGCATATATTACTATGATTTACCATGTTCTAGTATGATTTACCATGATTCTAGCATGGTTTACCATAGTTTAACATGATTTACCATGTTCTGGCATGGTTTACCATGATTTACCACGTTCTAGTATGATTTACTATGATTCTATAGTGATTTACCATAGTTTACCATGATTTACCACAATTTACCACATTGTAGAATGATTTACCATGATTCTATTGTGATTTACCACGTTCTAGTATGAACAAATTAATTGGTCAACATTGTCAAAATGTCATTTGCAATGTAGTTATAATGATTTTCTAAACTGGCTTACTGACCAGAATGAACCAATGCGTGGTCTTCTGCTGCCCTCTGGTGGCCGTTTATTATAGCAATTTTTGGGAACACACCATTTAAAGCAATGGTACCTCATCACATTTCTCACTTTTATAGAGGCATATATTGCCCGATCTCCATGAAATTTTTCATGCTTCTTTAGAGTAATATTCTGCACGTGCCCACCTATTTTTGTGAAGTTTGTAGTTTTCATTCAGGATTAATAGGTTTTTGAGCATGCTTTGCCAGGCCCCCTCTTTTTAAATGACCCTGTTATAGTCATCCAAATTCAAAAGTTCAACTTTTTTTTCAATGAATATTTATCTAGAGAGTCTAGAGAATTGCCCTAGATTGGTTTGGTTCCGATCGGGGAAAAAACCAGGGACTAGTTTGCAAAAGTATGTTTTTAACATAGTTGCAAATATTTAATTAATGATATGATTGACAGCAATAGTTCTAGAGGCAAAGTTGTTCAACATGAGGAGATCTATCACAGGATATGCATATTTTGTGGATGGGTGCCACACCACGTGATTACAGAGCCATAAAACTCGTTAGCGCCCACTAGTGGCCGATTTCTTTCAAAATTCTTACAGACCTCTAGGGCCATGAGTCAAATATGCCCATCAAGTTTTGTTCCGATCAGCCTTCGTTACCCTTGTCTTATAGGTGCTCAAATTTCATTGGCCGATAGCGGCCATATTTTTTGAGATACGCCAATGTCCTCATAGACATACATGGTACCTTGGGCCAAGACACTGCATACCAATTTTCAGGTCAGTCGGACTAGTGGTCGTGTGGTTATAGCTATTTTCATGTTTTTTTCACATTATAGCGCCACCAACTGGTCAATCGTCGCGATTTTTTTATCAAGACCAAAGAATGATCCCATACACATGTGTACCAAGTTTGGTGAAGATATCTCATTTCGTTTTTGAGTTATAGTTTTTTTAGTAAAATAGGCTCCGCCCTGAGCGTCCATTTTGAATCCACTTATCGTTCGTGAATCGAAATTTCAACTTTTTCTCAATGAATATTAATATTGAGACTACAGACAACATTTTGGCACTGGTTTGGTTCCGATCGGTCAAAAAACCAGGGACTAGTTCGCAAAAGTAGGTTTTCAACAAAATTCAAAATGGCCGAAAATATTTAATGACGGAAATGAAATCGGAGATATACGTTTTGTTCGTCATGGTCTCAGCTTTCCAATGATATAAGACACTTGACCCTTAGGAGCAACGGTTTAGGAGTTATGAGCCCTTTTGTGCTTTTGGTTGCTACAGCGCCACCTATGGGCCAATCTGGCTCATAATTTGATAACCTCTCCTCGATTTTTGTACTACCTATTGGCAAAGTTTCAAGTCTCTAGCCCTTACAGTTTGGTCTGCACGATGCGTTTTTCGGCTGAATAATAATAATAATAATAATAATTAAAGCTGCAAGCAGCATTTAGCGGGGTTCAAGCCTTTAAGGCCTTTTAAGCACATAGGCATTAAAGACATTAAGTTTTATTTAGCAAGCTTTTAAACACTAAAATAATAGATGGAAAAGTCCATTTACAGCCAATATGGGCAATTTACCATAGGAAATGCATGGTTTTTAAAGCTTTTTAACACTTATAGCGCCACCTATACTCCGATCTTTGTAAAACGTTGCATGCTTCATTAGCATGGTATGCCACACATACCCAACAATTTTCGTGAAGTTTTGAGTATTCCCTTAGGATTTATAGGCTTTTGAGTATATTTTGCCACGCCTCTTTTCTAATTGGCCCTGTTATAGCCTTTCAAATGCAAAAGTTCAACTTTTTTTCAATGAATATTTATCTAGAGAGTCTATAGAATTGTACTAGACTGGTTTTGTTCCGGTCGGGCAAAAAACCAGGGACTAGTTCGCAAAAGTAGGTTTTTAACATAATTGCAAATATTTAATTAACGATTTGATTGACAGCAATGGTTCTAGAGGCAAAGTTGTTCAGCATGAGGAGATCTATCAAATGATATGCATATTTTGCCGATGTGTGCAACACCACGTGATTACAGAGCCATAAAACTCGTTAGCGCCAACTAGTGGCCGATTTCTTTCAAAATTCTTACAGACCTCTAGGACCATGAGTCAAACATGCCCACCGAGTTTCGTTCCGATCGGCCTCCGATAACCTTGTCTAATAGGTGCTCAAACTTCATTGGCCGATGGCGGCCATGTTTTTTGAGATACGCCAATATCCTCAGAGACATACATGCTACCTTGGGCCAAGACACTGCATACCAATTTTCAGGTAAATCGGAGTAGCAGTCGCATGGTTATAGCTATTTGCAGGTTTTTTTCACATTATTGCGCCACCAAGTGGCCAATCGTCGCGATTTTTTTATCGTGACCTCAAATTGACCCCATACACATGTGTACCAAGTTTGGTGAAGATATCTCATTTCATTATTGAGTTATAGTCTTTTTAGTAAAATAGGCTCCGCCCTGAGCGTCCATTTTGAATCCCCTTATCTTCCGTGAATCGAAATTTCAACTTTTTTTCAATGAATATTGATTTTCAGACTACAGAAAACATTTTGGCACTGGTTTGGTTCCGATTGGTCAAAAAACCAGGGACTAGTTCGCAAAAGTAGTTTTTCGACAAAATTCAAAATGGCGGAAAATTTTTCCAGACGGAAATAAAATCGGAGATATACGTTTTGTTCGCCATGGTCTCAGCTTTCCAATGATATAAGGCACTTGAGTGTGGACTAAACCGTTTAGGAGTTATGAGCCATTTCGCGCTTTTGATTGCTGTAGCGCCCCCTATTGGCCAATCGGGGTCATAATTTGATAAGCTCTCCTCGATTTTTGGGCTACCATGTGGCAAAGTGTCAAGTCTCTAGCCCTTACGGTTTGGTCTGCACGATGCGTTTTAGGGGAGAATAATAATAATAATAAAAACCCTAACAATTACAATAGTGTTTCAGCACTTCGTGCTTGAACCCCTAAATATACGTTTTGTTCGTCATGGTCTCAGCTTTCCAATGATATAAGACACTTGACCCTTAGGATGAACGGTTTAGGAGTTATGAGCCATTTCGCGTTTTTGGTTGCTGTAGCGCCACCTATTGGCCAATCTGGCTCATAATTTGATAACCTCTCCTCGATTTTTGGACTACCTATTGACAAAGTTTGAAGTCTCTAGCATTTACGGTTTGGTCTGCACGATGAGTTTTACGGCAGAATAATAATAATAATAATAATAAAAATCAGCACAAATACAATAGGTGTTCAGCACTTCGTGCTTGAACCCCTAATTAAAGCTGCGAGCAGCATTTAGCGGGGTTCAAGCCATTTAAGGTTTTTAAGCATTTGACACCTTTTGCATGAAAGGCTTTTAAGCACTGAATGAATTTGAGAGATATCAGGTGAAATGAAGTGATAAAGTGGTCAATCGTCGCGATTTTTTTATCGAGACCAAAGAATCAGCCCATACACATGTGTACCAAGTTTGGTGAAGATATCTCATTTCCTTCTTGAGTTATAGCCTTTTTAGTAAAATAGGCTCCGCCCACAACATTCTTTTTCCACCCCTTAGCAACCGTGAATCGAAATTTCAACTTTTTCTCAATGAATATTGATATTCAGACTACAGAGAACATTTTGCCACTGGTTTGGTTTTGATCGGTCAAAAATCCAGGGACTAGTTCGCAAAAGTAGTTTTTCGACAAAATTCAAAATGGCGGAAAATTTTTCATGACGGAAATGAAATCGGAGATATACGTTTTGTTCGCCAAGGACTCAGCTTTCCAACGATATAAGACACTTGATTGTGGACCAAAGGGTTTAGGAGTTATGACCCTTTGTGCGCATTTGGTTGCTGTAGCGCCACCTATTGGCCAATCGGGGTCATACTTTCTGAAGTTCTCCCCAAATTGAGGACTACCATCTGACAAAGTTTCAAAGTTCCACGCTTTACGGTTTGGGCTGCACGATGCGTTTTAGCGGAGAATAATAATAATAATTAAAGCTGCGAGCAGCATTTAGCGGGGTTCAAGCCATTTAAGGTTTTTAAGCATTTGACACCTTTTGCATGGAAGGTTTTTAAGCACTGAATGAATTTGAGAGATATCAGGTGAAATGAAGTGATAAAATGACAAAATGTGATTTTAAATATTATAGTAGTGACTTTATAAAGTCTAAATATGAATTATAGAACAATATTAATCAATAGTATGACAAAATTACTATTTTACTTTGCTAACATGATAAACATGTTGCTAGGTGGTTGCTAGGTTGTTCTTGATGGTTGTTATGGTGTTGCTAGGCAGTTGTTAGCTGTCACAGATGGTCACTATAATGTTTATAGAGTTCTTACTATGTTCTTTGCCTGATTAACACTTAGCTAATCACTGCTAGCATGTGTAGCATGTTGGAAGTGCTGTTTGCTAGCATGACAGACAGACAGACAGACAGACAGACAGAGACACACACACACACACACACACACACACACACACACACACACACACACACACACACACACACCCCACCTATTTTTGTGAAGTTTTGAGTTTTCTTTCAGTATTAATATGCTTTTGAGCATATTTTACCACATCTATTCTCCAAATGATCCTGTTATAGCTACCCAAAGTGTAAAGTTCAACATGTTTTTGATAACTATTGATCAGGAGAGTCCAGAGAATCATACTGCTGTGGTTTGGTTCCGATCAGGCAAAAAAACCAAGGACTAGTTTGCAAAACGAGTTTTTTCACATAATTGTGAATATTTAAATAAAGATTTGATTGACAGTATTGGTTATAGAGGCAAAGTTGTTCAGTATGAGAAGATCTATCATAATATATGCATATTATGTGGCTGTTTTAACGCCACCTGATTAACAAGATGGAAAACCATTTACAGCCAATACAGGCAATTCACCATAGGGAATACATGGTTTCCCAAGCTTTTTAACACTTATAGCGCCCCCTATACTCCGATCTCCATAAAACTTTGCATGTGTCTTCAACATGTTATGCCACATATACCCAACAATTTTCGTGAAGTTTTGAGTTTCCCCTTAGGATTTATAGGCTTTTGAGTGTATTTTGCCACGCCTCTTTTCTAAATGGCCCTGTTATAGCCATCCAAATGCAAAAAAATCAACTTTTTTTGATAATTATTGATCTAGAGAGTCCAGAGAATTGTCCTAGACTGGTTTGGTTCTGATTGGGCAAAAAACCAGGGACTAGTTTGCAAAAGTAGGTTTTTAACATAATTGAAAATATTTATTTAACGATTTTATTGACAGCAATGGTTCTAGAGGCAAAGTTGTTCAACATGAGGAGATCTATCATATGATATGCATATTTTGCCGATGTGTGCAACACCACGTGATTGCAGAGCCATAAAACTCGTTAGCGCCAACTAGTGGCCGATTTCTTTCAAAATTCTTACAGACCTCTAGGACCATTTGTTAAACATGCCCTCTGAGTTTCGTTCCGATGGACCTCCGTTAACCCTGTCTAATAGGTGCTCAAATTTCATTGGCCGATGGCGGCCATGTTTTTTGAGATACGCCAATGTTCTCATAGACAGACATGGTACCTTGGGCCAAGACACTGTTTACCAATTTTCAAGTCAATCGGACTAGCGGTCGCGTGGTTATAGCCCTTTTTGTTTTTTTTCCATGTTATAGCGCCACCAAGTGGCCAATCGTCGCGATTTTTTTATCGTGACCAAAGACTGAGCCCATAAACATGTGTACCAAGTTTGGTGAAGATATCTCATTTCTTGCTGGAGTTATATCCTCTTTAGTAAAATAGGCTCCGCCTTAAATGTACATTTCCACGCCCCTTTTCGTTCATGAGTCAAAATTTCAACTTTTTTTTGATAATTATTGATATTCAGACTAGAGAGAAAATTTTGGCACTGGTTTGGTTCTGATATGTCAAAAAACCAGGGACTAGTTCGCAAAAGTAGGTTTTTGACAAAATTCAAAATGGCGGAAAAATTTGCATACCGGAAATGAAATCGGAGATATACGTTTTGTTCGTCATGGTCTCAGCTTTCCAATGATATAAGACACTTGACCCTTAGAAGCAACGGTTTAGGAGTTATGAGCCATTTCGCGTTTTTGGTTGCTGTAGCGCCACCTATTGGCCAATCTGGCTCATAATTTGATAACCTCTCCTCGATTTTTGGACTACCTATTGACAAAGTTTGAAGTCTCTAGCATTTACGGTTTGGTCTGCACGATGAGTTTTACGGCAGAATAATAATAATAATAAAAATCAGTACAATTACAATAGGGTTTCAGCATTTCATGCTTGAACCCCTAACGAGCAGCATTTAGCGGGGTTCAAGCCATTTAAGGTCTTTAAGCATTTGACGCCTTTTGCATGAAAGGTTTTTAAGCACTGAATGAATTTGAGAGATATCAGGTGAAATGAAGTGAAAAATTGACAAAATGTGATTTTAAATATTATAGTAGTGACTTTATAAAGTCTAAATATGAATTATAGAACAATATTAATCAATAGTATGACAAAATTACTATTTTACTTTGCTAACATGACAAACATGTTGCTAGGTGGTTGCTAGGTTGTTCTTGATGGTTGTTATGGTGTTGCTAGGCAGTTGTTAGTTGTCACAGATGGTTACTATAATGTTTATAGAGTTCTTACTATGTTCTTTGCCTGATTTAACACTTAGCTAATCACTGCTAGCATGTGTAGCATGTTGGAAGTGCTGTTTGCTCGAATGACAAACAGACAGACAGAGACACACACACACACACACACACACACACACACACACACACACACACACACACACACACACACACACACACACACACACACCACCTATTTTTGTGAAGTTTTGAGTTTTCGTTCAGGATTAATAGGCTTTTGAGCATGTTTTACCACACCTATTCTCTAAATGATCCTGTTATAGCTACCCAAAGTGTAAAGGTCAACATGTTTTTGATAACTATTGATCAGCAGAGTCCAGAGAATCATACTGCTGTGGTTTGGTTCCGATCAGGCAAGAAAAATCAAGGACTAGTTTGCCAAACGAGGTTTTTAACATAATTGTGAATATTTAAATAAAGATTTGATTGACAGTATTGGTTATAGAGGCAAAGTTGTTCAGTATGAGAAGATCTATCATAATATATGCATATTATGTGGCTGTTTTAACCCCACCTGATTAACGAGATGGAAAATACCATTTACAGCCAATACAGGCAATTCACCATAGGAATACATGGTTTTCAAAGCTTTTTAACACTTATAGCACCCCCTATACTCCGATCTCCATAAAACTTTGCATGTGTCTTCAACATGTTATGCCACATATACCCAATAATTTCCGTGAAGTTTTGAGTTTTCCCTTAGAATTTATAGGCTTTTGAGTGTATTTTGCCACGCTTCTTTTCTAAATGGCCCTGTTATAGCCATCCAAATACAAAAGTTCAACTTTTTTTCAATAATTATTGACCTGGAGTGTCTATAGAATTGTCCTAGACTGGTTTGGTTCCAATTGGATAAAAAACCAGGGACTAGTTCGCAAAAGTAGGTTTTTAACATAATTACGAAAATTTAATTAATGATTTTATTGACAGCAATGGTTCTAGAGGCAAAGTTGTTCAACATGAGGAGATCTATCATATGATATGCATATTTCATGGATATGTGCAACACCACGTGATTTCAGAGCCATAAAACTCGTTAGCGCCAACTAGTGGCCGATTTCTTTCAAAATTCTTACAAACCTCTAGGACCATGAGTCAAACATGCCAACTGAGTTTCGTTCTGATCAACCTCCATTAACCTTGTCTAATAGGTGCTCAAAATTCATTGGTCTATGACGGCCATGTTTTTTGAGATACACCAATGTCCTCATACACATACATGGTAGCTTGGGCCAAGACACGGCATACCAATTTTCAGGTCAATCGGACTAGTGGTCGCGTGGTTATAGCTATTATCATGTTTTTTCCACATTATAGCGCCACCAAGTGGTCAATCTTCACGTTTTTTTTATCGTGACCTCAGAATGAGTCCATACACATGTGTACCAAGTTTGGTGAAGATATCTCATTTCCTTCTTGAGTTATAGCCTCTTTAGTAAAATAGGCTCCGCCTTAAATGTACATTTCCACGCCCCTTTTCGTTCATGAGTCAAAATTTCAACATATTTTTGATAATTATTGATATTCAGACCAGACAGAACATTTTGGCACTGGTTTGGTTCTGATATGTCAAAAAACCAGGGACTAGTTCGCAAAAGTAGGTTTTTGACAAAATTCAAAATGGCGGAAAAATTTGCATACCGGAAATAAAATACCTCCTATGTTTTTTGTTCGGCTTGAGCCAAGGATTCCAATGATGTAAGACACTTGATTGTGCGACAATGGGTTTTTGAGATATAAGCAAAATAGTGACTTTTTTTTGTTTTTTGCGCTATAGCGCCACCTATTGGCCAATCTGGCTCATAATTTGAGAACCTCTCCTCGATTTTTGGACTACCTATTGACAAAGTTTCAAGTCTCTAGGCCTTACGGTTTGGTCTGCACGATGAGTTTTACGGCAGAATAATAATAATAATAATAAAAATCGGTACAATTACAATAGGGTTTCAGCATTTCATGCTTGAACCCCTAATAATAATAATAAAAATCAGTACAATTACAATAGGGTTTCAGCACTTCGTGCTTGAACCCCTAATTAAAGCTGCAAGCAGCATTTAGCGGGGTTCAAGCATTTAAGGCCTTTAAACAGTTAAGGTCTTTTGTAATTAAGGCCTTTAAGCATTAAATTAATTAAAACTGAGATAAAATGAAGATCTGAGCATTCATTGAGGATTTATTAAAGGCTTTCGGGGACACTTGGTCAAGGCCACATATTGAAATGACCCAATTATAGCCATCCAAATGCAAATGCCAGTCATTTTGGATAATTATTGACCTGTCAGAATGAGCAGATCTAACAAATCATTTGAACATTATACGATAAATAGATACAAAAGACCATTTACACCAATTACAGGAAATGTACCATAGCAAACGCATCAAAGCTTTTATAGTTATAGCGCCACCTATAGACCAATCTCCATAAAAGTTTGAATGCTTGTTTAGAGTCATAAGTCACATTTACTTAACTATTTTTGAGAAGATCTAAACATTTATTGAGGAGTTAAAGGTTTAGGTACACTTGGTCAAAGTCACATTTTGATATGACCCTATTATAGCCATCCAAATGCAAAAGTAATTTTTTTGGATAATTATTGAGAATGAGGACATATGTCATGGTAGCTTGCTGTCACGTGACGAATTGGGCGGTGTCTGAGCCCGTCCACCATTTTGGGATCCTACGCTATCGGTTGCCAGGGGCAACATTGTAAGAGCGACACAGAGATCGGAGCAGGAAAGACGGCTTGAGGAATTATCATCACCGCGTTTAAACGGAGAAATGGAGGCCTCTTACAGGGAGAAACTTACTACCAGCGCCAGGCAGAGGTATTTAAGCTGGCTGAGATCAAAAACGTCGACCCATACGAGCTGCCTGCAGCACAATGGAACAGAGACCTAACGTTAGACGCTTTACTACCTTCCTGAAATGTTTCTATACATATATTTTCTGTGCATTCTGAATAATAAATAAATAAATCTCCCCACTATCCTGCAGCAGTCCAGTGCTCGTCCTCTCAGTAAGAGTTTTTCTCGTACTGATCATATTTAATACCTGTTGAGTTTTGATTTCTAAATGAATTTGACTAATAAAAAGGATCGCTTGTGTGTGCTGGTGCTTTTAGTCCAGCCTTCTTAAGTAGAATAAATGCTCGGTACGTGCCTTAAATTAATGTAACGTTAGAGGAAAATTTGTCAACTATAGGCCTACTTTGAATATTAATTAAGCGTTTTGGGCATAAACATGTAAATTACATACAGTAAAATGATTGATAGTGAAAATGACAGAATAGTGATCAAAATGTTTAATACAAATAAATAAAGGATCGTATTCATCAGGTGTTACACACTTCAGCTTCGCGGTCACGAGTTTAGACGATGACTGACACCCTGTGGTGAATTATAGCGTATGTTTATCAGCAGCTGCTTTCTCAGCTCGGCTTGGGTGGATTAAAACTTCGTTACATTGAGTTTAGAAAATTATGTACTTAATAATCATCAGAATATCTCTTCTCCAGTCTCTGTCCGAATCCACTAAGGCGAGTACTATCCTCCCAAAATGGCAGAAGGGGGAGGATTCCGTGATCTCTATGGGCGGGGCACTGTGTCGTGATGACATCTCATTCTCAATTGATCTAGAGAGTCAGAATGAGCAGATCTAACAAATGATTTGAACATTATATGATAACAGATGGAAAAAGCCATTTACAGCCAATAAAGGGAATTTACCATAGGAAATGCATGGTTTTAAAGCTTTTTAACAGTATAGCGCCACCTATGGTATGATCTCCATAAAACTTTGCATGCTTCTTCAGCATGTTATGTCACATATACCCAACAATTTTCGTGAAGTTTTGAGTTTTCCCTTAGGACTTATAGGCTTTTGAATGTATTTTGCCAGACCTCTTTTCTAAATGTCCCTGTTATGGCCATCCAAATGCAAAAGTTCAACTTTTTTTCAAAGATGATTGCTCTAGAGAGTCCAGAGAATTGTCCTAGACTGGTTTGGTTCCAATCGGGAAAAAACCAGGGACTAGTTTGCAAAAGTAGGTTTTTAACATAATTACAAATATTTAATGAACGATTTGATTGACAGCAATGGCTCTAGAGGCAAAGTTATTTAACATGAGGAGATCTATCAATTGATATGCATATAGTGTGAATATGTCAAACACCACGTGATTACAGAGCCATAAAACTCGTTAGCGCCAACTAGTGGCCGATTTCTTTCAAAATTCTTACAGACCTCTAGGGCCATGAGTCAAACATGCCCATCAAGTTTCGTTCTGATTAGCCTCCGTTAACCTTGTCTTATAGGTATCAACTTCATTGGCCGATGGCGGCCATGTTGATTGAGATACGCTGATGTCCTCATATACATACATGGGGCCTTGGACCAAGATACTGCATACCAATTTTTAAGTCAATCAGACTAACAGTCAGGTGGTTATAGCCGTTTTTATGTTTTTTTAACATTATAGCGCCACCTAGAGCCCAATCATCGCGATTTTTTTATCGTGACCAAAGATTGAGCCCTTACATAAGTGCACCAAGTTTGGTGATGATATCTCATTTTTTTCTTGAGTTATAGCCTTATTAATAAAATAGGCTCCGCCTTGAACGTCCATTTTGACGCCCCTTAGCAAAATTGAATCAAAGTTTCAACTTTTTTTCAATGATTATTGATAATCTGACTCCAGAGAATCTGCCTGCACTGGTTTGGTTCCGATCGGTCAAAAAACCAGGAACCAGTTTGCAAAAGTAGGTTTTTCAAAAAACCCAAAATATCTCAAAATTGGCGCCTGAAGAGCGAGCCAATCCGAGGCATGCGTCTGGTCCGTCTCGAGCCAAGGATTCCAACGATATAAGGCACTTGAGGCTACGGCCAACGGTCTAGGAGTTATGAGCAGTTTTGCGCAATTGATCGCTATAGCGCCACCTATGGGCCAATCTGGCTCATAATTTGATAACCTCTCCTCGATTTTTGTACTACCTATTGGCCAAGTTTCAAGTCTCTAGCCCTTATGGTTTGGTCTGCACGATGCGTTTTACGGCAGAATAATAAACCGGCACAAATACAATAGGTTTTCAAGCACTTCGTGCTTGAACCCCTAATAACAGAGGCGTAAAAGGGCCTAAAAAGGCTTATAAAAAAAAAAACTATAGGGTCTCAGCGCCTGATTTTTGAGCTGCTGGTTACAAAAACTTTATCAAGCGTTTTGACATGGCCGGCAGAGAGGAACACGGTAGATGTTTGCATTTTCAGCTCATTTATCATGGAAATGATTTTTATTTTTTATTTAAATTTTTTCCCTTTTAAACTGTAATACCTCTACCGACGGCCCGATCTCCATAAAAGTTTGCACGCTGCTTTACAATAATGGGGTGCACATGCTCAGCTAATTTGGTGAAGTTCTGCGCAGAACAGACATTTTTTAGTCATTTAAATGTCCTTTTGCATAGGATCATGTAGTTGACCTTTCTAACAGTTAAAGCGCCACCAAGAGGCCAGTTGCCACGTCCTTTTTCGGGTGACCACAGAATGAGCTCTTACATAGTTGTGCTGAGTTTGGTGAAAATATCTCGTTCCGTTGACGAGCTATAGCCAATTAAGTCGAAAGGGGCTCCTCCCACCTCAAACTTGGCGGCCCTTAGAAACCCTGAACCCAAGTTTCCACTTTTTTTCAATGATTATTGACATTCAGACTCCAGAGAATCTGCCTGCACTGGTTTGGTCCCGGTTTGGCCAAAAACCAGGGACTAGTTCGCAAAAGTAGGTTTTTGGAAAAAGCCAAAATAGCCGGACATTTTCCCAGGTCACGAGCCAGTCCGAGGCATGCGTCTGGTCCGTCTCGAGCCAAGGATTCCAACGATATAAGGCACTTGAGGCTACGGCCAACGGTCTAGGAGTTATGAGCAGTTTTGCGCAATTGATCGCTATAGCGCCACCTATGGGCCAATCTGGCTCATAATTTGATAACCTCTCCTCGATTTTTGTACTACCTATTGGCCAAGTTTCAAGTCTCTAGCCCTTATGGTTTGGTCTGCACGATGCGTTTTACGGCAGAATAATAAACCGGCACAAATACAATAGGTTTTCAAGCACTTCGTGCTTGAACCCCTAATAACAGAGGCGTAAAAGGGCCTAAAAAGGCTTATAAAAAAAAAAACTATAGGGTCTCAGCGCCTGATTTTTGAGCTGCTGGTTACAAAAACTTTATCAAGCGTTTTGACATGGCCGGCAGAGAGGAACACGGTAGATGTTTGCATTTTCAGCTCATTTATCATGGAAATGATTTTTATTTTTTATTTAAATTTTTTCCCTTTTAAACTGTAATACCTCTACCGACGGCCCGATCTCCATAAAAGTTTGCACGCTGCTTTACAATAATGGGGTGCACATGCTCAGCTAATTTGGTGAAGTTCTGCGCAGAACAGACATTTTTTAGTCATTTAAATGTCCTTTTGCATAGGATCATGTAGTTGACCTTTCTAACAGTTAAAGCGCCACCAAGAGGCCAGTTGCCACGTCCTTTTTCGGGTGACCACAGAATGAGCTCTTACATAGTTGTGCTGAGTTTGGTGAAAATATCTCGTTCCGTTGACGAGCTATAGCCAATTAAGTCGAAAGGGGCTCCTCCCACCTCAAACTTGGCGGCCCTTAGAAACCCTGAACCCAAGTTTCCACTTTTTTTCAATGATTATTGACATTCAGACTCCAGAGAATCTGCCTGCACTGGTTTGGTCCCGGTTTGGCCAAAAACCAGGGACTAGTTCGCAAAAGTAGGTTTTTGGAAAAAGCCAAAATAGCCGGACATTTTCCCAGGTCACGAGCCAGTCCGAGGCATGCGTCTGGTCCGTCTCGAGCCAAGGATTCCAACGATATAAGGCACTTGAGGCTACGGCCAACGGTCTAGGAGTTATGAGCAGTTTTGCGCAATTGATCGCTATAGCGCCACCTATGGGCCAATCTGGCTCATAATTTGATAACCTCTCCTCGATTTTTGTACTACCTATTGGCCAAGTTTCAAGTCTCTAGCCCTTATGGTTTGGTCTGCACGATGCGTTTTACGGCAGAATAATAAACCGGCACAAATACAATAGGTTTTCAAGCACTTCGTGCTTGAACCCCTAATTAAAGACATTAAGTTTTATTTAGCAAGATTTTAAACACTGAAATAATAGATGGAAAAGTCCATTTACAGCCAATATAGGCAATTTACCATAAAAAATGCATGGTTTTTATAGCTTTTTAACAGTTATAGCGCCACCTATAGTCCGATCTCTTTAAAACTTTTCATGCTTCATCAGCATGTCATGCTACATATACCCAACAATTTTCGTGAATTTTTGAGCTTCCCTTTTGAGTTAGCGCCAACTAGTGGCCGATTTCCTTCAAAAATCTTACAGACCTCTAGGACCATGAGTCAAACATGCCCACCAAGTTTCGTTCCAATCGGCCTCTGTTAACCTTGTCTAATAGGTGCTCAAATTTCATTGGCCGATGGCGGCCATGTTTTTTGAGATACGCCAATGTCTGCATACCAATTTTCAGGTTAATTGGACTAGCGATCGCGTGGTTATAGCCCTTTTCATGTTTTTTCTTTCACATTATAGCGCCACCAAGTGGCCAATCATCGCAATATTTTTATCGTGACCTCAAATTGAGCCGATATACATGTGTACCAAGTTTGGTGACGATATCTCATTTCCTTCTTGAGTTATAGCCTTTTTAGTAAAATAGGCTCCGCCCTGAACGTCCATTTTGAAGCCAATTAGAAAAAAAGAATTGAAATTTCAACTTTTTTTCGATAACTATTGATAAACAGAGACCAGAGAACATTTTGACACTGGTTTGGTTCCGATCGGTCAAAAAACCAGGGACTAGTTTGCAAAAGTAGGTTTTTAACATAATTGTGAATATTTAATTAATGATTTGATTGACAGCAATGATTCCAGAGGCAAATTTGTTCAGCATGAGGAGATCTATCATATGATATGCATATTTTGTAAGTGCGTGAAAAAACACGTGATTTCAGAGCCATAAAACTCGTTAGCGCCAACTAGTGGCCGATTTCTTTCAAAATTCTTACAGACCTCTAGGACCATGAGTCAAACATGCCCATCAAGTTTCGTTCCGATCGGCCTCTGTTAACCCCATCTAATAGGTGCTCAAATTTCATTGGCCGATGGCGGCCATGTTTTTTGAGATACGCCAATGTCCTCATAGACGTACATGGGGCCTTGGACCAAGACACTGCATACCAATTTTCAGGTCAATCGGACTAGCGGTCGCGTGGTTACAGCCCTTTTCATGTTTTTTTCGCATTATAGCGCCACCAAGTGGCCAATCATCGCGATTTTTTTATCGTGACCTCAAATTGAGCCGATATACATGTGTACCAAGTTTGGTGACGATATCTCATTTCCTTCTTGAGTTATAGCCTTTTTAGTAAAATAGGCTCCGCCCTGAACGTCCATTTTGAAGCCAATTAGCATAAATGAATCGAAATTTCAACTTTTTTTTGATAACTATTGATAAACAGAGACCAGAGAACATTTTGACACTGGTTTGGTTCCGATCGGTCAAAAAACCAGGGACTAGTTTGCAAAAGTAGGTTTTCAATAAAATTCAAAATGGCGGAAAAATTTGCATACTGGAAATAAAATCTGAGATATACATTTTGTTCGCCAAGGACTCAGCTTTCCAATGATATATGACACTTGAGTGTGGACCAAACGGTTTAGGAGTTATGAGCCTTTTCTCGCAATTGATTGCTATAGCGCCACCTATGGGCCAATTGGGGTCATAGCTTCTCAGGGTCTCCCCAACATGAGTACTACCATCTGACAAAGTTTCAAATTTCCAGCTCTTACGGTTTGGTCTGCACGATGCGTTTTAGCGGAGAATAATAATAATAATAATAATAATTAAAGCTGCAAGCAGCATTTAGCGGGGTTCAAGCATTTAAGGCCTTTTAAGCACATAGGCATTAAAGACATTAAGTTTTATTTAGCAAGATTTTAAACACTGAAATAATAGATGGAAAAGTCCATTTACAGCCAATATAGGCAATTTACCATAAAAAATGCATGGTTTTTATAGCTTTTTAACAGTTATAGCGCCACCTATAGTCCGATCTCTTTAAAACTTTTCATGCTTCATCAGCATGTCATGCTACATATACCCAACAATTTTCGTGATTTTTTGAGCTTCCCTTTTGAGTTAGCGCCAACTAGTGGCCGATTTCTTTCAAAAATCTTACAGACCTCTAGGACCATGAGTCAAACATGCCCACCAAGTTTCGTTCCGATCGGCCTCTGTTAACCTTGTCTAACAGGTGCTCAAATTTCATTGGCCGATGGCGGCCATGTTTTTTGAGATACGCCAATGTCTGCTTACCAATTTTCAGGTTAATTAAACTAGCGATCGCGTGGTTATAGCCCTTTTCATGTTTTTTTCACATTATAGCGCCACCAAGTGGCCAATCGTCGCAATATTTTTATCGTGACCTCAAATTGAGCCGATATACATGTGTACCAAGTTTGGTGACGATATCTCATTTCTTTCTTGAGTTATAGCCTTTTTAGTAAAATAGGCTCCGCCCTGAACGTCCATTTTGAAGCCAATTAGCAAAACTGAATTGAAATTTCAACTTTTTTTCGATAACTATTGATAAACAGAGACCAGAGAACATTTTGACACTGGTTTGGTTCCGATCGGTCAAAAAACCAGGGACTAGTTTGCAAAAGTAGGTTTTTAACATAATTGTGAATATTTAATTAATGATTTGATTGACAGCAATGATTCCAGAGGCAAATTTGTTCAGCATGAGGAGATCTATCATATGATATGCATATTTTGTGGATGCGTGAAAAAACACGTGATTTCAGAGCCATAAAACTCGTTAGCGCCAACTAGTGGCCGATTTCTTTCAAAATTCTTACAGACCTCTAGGACCATGAGTCAAACATGCCCATCAAGTTTCGTTCCGATAGGCCTCTGTTAACCCCATCTAATAGGTGCTCAAATTTCATTGGCCGATGGCGGCCATGTTTTTTGAGATACGCCAATGTCCTCATAGACGTACATGGGGCCTTGGACCAAGACACTGCATACCAATTTTCAGGTCAATCGGACTAGCGGTCGCGTGGTTAGAGCCCTTTTCATGTTTTTTTCACATTATAGCGCCACCAAGTGGCCAATCATCGCGATTTTTTTATCGTGGCCTCAAATTGAGCCGATATACATGTGTACCAAGTTTGGTGACGATATCTCATTTCCTTCTTGAGTTATAGCCTTTTTAGTAAAATAGGCTCCGCCCTGAACGTCCATTTTGAAGCCAATTAGCATAAATGAATCGAAATTTCAACTTTTTTTTGATAACTATTGATAAACAGAGACCAGAGAACATTTTGACACTGGTTTGGTTCCGATCGGTCAAAAAACCAGGGACTAGTTTGCAAAAGTAGGTTTTCAATAAAATTCAAAATGGCGGAAAAATTTGCATACTGGAAATAAAATCTGAGATATACATTTTGTTCGCCAAGGACTCAGCTTTCCAATGATATATGACACTTGAGTGTGGACCAAACGGTTTAGGAGTTATGAGCCTTTTCTCGCAATTGATTGCTATAGCGCCACCTATGGGCCAATTGGGGTCATAGCTTCTCAGGGTCTCCCCAACATGAGTACTACCATCTGACAAAGTTTCAAATTTCCAGCTCTTACGGTTTGGTCTGCACGATGCGTTTTAGCGGAGAATAATAATAATAATAATAATAATAATTAAAGCTGCAAGCAGCATTTAGCGGGGTTCAAGCCTTTAAGGCCTTTTAAGCACATAGGCATTAAAGACATTAAGTTTTATTTAGCAAGATTTTAAACACTAAAATAATAGATGGAAAAGTCCATTTACAGCCAAAATAGGCAATTTACCATAGGAAATGCATGGTTTTTAAAGCTTTTTAACAGTTATAGCGCCACATATAGTCCGATCTTTGTAAAACTTTGCATGCTTCATCAGCATGGTATGCCACATATACCCAACAATTTTCGTGAAGTTTTGAGTTTTCCCTTAGTATTTATAGGCTTTTGAGTGTATTTTGCCACGCCTCTTTTCTAACTGGCCCTGTTATAGCCATCCAAATGCAAAAGTTCAACTTTTTTTCAATGAATATTTATCTAGACAGTCTAGAGAATTGACCTAGACTGGTTTGGTTCCGGTCGGGCAAAAAACCAGGGACTAGTTCGCAAAAGTAGGTTTTTAACATAATTGCAAATATTTAATTAATGATTTGATTGACAGCAATGGTTCTAGAGGCAAAGTTGTTCAGCATGAGGATATCTATCAAATGATATGCATATTTTGCCAATGTGTGCAACACCACGTGATTACAGCACCATAAAACTCGTTTGCGCCAACTAGTGGCCGATTTCTTTCAAAATTCTTACAGTCCTCTAGGACCATGAGTCAAACATGCCCACTGAGTTTCGTTCCGATCGACCTCCATTAACCCCGTCTAATAGGTGCTCAAACTTCATTGGCCGATGGCGGCCATGTTTTTTGAGATACTCCAATGTCCTCATATACATACATGGGGCCTTGGGCCAAGACACTGCATACCAATTTTCAGGTCAATCGGACTAGCGGTCGTGTGGTTATAGCTATTTTCATGTTTTTTTCACATTATAGCGCCACCAAGTGGTCAATCGTCGCGATTTTTTTATCGTGACCTCAAATTGAGCCCATACACACATGTACCAAGTTTGGTGAAGATATCTCATTTCATTTTTGAGTTATAGTCTTTTTAGTAAAATAGGCTCCGCCCTGAGCGTCCATTTTGATCCCCTTATCTTCCGTGAATCGAAATTTCAACTTTTTCTCAATGAATGTTGATATTCAGACTACAGACAACATTTTGGCACTGGTTTGGTTCCGATCGGTCAAAAAACCAGGGACTAGTTCGTAAAAGTAGGTTTTCAACAAAATTCAAAATGGCGGAAAATTTTTAATGACGGAAATGAAATCTGAGATATACATTTTGTTCGCCAAGGACTCAGCTTTCCAATGATATATGACACTTGAGTGTGGACCAAACGGTTTAGGAGTTATGAGCCTTTTCTCGCAATTGATTGCTATAGCGCCACCTATGGGCCAATTGGGGTCATAGCTTCTCAGGGTCTCCCCAACATGAGTACTACCATCTGACAAAGTTTCAAATTTCCAGCTCTTACGGTTTGGTCTGCACGATGCGTTTTAGCGGAGAATAATAATAATAATAATAATAATAATAATAATAATAATAATAATAATAATAAAAATCAGTACAATTACAATAGGGTTTCAGCACTTCGTGCTTGAACCCCTAATTAAAGCTGCAAGCAGCATTTAGCGGGGTTCAAGCGTTTAAGGCCTTTTAAGCACATAGGCATTAAAGACATTAAGTTTTATTTAGCAAGATTTTAAACACTGAATTAATAGATGGAAAAGTCCATTTACAGCCAATATAGGCAATTTACCATAAAAAATGCATGGTTTTTATAGCTTTTTAACAGTTATAGCGCCACCTATAGTCCGATCTCTTTAAAACTTTTCATGCTTCATCAGCATGTCATGCTACATATACCCAACAATTTTCGTGAATTTTTGAGCTTCCCTTTTGAGTTAGCGCCAACTAGTGGCCGATTTCTTTCAAAAATCTTACAGACCTCTAGGACCATGAGTCAAACATGCCCACCAAGTTTCGTTCCGATCGGCCTCTGTTAACCTTGTCTAATAGGTGCTCAAATTTCATTGGCCGATGGCGGCCATGTTTTTTGAGATACGCCAATGTCTGCATACCAATTTTCAGGTTAATTGGACTAGCGATCGCGTGGTTATAGCCCTTTTCATGTTTTTTTTCACATTATAGCGCCACCAAGTGGCCAATCGTCGCAATATTTTTATCGTGACCTCAAATTGAGCCGATATACATGTGTACCAAGTTTGGTGACGATATCTCATTTCCTTCTTGAGTTATAGCCTTTTTAGTAAAATAGGCTCCGCCCTGAACGTCCATTTTGAAGCCAATTAGCAAAAATGAATTGAAATTTCAACTTTTTTTCGATAACTATTGATAAACAGAGACCAGAGAACATTTTGACACTGGTTTGGTTCCGATCGGTCAAAAAACCAGGGACTAGTTTGCAAAAGTAGGTTTTTAACATAATTGTGAATATTTAATTAATGATTTGATTGACAGCAATGGTTCTAGAGGCAAATTTGTTCAGAATGAGGAGATCTATCATATGATATGCATATTTTGTGGATGCGTGAAAAAACACGTGAATTCAGAGCCATAAAACTCGTTAGCGCCAACTAGTGGCCGATTTCTTTCAAAATTCTTACAGACCTCTAGGACCATGAGTCAAACATGCCCATCAAGTTTCGTTCCGATCGGCCTCTGTTAACCCCATCTAATAGGTGCTCAAATTTCATTGGCCGATGGCGGCCATGTTTTTTGAGATACGCCAATGTCCTCATAGACGTACATGGGGCCTTGGACCAAGACACTGCATACCAATTTTCAGGTCAATCGGACTAGCGGTCGCGTGGTTACAGCCCTTTTCATGTTTTTTTCGCATTATAGCGCCACCAAGTGGCCAATCATCGCGATTTTTTTATCGTGACCTCAAATTGAGCCGATATACATGTGTACCAAGTTTGGTGACGATATCTCATTTCCTTCTTGAGTTATAGCCTTTTTAGTAAAATAGGCTCCGCCCTGAACGTCCATTTTGAAGCCAATTAGCATAAATGAATCGAAATTTCAACTTTTTTTTGATAACTATTGATAAACAGAGACCAGAGAACATTTTGACACTGGTTTGGTTCCGATCGGTCAAAAAACCAGGGACTAGTTTGCAAAAGTAGGTTTTCAATAAAATTCAAAATGGCGGAAAAATTTGCATACTGGAAATAAAATCTGAGATATACATTTTGTTCGCCAAGGACTCAGCTTTCCAATGATATATGACACTTGAGTGTGGACCAAACGGTTTAGGAGTTATGAGCCTTTTCTCGCAATTGATTGCTATAGCGCCACCTATGGGCCAATTGGGGTCATAGCTTCTCAGGGTCTCCCCAACATGAGTACTACCATCTGACAAAGTTTCAAATTTCCAGCTCTTACGGTTTGGTCTGCACGATGCGTTTTAGCGGAGAATAATAATAATAATAATAATTAAAGCTGCAAGCAGCATTTAGCGGGGTTCAAGCCTTTAAGGCCTTTTAAGCACATAGGCATTAAAGACATTAAGTTTTATTTAGCAAGATTTTAAACACTAAAATAATAGATGGAAAAGTCCATTTACAGCCAATATGGGCAATTTACCATAGGAAATGCATGGTTTTTAAAGCTTTTTAACACTTATAGCGCCACCTATACTCCGATCTTTGTAAAACGTTGCATGCTTCATCAGGATGTTATGCCACATATACCCAACAATTTTCCTGAAGTTTTGAGTTTTCCCTTAGGATTTATATGCTTTTGAGTATATTTTGCCACGCCTCTTTTCTAATTGGCCCCGTTATAGCCATCCAAATGCAAAAGTTCAACTTTTTTTCAATGAATATTTATCTAGAGAGTCTATAGAATTGTCCTAGACTGGTTTTGTTCCGGTCGGGCAAAAAACCAGGGACTAGTTCGCAAAAGTAGGTTTTTAACATAATTGCAAATATTTAATTAACGATTTGATTGACAGCAATGGTTCTAGAGGCAAAGTTGTTCACCATAAGGAGATCTATCAAATGATATGCATATTTTGCCGATGTGTGCAACACCACGTGATTACAGAGCCATAAAACTCGTTAGCGCCAACTAGTGGCCGATTTCTTTCAAAATTCTTATAGACCTCTAGGACCATGAGTCAAACATGCCCACCGAGTTTCGTTCCGATCGGCCTCCGATAACCTTGTCTAATAGGTGCTCAAACTTCATTGGCCGATGGCGGCCATGTTTTTTGAGAGACGCCAATATCCTCAGAGACATACATGCTACCTTGGGCCAAGACACTGCATACCAATTTTCAGGTAAATCGGAGTAGCAGTCGCATGGTTATAGCTATTTGCAGGTTTTTTTCACATTATAGCGCCACCAAGTGGCCAATCGTCGCGATTTCTTTATCGTGACCTCAAATTGAGCCCATACACATGTATACCAAGTTTGGTGAACATATCTCATTTCATTATTGAGTTATAGTCTTTTTAGTAAAATAGGCTCCGCCCTGAGCGTCCATTTTGAATCCCTTTATCTTCCGTGAATCGAAATTTCAACTTTTTTTCAATGAATATTGATATGCAGACTACAGAAAACATTTTGGCACTGGTTTGGTTCCGATCGGTCAAAAAACCAGGGACTAGTTTGCAAAAGTGTTTTTTCGACAAAATTCAAAATGGCGGAAAATTTTTCCAGACGGAAATAAAATCGGAGATATACGTTTTGTTCGCCATGGTCTCAGCTTTCCAATGATATAAGGCACTTGAGTGTGGACTAAACGGTTTAGGAGTTATGAGCCATTTCGCGCTTTTGATTGCTGTAGCGCCCCCTATTGGCCAATTGGGGTCATAATTTGATAAGCTCTCCTCGATTTTTGGGCTACCATGTGGCAAAGTGTCAAGTCTCTAGCATTTACGCTTTGGTCTGCACGATGCGTTTTAGGGGAGAATAATAATAATAATAATTAAAGCTGCGAGCAGCATTTAGCGGGGTTCAAGCCATTTAAGGTCTTTAAGCATTTGACACCTTTTGCATGAAAGGCTTTTAAGCACTGAATGAATTTGAGAGATATCAGGTGAAATGAAGTGATAAAATGACAAAATGTGATTTTAAATATTATAATAGTGACTTTATAAAGTCTAAATATGAATTGATCAGGAGAGTGCAGAGAATCATACTGCTGTGGTTTGGTTCCGATCAGGCAAAAAACCTAGGACTAGTTTAGAGGCAAAGTTGTTCAGTATGAGAAGATCTATCATAATATATGCATATTATGTGGCTGTTTTAACCCCACCTGATTACAGAGATGGAAAATACCATTTACAGGCAGTTCACCATAGGGAATACATGGTTTTCAAAGCTTTTTAACACTTATAGCGCCCCCTATACTCCGATCTCCATAAAACATTGCATGTGTCTTCATCATGTTATGCCACATATACCCAACGATTTTCGTGAAGTTTTGAGTTTCCTCTTAGGATTTATAGGCTTTTGAGTGTATTTTGCCACGCCTCTTTTCTACATGGCTCTGTTATAGCCATCCAAATACAAGAAATCAACTTTTTTTTGATAATTATTGATCTAGAGAGTCCAGAGAATTGTCCTAGACTGGTTTGGTTCTGATTGCGCAAAAAACCAGGGACTAGTTCGCAAAAGTAGGTTTTTAACATTATTGCAAATATTTATTTAACAATTTGATTGACCGAAATGGTTCTAGAGGCAAAGTTGTTCAACATGAGGAGATCTATCATATGATATGCATATTTTGCCGATGTGTGCAACACCACGTGATTGCAGAGCCATAAAACTCGTTAGCGCCAACTAGTGGCCGATTTCTTTCAAAATTCTTACAGACCTCTAGGACCATGAGTCAAACATGCCTACTGAGTTTCGTTCTGGTCGACCTCCGTTAACCCTGTCTAATAGGTGCTCAAATTTCATTGGCCGATGGCGGCCATGTTTTTTTAGATACGCCAATGTTCTCATAGACAGACATGGTACCTTGGGCCAAGACACTGCTTACCAATTTTCAAGTCAATCGGACTAGCGGTCGCGTGGTTATAGCCCTTTTTGTGTTTTTTCCATGTTATAGCGCCACCAAGTGGCCAATCGTCGCGATTTTTTTATCGTGACCAAAAACTGAGCCCATAAACATGTGTACCAAGTTTGGTGAAGATATCTCATTTCTTGCTGGAGTTATAGCCTCTTTAGTAAAATAGGCTCCGCCTTAAATGTACATTTCCACGCCCCTTTTCGTTCATGAGTCAAAATTTCAACTTTTTTTTGATAATTATTGATATTCAGACTAGAGAGAACATTTTGGCACTGGTTTGGTTCTGATATGTCAAAAAACCAGGGACTAGTTCGCAAAAGTAGGTTTTTGACAAAATTCAAAATGGCGGAAAAATTTGCATACCGGAAATGAAATCGGAGATATACGTTTTGTTCGTCATGGTCTCAGCTTTCCAATGATATAAGACACTTGACCCTTAGGATGAACGGTTTAGGAGTTATGAGCCATTTCGCGTTTTTGGTTGCTGTAGCGCCACCTATTGGCCAATCTGGCTCATAATTTGATAACCTCTCCTCGATTTTTGGACTACCTATTGACAAAGTTTGAAGTCTCTAGCATTTACGGTTTGGTCTGCACGATGAGTTTTACGGCAGAATAATAATAATAATAATAATTAAAGCTGCAAGCAGCATTTAGCGGGGTTCAAGCATTTAAGGCCTTTTAAGCACATAGGCATTAAAGACAATAAGTTTTATTTAGCAAGATTATAAACACTGAAATAATAGATGGAAAAGTCCATTTACAGCCAATATAGGCAATTTACCATAAAAAATACATGGTTTTTATAGCTTTTTAACAGTTATAGCGCCACCTATAGTCCGATCTCTTTAAAACTTTTCATGCTTCATCAACATGTCATGCTACATATACCCAACAATTTTCGTGAATTTTTGAGCTTCCCTTTTGAGTTAGCGCCAACTAGTGGCCGATTTCTTTCAAAAATTCTTACAGACCTCTAGGACCATGAGTCAAACATGCCCACCAAGTTTCGTTCCGATCGGCCTCTGTTAACCTTGTCTAATAGGTGCTCAAATTTCATTGGCCGATGGCGGCCATGTTTTTTGAGATACGCCAATGTCTGCATACCAATTTTCAGGTTAATTGGACTAGCGATCGCGTGGTTATAGCCCTTTTCATGTTTTTTTTCACATTATAGCGCCACCAAGTGGCCAATCGTCGCAATATTTTTATCGTGACCTCAAATTGAGCCGATATACATGTGTACCAAGTTTGGCGACGATATCTCATTTCCTTCTTGAGTTATAGCCTTTTTAGTAAAATAGGCTCCGCCCTGAACGTCCATTTTGAAGCCAATTAGCAAAAATAAATTGAAATTTCAAATTTTTTTCGATAACTATTGATAAACAGAGACCAGAGAACATTTTGACACTGGTTTGGTTCCGATCGGTCAAAAAACCAGGGACTAGTTTGCAAAAGTAGGTTTTTAACATAATTGTGAATATTTAATTAATGATTTGATTGACAGCAATGGTTCAAGAGGCAAATTTGTTCAGCATGAGGAGATCTATCATATGATATGCATATTTTGTGGATGCGTGAAAAAACACGTGATTTCAGAGCCATAAAACTCGTTAGCGCCAACTAGTGGCCGATTTCTTTCAAAATTCTTACAGACCTCTAGGACCATGAGTTAAACATGCCCATCAAGTTTCGTTCCGATCGGCCTCTGTTAACCCCATCTAATAGGTGCTCAAATTTCATTGGCCGATGGCGGCCATGTTTTTTGAGATACGCCAATGTCCTCATAGAAGTACATGGGGCCTTGGACCAAGACACTGCATACCAATTTTCAGGTCAATCGGACTAGCGGTCGCGTGGTTACAGCCCTTTTCATGTTTTTTTCGCATTATAGCGCCACCAAGTGGCCAATCATCGCGATTTTTTTATCGTGACCTCAAATTGAGCCGATATACATGTGTACCAAGTTTGGTGACGATATCTCATTTCCTTCTTGAGTTATAGCCTTTTTAGTAAAATAGGCTCCGCCCTGAACGTCCATTTTGAAGCCAATTAGCATAAATGAATCGAAATTTCAACTTTTTTTTGATAACTATTGATAAACAGACACCAGAGAACATTTTGACACTGGTTTGGTTCCGATCGGTCAAAAAACCAGGGACTAGTTTGCAAAAGTAGGTTTTCAATAAAATTCAAAATGGCGGAAAAATTTGCATACTGGAAATAAAATCTGAGATATACATTTTGTTCGCCAAGGACTCAGCTTTCCAATGATATATGACACTTGAGTGTGGACCAAACGGTTTAGGAGTTATGAGCCTTTTCTCGCAATTGATTGCTATAGCGCCACCTATGGGCCAATTGGGGTCATAGCTTCTCAGGGTCTCCCCAACATGAGTACTACCATCTGACAAAGTTTCAAATTTCCAGCTCTTACGGTTTGGTCTGCACGATGCGTTTTAGCGGAGAATAATAATAATAATAATAATAATAATAATAATAATAATAATAATAATAATAAAAATCAGTACAATTACAATAGGGTTTCAGCACTTCGTGCTTGAACCCCTAATTAAAGCTGCGAGCAGCATTTAGCGGGGTTCAAGCCATTTAAGGTTTTTAAGCATTTGACACCTTTTGCATGAAAGGCTTTTAAGCACTGAATGAATTTGAGAGATATCAGGTGAAATGAAGTGATAAACTGACAAAATGTGATTTTAAATATTATAATAATGACTTTATAAAGTCTAAATATGAATTGATCAGGAGAGTGCAGAGAATCATACTGCTGTGGTTTGGTTCCGATCAGGCAAAAAACCTAGGACTAGTTTAGAGGCAAAGTTGTTCAGTATGAGAAGATCTATCATAATATATGCATATTATGTGGCTGTTTTAACCCCACTTGATTACAGAGATGGAAAATACCATTTACAGGCAATTCACCATAGGGAATACATGGTTTTCAAAGCTTTTTAACACTTATAGCGCCCCCTATACTCCGATCTCCATAAAACATTGCATGTGTCTTCAACATGTTATGTCACATATACCCAACAATTTTCGTGAAGTTTTGAGTTTCCTCTTAGGATTTATAGGCTTTTGAGTGTATTTTGCCACGCCTCTTTTCTAAATGGCTCTGTTATAGCCATCCAAATGCAAGAAATCAACTTTTTTTTGATAATTATTGATCTAGAGAGTCCAGAGAATTGTCCTAGACTGGTTTGGTTCTGATTGCGCAAAAAACCAGGGACTAGTTCGCAAAAGTAGGTTTTTAACATTATTGCAAATATTTATTTAACAATTTGATTGACAGAAATGGTTCTAGAGGCAAAGTTGTTCAACATGAGGAGATCTATCATATGATATGCATATTTTGCCGATGTGTGCAACACCACGTGATTGCAGAGCCCTAAAACTCGTTAGCGCCAACTAGTGGCCGATTTCTTTCAAAATTCTTACAGACCTCTAGGACCATGAGTCAAACATGCCCACTGAGTTTCGTTCTGGTCGACCTCCGTTAACCCTGTCTAATAGGTGCTCAAATTTCATTGGCCGATGGCGGCCATGTTTTTTTAGATACGCCAATGTTCTCATAGACAGACATGGTACCTTGGGCCAAGACACTGCTTACCAATTTTCAAGTCAATCAGACTAGCGGTCGCGTGGTTATAGCCCTTTTTGTGTTTTTTCCATGTTATAGCGCCACCAAGTGGCCAATCGTCGCGATTTTTTTATCGTGACCAAAAACTGAGCCCATAAACATGTGTACCAAGTTTGGTGAAGATATCTCATTTCTTGCTGGAGTTATAGCCTCTTTAGTAAAATAGGCTCCGCCTTAAATGTACATTTCCACGCCCCTTTTCGTTCATGAGTCAAAATTTCAACTTTTTTTTGATAATTATTGATATTCAGACTAGAGAGAACATTTTGGCACTGGTTTGGTTCTGATATGTCAAAAAACCAGGGACTAGTTCGCAAAAGTAGGTTTTTGACAAAATTCAAAATGGCGGAAAAATTTGCATACCGGAAATGAAATCGGAGATATACGTTTTGTTCGTCATGGTCTCAGCTTTCCAATGATATAAGACACTTGACCCTTAGGATGAACGGTTTAGGAGTTATGAGCCATTTCGCGTTTTTGGTTGCTGTAGCGCCACCTATTGGCCAATCTGGCTCATAATTTGATAACCTCTCCTCGATTTTTGGACTACCTATTGACAAAGTTTGAAGTCTCTAGCATTTACGGTTTGGTCTGCACGATGAGTTTTACGGCAGAATAATAATAATAATAATTAAAGCTGCAAGCAGCATTTAGCGGGGTTCAAGCCTTTAAGGCCTTTAAAGCACATAGGCATTAAAGACATTAAGTTTTATTTAGCAATATTTTAAACACTGAAATAATAGAAGGTAAAGTCCATTTACAGCCAATATAGGCAATTTACCATAGGAAATGCATGGTTTTTAAAGCTTTTTCACAGTTATAGCGCCACCTATAGTCTGATCTCTTTAAAACATTGCATGCTTCATCAGCATGTTATGCCACATGTACCCAACGATTTTCGTGAAGTTTTGAGTTTCCCCTTAGGATTTATAGGCATTTGAGTGTATTTTGCCACGCCTCTTTTTTAAATGGCCCTGTTATAGCCATCCAAATGCAAAAGTTCAACTTTTTTTTGATAGTTATTGTTTTAGAGAGTCCAGACAACTGTCCTAGACTTGTTTGGTTCTGATCGGGCAAAAAACCAGGGTCAAGTTCACAAAAGTAGGTTTTTAACATAATTACGAATATTTAATTAACGATTTGATTGACAGCAATGGCCCAAGAGGCAAAGTTGTTCAACATGAGGAGATCTATCATATGATATGCATATTTTGCGGATGTATGCAACACCACGTGATTACAGAGCCATAAACATAATAGGTGCTCAAATTTCATTGGCCTATGGCGGCCATGTTTTTTGAGATACGCCAATGTCCTCATAGACATAGATGGTACCTTGGGCCACGACACCGCATACCAATTTTCAAGTCAATCGGACTAGCGGTCGTGTGGTTATAGCCGTTTTTGTGTTTTTTTCATGTTATAGCGCCACCAAGTGGCCAATTGTCGCCATATTTTTATCGTGACCAAAGACTGAGCCCATACACATGTGTACCAAGTTTGGTGAAGATATCTCATTTCCTTCTTGAGTTATAGCCTTTTTAGTAAAATAAGCTCCGCCCTGAACGTCCATTTTGAAGCCCTTTAGCAAAAATGAATCGAAATTTCAATTTTTTTTAATAATTATTGATATTCAGACTAGACCGAACATTTTGGCACTGGTTTGGTTCCGATATGTCAAAAAACCAGGGACTAGTTTGCAAAAGTAGGTTTTTAACAAAATTCAAAATGGCGGAAAAATTTTCATGACGGAAATGAAATCGGAGATATACGTTTTGTTCGCCAAGGTCTCAGCTTTCCAATGATATAAGACACTTGAGTGTGGACCAAACGGTTTAGGAGTTATGAGCCCTTTCTCGCAATTGATTGCTATAGCGCCACCTATAGGCCAATCTGGCTCATAATTTGATAACCTCTCCTCGATTTTTGGACTACCTTCGGGTAAAGTTTCAAGTCTCTAGCCCTTACGGTTTGGTCTGCACGACGCGTTTTATCGGAGAATAATAATAATAATAATAATAATAATTAAAGCTGCAAGCAGCATTTAAGCGGGGTTCAAGCCTTTAAGGCCTTTTAAGCACATAGGCATTAAAGACACTAAGTTTTATTTAGCAAGGTTTTAAACACTAAAATAATAGATGGAAAAGTCCATTTACAGCCAATATAGGCAATTTACTATAGGAAATGCATGGTTTTTATAGCTTTTTCACAGTTATAGCGCCACCTATAGTCCGATCTCTTTAAAACATTGCATGCTTCATCAGCATGTTATGCCACATGTACCCAACGATTTTCGTGAAGTTTTGAGTTTCCCCTTAGGATTTATAGGCATTTGAGTGTATTTTGCCACGCCTCTTTTTTAAATGGCCCTGTTATAGCCATCCAAATGCAAAAGTTCAACTTTTTTTTTGATAGTTATTGATCTAAAGAGTCCAGACAACTGTCCTAGACTTGTTTGGTTCTGATCGGGCAAAAAAACCAGGGTCAAGTTCACAAAAGTAGGTTTTTAACATAATTACGAATATTTAATTAACGATTTGATTGACAGCAATGGCCCTAGAGGCAAAGTTGTTCAACATGAGGAGATCTATCATATGATATGCATATTTTGCGGATGTATGCAACACCACGTGATTACAGAGCCATAAACATAATAGGTGCTCAAATTTCATTGGCCTATGGCGGCCATGTTTTTTGAGATACGCCAATGTCCTCATAGACATACATGGTACCTTGGGCCACGATACCGCATACCAATTTTCAAGTCAATCGGACTAGCGGTCGTGTGGTTATAGCCGTTTTTGTGTTTTTTTCATGTTATAGCGCCACCAAGTGGCCAATTGTCGCGATATTTTTATCGTGACCAAAGACTGAGCCCATACACATGTGTACCAAGTTTGGTGAAGATATCTCATTTCCTTCTTGAGTTATAGCCTTTTTAGTAAAATAGGCTCCGCCCTGAACGTCCATTTTGAAGCCCTTTTGCAAAAATTAATCGAAATTTCAAATTTTTTTGATAACTATTGATAATTAGACACCAGAGAACATTTTGACCTTGGTTTGGTTCCGATCGGTCAAAAAACCAGGGACTAGTTCTCAAAAGTAGATTTTGAACAAAATTCAAAATGGCGGAAAATTTTTCATGACGGAAATAAAATCGGAGATATACGTTTTGTTCGCCAAGGACTCAGCTTTCCAATGATATAAGACACTTGAGTGTGGACCAAACGGTTTAGGAGTTATGAGCTCTTTCTCGCAATTGATTGCTATAGCGCCACCTATAGGCCAATCTGGCTCATAATTTGATAACCTCTCCTCGATTTTTGGACTACCTTCGGGTAAAGTTTCAAGTCTCTAGCCCTTACAGTTTGGTCTGCACGATGCGTTTTATCGGAGAATAATAATAATAATTAAAGCTGCAAGCAGCATTTAAGCGGGGTTCAAGCCTTTAAGGCCTTTTAAGCACATAGGCATTAAAGACACTAAGTTTTATTTAGCAAGGTTTTAAACACTAAAATAATAGATGGAAAAGTCCATTTACAGCCAATACAGGCAATTTACCATAGGAAATGCATGGTTTTTATAGCTTTTTCACAGTTATAGCGCCACCTATAGTCCGATCTCTTTAAAACATTGCATGCTTCATCAGCATGTCATGCCACATATACCCAACGATTTTCGTGAAGTTTTGAGTTTCCCCTTAGGATTTATAGGCATTTGAGTGTATTTTGCCACGCCTCTTTTTTAAATGGCCCTGTTATAGCCATCCAAATGCAAAAGTTCAACTTTTTTTTGATAGTTATTGATCTAAAGAGTCCAGACAACTGTCCTAGACTTGTTTGGTTCTGATCGGGCAAAAAACCAGGGTCAAGTTCACAAAAGTAGGTTTTTAACATAATTACAAATATTTAATTAACTTTTTGATTGACAGCAATGGCCCTAGAGGCAAAAATGTTCAACATGAGGAGATCTATCATATGATATGCATATTTTACGGATGTATGCAACACCACGTGATTACAGAGCCATAAACATAATAGGTGCTCAAATTTCATTGGCCTATGGCGGCCATGTTTTTTGAGATACGCCAATGTCCTCATAGACATACATGGTACCTTGGACCACGACACCGCATACCAATTTTCAAGTCAATCGGACTAGCGGTCGTGTGGTTATAGCCGTTTTTGTGTTTTTTTCATGTTATAGCGCCACCAAGTGGCCAACTGTCGCGATATTTTTATCGTGACCAAATATTGAGCCCATACACATGTGTACCAAGTTTGGTGAAGATATCTAATTTCCTTCTTGAGTTATAGCCTTTTTAGTAAAATAGGCTCCGCCCTGAACGTCCATTTTGAAGCCCCTTAGCAAAAATGAATCAAAATTTCAACTTTTTTTTGATAATTATTGATATTCAGACTAGACAGAACATTTTGACACTGGTTTGGTTCCGATATGTCAAAAAACCAGGGACTAGTTCGCAAAAGTAGGTTTTTGACAAAATTCAAAATGGCGGAAAAATTTTCATGACGGAAATGAAATCGGAGATATACGTTTTGTTCGCCAAGGACTCAGCTTTCCAATGATATAAGACACTTGAGTGTGGACCAAACGGTTTAGGAGTTATGAGCCCTTTCTCGCAATTGATTGCTATAGCGCCACCTATAGGCCAATCTGGCTCATAATTTGATAACCTCTCCTCGATTTTTGGACTACCTTCGGGTAAAGTTTGAAGTCTCTAGCCCTTACGGTTTGGTCTGCACGATGCGTTTTATCGGAGAATAATAATAATAATAATAATAATTAAAGCTGCAAGCAGCATTTAGCGGGGTTCAAGCCTTTAAGGCCTTTTAAGCACATAGGCATTAAAGACATTAAGTTTTATTTAGCAAGATTTTAAACACTAAAATAATAGATGGAAAAGTCCATTTACAGCCAAAATAGGCAATTTACCATAGGAAATGCATGGTTTTTAAAGCTTTTTAACAGTTATAGCGCCACATATAGTCCGATCTTTGTAAAACTTTGCATGCTTCATCAGCATGGTATGCCACATATACCCAACAATTTTCGTGAAGTTTTGAGTTTTCCCTTAGTATTTATAGGCTTTTGAGTGTATTTTGCCACGCCTCTTTTCTAACTGGCCCTGTTATAGCCATCCAAATGCAAAAGTTCAACTTTTTTTCAATGAATATTTATCTAGACAGTCTAGAGAATTGACCTAGACTGGTTTGGTTCCGGTCGGGCAAAAAACCAGGGACTAGTTCGCAAAAGTAGGTTTTTAACATAATTGCAAATATTTAATTAATGATTTGATTGACAGCAATGGTTCTAGAGGCAAAGTTGTTCAGCATGAGGATATCTATCAAATGATATGCATATTTTGCCAATGTGTGCAACACCACGTGATTACAGCACCATAAAACTCGTTTGCGCCAACTAGTGGCCGATTTCTTTCAAAATTCTTACAGTCCTCTAGGACCATGAGTCAAACATGCCCACTGAGTTTCGTTCCGATCGACCTCCATTAACCCTGTCTAATAGGTGCTCAAACTTCATTGGCCGATGGCGGCCATGTTTTTTGAGATACTCCAATGTCCTCATATACATACATGGGGCCTTGGGCCAAGACACTGCATACCAATTTTCAGGTCAATCGGACTAGCGGTCGTGTGGTTATAGCTATTTTCATGTTTTTTTCACATTATAGCGCCACCAAGTGGTCAATCGTCGCGATTTTTTTATCGTGACCTCAAATTGAGCCCATACACACATGTACCAAGTTTGGTGAAGATATCTCATTTCATTTTTGAGTTATAGTCTTTTTAGTAAAATAGGCTCCGCCCTGAGCGTCCATTTTGATCCCCTTATCTTCCGTGAATCGAAATTTCAACTTTTTCTCAATGAATGTTGATATTCAGACTACAGACAACATTTTGGCACTGGTTTGGTTCCGATCGGTCAAAAAACCAGGGACTAGTTCGTAAAAGTAGGTTTTCAACAAAATTCAAAATGGCGGAAAATTTTTAATGACGGAAATGAAATCTGAGATATACATTTTGTTCGCCAAGGACTCAGCTTTCCAATGATATATGACACTTGAGTGTGGACCAAACGGTTTAGGAGTTATGAGCCTTTTCTCGCAATTGATTGCTATAGCGCCACCTATGGGCCAATTGGGGTCATAGCTTCTCAGGGTCTCCCCAACATGAGTACTACCATCTGACAAAGTTTCAAATTTCCAGCTCTTACGGTTTGGTCTGCACGATGCGTTTTAGCGGAGAATAATAATAATAATAATAATAATAATAATAATAATAATAATAATAATAATAAAAATCAGTACAATTACAATAGGGTTTCAGCACTTCGTGCTTGAACCCCTAAATATAGCTGCGAGCAGCAATTAGCGGGGTTCAAGCGACTTAAGGCATTTAAGCATTTAAGGCATATTGCATTTAAGGCTCTAAAGCAGTAAAATAATTAAATCTGGGAGCTCAGGTGAAATGAAGTGATACATTGACAAAATTCGATTGCAAATGTTAAAATAGTGACTTTATAAAGACTGAATTTGAGTTGTGCTTGCAATGGCAAAACTTGTGGCCCTGTTGCTACCCTACACTGCTGACATGTTTTTAGCAAAATGCTAACACGATTAGCATGTTTTTAACATACTGGTAACACAATTAGCATGCTGAAATAATCGATGGAAAATACCATTTACAGCCAATACAGGCAATTCACCATAGGAATACATGGTTTTCAAAGCTTTTTAACACTTATAGCGCCACCTATACTCCGATCTCCATGAAATGTTGCATCCTTCTTCACATTGTTATGCCACATATACCCATCAATTTTCGTGAAGTTTTGAGTTTTCGCTTAGGATTTATAGGCTTTTGAGTGTATTTTGCCACGCCTCTTTTCTAATTGGCCCTGTTATAGCCATCCAAATGCAAAAGTTCAACTTTTTTTTAATAATTATTGATCTAGAGAGTCCAGAGAATTGTCCTAGACTGGTTTGGTTTCGGTCGTGCAAAAAATCAGGGACTAGTTCGCAAAAGTAGGTTTTTAACATAATTGCGAATATTTAACTAACGATTTGATTGACAGCAATGGTTCCAGAGGCAAAGTTGTTCAGCAGGAGGAGATCTATCATATGATATGCATATTTTGGGGATGTTTGCAACACCACGTGATTGCAGAGCCATAAAGCTCGTTAGCGCCAACTAGTGGCCGATTTCTTTCAAAATTCTTACAGTCCTCTAGGACCATGAGTCAAACAGGCCCACCAAGTTTCGTTCCGATCGGCCTCCGTTAACCCCGTCTAATAGGTGCTCAAATTTCATTGGCCGATGGCGGCCATGTTTTTTGAGATACGCCAATGTCCTCATAGACATACATGGGGCCTTGGGCCAAGACACCGCATACCAATTTTCAAGTCAATCGGACTAGCGGTCGCGTGGTTATAGCCGTTTTAGTGTTTTTTTCATGTTATAGCGCCACCAAGTGGCCAATCGTCGCGATTTTTTTATCGTGACCAAAGAATGAGCCCATAAACAAGTGTACCAAGTTTGGTGAAGATAGCTCATTTCTTTCTGGAGTTATAGCCTTTTTAGTAAAATAGGCTCCGCCCTGAACGTCCATTTTGAATCCCCTTAGCAACCGTGAATCGAAATATCAACATTTTTTCGATAATTATTGATATTCAGCCTACAGAGAACATTTTGGCACTGGTTTGGTTCCGATCGGTCAAAAAACCAGGGACTAGTTCGCAAAAGTAGGTTTTCGACAAAATTCAAAATGGCGGAAAAATTTTCATGACGGAAATGAAATCGGAGATATACGTTTTGTTCGTCATGGTCTCAGCTTTCCAATGATATAAGACACTTGAGTGTGGAGTACACGGTTTAGGAGTTATGAGCCCTTTTGCGCTTTTGGTCGCTGTAGCGCCACCTATAGGCCAATCGGGGTCATAGCTTCTCAGTTTCTCCCCAAATTGAGGACTACCTATTGGCCAAGTTTGAAGTCTCTAGCACTTACGGTTTTGTCTGCACGTTCAGTTTTAGGGGAGAAGAAAAATAATAATAATAATAATAATAATTAAAGCTGCGAGCAGCATTTAGCGGGGTTCAAGCCATTTAAGGTCTTTAAGCATTTAACGCCTTTTGCATGAAAGGTTTTTAAGCACTGAATGAATTTGAGAGATATCAGGTGAAATGAAGTGAAAAACTGACAAAATGTGATTTTAAATATTATAAATATACTTTATAAAGTCTAAATATGAATTATAGAACAATATTAATCAATAGTATGACAAAATTACTATTTTACTTTGCTAACATGATAAACATGTTGCTAGGTGGTTGCTAGGTTGTTCTTGATGGTTGTTATGGTGTTGCTAGGCAGTTGTTAGCTGTCACAGATGGTCACTATAATGTTTATAGAGTTCTTACTATGTTCTTTGCCTGATTAACACTTAGCTAATCACTGCTAGCATGTGTAGCATGTTGGAAGTGCTGTTTGCTAGCATGACAAACAGACAGACAGAGACACATACACACACACACACACACACACACACACACACACACACACACACACACACACACACACACACACACACACACCTATTTTTGTGAAGTTTTGAGTTTTCGTTCAGTATTAATAGGCTTTTGAGCATGTTTTACCACACCTATTCTCCAAATGATCCTGTTATAGCTACCCAAAGTGTAAAGTTCAACATGTTTTTGATAACTATTGATCAGGAGAGTCCAGAGAATCATACTGCTGTGGTTTGGTTCCGATCAGGCAAAAAAACCAAGGACTAGTTTGCAAAACGAGGTTTTTTACATAATTGTGAATATTTAAATAAAGATTTGATTGACAGTATTGGTTATAGAGGCAAAGTTGTTCAGTATGAGAAGATCTATCATAATATATGCATATTATGTGGCTGTTTTAACCCCACCTGATTACAGAGATGGAAAATACCATTTACAGCCAATACAGGCAATTCACCATAGGGAATACATGGTTTTCCAAGCTTTTTAACACTTATAGCGCCCCCTATACTCCGATCTCCATAAAACTTTGCATGTGTCTTCAACATGTTATGCCACATATACCAAATAATTTTCGTGAAGTTTTGAGTTTCCCCATAGGATTTATAGGCTTTTGAGTGTATTTTGCCACGCCTCTTTTCTAAATGGCCCTGTTATAGCCATCTAAATGCAAAAGTTAAACTTTTTTTCAATAATTATTGACCTAAAGAGTCTATAGAATTGTCCTAGATTGGTTTGGTTCCAATTGGGTAAAAAACCAGGGACTAGTTCGCAAAAGTAGGTTTTTAACATAATTACGAAAATTTAATTAATGATTTGATTGACAGCGATGGTTCCAGAGGCAAAGTTGTTCATCATGAGGAGATCTATGATATGATATTCATATTTCATGGATATGTGCAACACCACGTGATTTCAGAGCCATAAAACTTGTTAGCGCCAACTAGTGGCCGATTTCTTTCAAAATTCTTACAAACCTCTAAGACCATGAGTCAAACATGCCCACTGAGTTTCGTTCCGATCAGCCTCCATTAACCTTGTCTAATAGGTGCTCAAAATTCATTGGTCTATGGCGGCCATGTTTTTTGAGATACACCAATGTCCTCATACACATACATGGTACCTTGGGCCAAGACACTGCTTACCAATTTTCAGGTCAATCGGACTAGAGGTTGTGTGGTTATAGCTATTTTCAGGTTTTTTCCACATTATAGCACCACCAAGTGGTCAATCTTCACATTTTTTATATGCTGACCTCAGAATGAGCCCATACATATGTTTTCCAAGTTTGGTGAAGATATCTCATTTCCTTCTTGAGTTATAGCCTCTTTAGTAAAAAAGGCTCCGCCTTAAATGTACATTTCCACGCCCCTTTTCGTCCATGAGACAAAATTTCTACTTTTTTTTGATAATTATTGATATTCAGACTAGAAAGAACATTTTGGCACTAGTTTGGTTCCGATATGTCAAAAAACCAGGGACTAGTTCGCAAAAGTAGGTTTTTGACAAAATTCAAAATGGCGGAAAAATTTGCATACCGGAAATGAAATCGGAGATATACGTTTTGTTCGCCAAGGTCTCAGCTTTCCAATGATATAAGACACTTGAGTGTGGACCAAACGGTTTAGGAGTTATGAGCCCTTTTGCGGTTTTGGTTGCTGTAGCGCCACCTATTGGCCAATCTGGCTCATAATTTGATAACCTCTCCTCGATTTTTGGACTACCTATTGACAAAGTTTGAAGTCTCTAGCTCTTACGGTTTGGTCTGCACGATGAGTTTTACGGCAGAATAATAATAATAAAAATCAGTACAATTACAATAGGGTTTCAGCACTTCGTGCTTGAACCCCTAATAAAAATCTTTACAATTACAATAGGGTTTCAGCACTTCGTGCTTGAACCCCTAATAATAATAATAATTAAAGCTGCGAGCAGCATTTAGCGGGGTTCAAGCCATTTAAGGTTTTTAAGCATTTGACACCTTTTGCATGAAAGGCTTTTAAGCACTGAATGAATTTGAGAGATATCAGGTGAAATGAAGTGATAAACTGACAAAATGTGATTTTAAATATTATAATAATGACTTTATAAAGTCTAAATATGAATTGATCAGGAGAGTGCAGAGAATCATACTGCTGTGGTTTGGTTCCGATCAGGCAAAAAACCTAGGACTAGTTTGCAAAACGAGGTTTTTAACATAATTGTGAATATTTAAATAAAGATTTGATTGACAGTATTGGTTATAGAGGCAAAGTTGTTCAGTATGAGAAGATCTATCATAATATATGCATATTATGTGGCTGTTTTAACCCCACCTGATTACAGAGATTCACCATAGGGAATACATGGTTTTCAAAGCTTTTTAACACTTATAGCGCCCCCTATACTCCGATCTCCATAAAACTTTGCACGTGTCTTCAACATGTTATGCCACATATACCCAACAATTTTCGTGAAGTTTTGAGTTTCCCCTTAGGATTTATAGGCTTTTGAGTGTATTTTGCCACGCCTCTTTTCTAAATGGCCCTGTTATAGCCATCCAAATGCAAAAAATCTACTTTTTTTTGATAATTATTGATCTAGAGACTCCAGAGAATTGTCCTAGACTGGTTTGGTTCTGATTGGGCAAAAAACCAGGGACTAGTTCGCGAAAGTAGGTTTTTAACATAATTGCAAATATTTATTTAACAATTTGATTGACAGCAATGGTTCTAGAGGCAAAGATGTTCAACATGAGGAGATCTATCATATGATATGCCTATTTTGCCAATGTGTGCAACACCACGTGATTGCAGAGCCATAAAACTCGTTAGCGCCAACTAGTGGCCAATTTCTTTCAAAATTCTTACAGACCTCTAGGACCATGAGTTAAACATGCCCACTGAGTTTCGTTCCAATGGACCTCCGTTAACCCTGTCTAATAGTTGCTCAAATTTCATTGGCCGATGGCGGCCATGTTTTTTGAGATACGCCAATGTTCTCATAGACAGACATGGTACCTTGGGCCAAGACACTGTTTACCAATTTTCAAGTCAATCGGACTAGCGGTCGCGTGGTTATAGCCCTTTTTGTGTTTTTTCCATGTTATAGCGCCACCAAGTGGCCAATCGTCGCGATTTTTTTATCGTGACCAAAGACTGAGCCCATAAACATGTGTACCAAGTTTGGTGAAGATATCTCATTTCTTGCTGGAGTTATAGCCTCTTTAATAAAATAGGCTCCACCTTAAATGTACATTTCCACGCCCCTTTTCGTTCATGAGTCAAAATTTCAACTTTTTTTTGATAATTATTGATATTCAGACTAGAGAGAACATTTTGGCACTGGTTTGGTTCCGATATGTCAAAAAACCAGGGACTAGTTCGCAAAAGTAGGTTTTTGACAAAATTCAAAATGGCGGAAAAATTTGCATACCGGAAATGAAATTGGAGATATACGTTTTGTTCGTCATGGTCTCAGCTTTCCAATGATATAAGACACTTGACCCTTAGAAGCAACGGTTTAGGAGTTATGAGCCATTTCGCGTTTTTGGTTGCTGTAGCGCCACCTATTGGCCAATCTGGCTCATAATTTGATAACCTCTCCTCGATTTTTGGACTACCTATTGACAAAGTTTGAAGTCTCTAGCATTTACGGTTTGGTCTGCACGATGAGTTTTACGGCAGAATAATAATAATAATAATTAAAGCTGCGAGCAGCATTTAGCGGGGTTCAAGCCATTTAAGGTCTTTAAGCATTTGACGCCTTTTGCATGGAAGGTTTTTAAGCACTGAATGAATTTGAGAGATATCAGGTGAAATGAAATGATTAACTGACAAAATATGATTATAAATATTATAGTAGTGACTTTATAAAATCTAAATATGAATTATAGAACAATATTAATCAATTGTATGACAAAATTACTATTTTACTTTGCTAACATGATAAACATGTTGCTAGGTGGTTGCTAGGTTGTTCTTGATGGTTGTTATGGTGTTGCTAGGCAGTTGTTAACTGTCACAGATGGTTACTATAATGTTTATAGAGTTCTTACTATGTTATTTGCCTGATTTAACACTTAGCTAATCACTGCTAGCATGTGTAGCATGTTGGAAGTGCTGTTTGCTAGCATGACAAACAGACAGACAGAGACACACACACACACACACACACACACACACACACACACACACACACACACACACACACACACCACCTATTTTTGTGAAGTTTTGAGTTTTCGTTCAGGATTAATAGGCTTTTTAGCATGTTTTACCACAGCTATTCTCTAAATGATCCTTTTATAGCTACCCAAAGTGTAAAGGTCAACATGTTTTTGATAACTATTGATCAGGAGAGTCCAGAGAATCATACTGCTGTGGTTTGGTTCCGATCAGGCAAGAAAAACCAAGGACTAGTTTGCAAAACGAGGTTTTTAACATAATTGTGAATATTTAAATAAAGATTTGATTGACAGTATTGGTTATAGAGGCAAAGTTGTTCAGTATGAGAAGATCTATCATAATATATGCATATTATGTGGCTGTTTTAACCCCACCTGATTAACAAGATGGAAAATACCATTTACAGCCAATACAGGCAATTCACCATAGGGAATACATGGTTTCCCAAGCTTTTTAACACTTATAGCGCCCGCTATACTCCGATCTCCATAAAACTTTGCATGTGTCTTCAACATGTTATGCCACATATACCCAATCATTTCCGTGAAGTTTTGAGTTTTCCCTTAGGATTTATAGGCTTTTGAGTGTATTTTGCCACGCCTCTTTTCTAAATGGCCCTGTTATAGCCATCCAAATGCAAAAGTTCAACTTTTTTTCAATAATTATTGACCTGGAGTGTCTATAGAATTGTCCTAGACTGGTTTGGTTCCAATTGGGTAAAAAACCAGGGACTAGTTCGCAAAAGTAGGTTTTTAAAATAATTACGAAAATTTAATTAATGATTTTATTGACAGCAATGGTTCTAGAGGCAAAGTTGTTCAACATGAGGAGATCTATCATATGATATGCATATTTCATGGATATGTGCAACACCACGTGATTTCAGAGCCATAAAACTCGTTAGCGCCAACTAGTGGCCGATTTCTTTCAAAATTCTTACAAACCTCTAGGACCATGAGTCAAACATGCCAACTGAGTTTCGTTCTGATCAACCTCCATTAACCTTGTCTAATAGGTGCTCAAAATTCATTGGTCTATGACGGCCATGTTTTTTGAGATACACCAATGTCCTCATACACATACATGGTAGCTTGGGCCAAGACACGGCATACCAATTTTCAGGTCAATCGGACTAGCGGTCGCGTGGTTATAGCTATTATTGTGTTTCTTCCACATTATAGCGCCACCAAGTGGTCAATCTTCACGTTTTTTTTGTCGTGACCTCAGAATGAGCCCATACACATGCGTACCAAGTTTGGTGAAGATATCTCATTTCCTTCTTGAGTTATAGCCTCTTTAGTAAAATAGGCTCCGCCTTAAATGTACATTTCCACGCCCCTTTTCGTTCATGAGTCAAAATTTCAACATATTTTTGATAATTATTGATATTCAGACCAGACAGAACATTTTGGCACTGGTTTGGTTCTGATATGTCAAAAAACCAGGGACTAGTTCGCAAAAGTAGGTTTTCAACAAAATTCAAAATGGCGGAAAAATTTGCATACCGGAAATAAAATACCTCCTATGTTTTTTGTTCGGCTTGAGCCAAGGATTCCAATGATGTAAGACACTTGATTGTGCGACAATTGGTTTTTGAGATATAAGCAAAATAGTGACTTTTTTTTGTTTTTTGCGCTATAGCGCCACCTATTGGCCAATCTGGCTCATAATTTGAGAACCTCTCCTCGATTTTTGGACTACCTATTGACAAAGTTTCAAGTCTCTAGGCCTTACGGTTTGGTCTGCACGATGAGTTTTACGGCAGAATAATAATAATAATAATAAAAATCGGTACAATTACAATAGGGTTTCAGCATTTCATGCTTGAACCCCTAAAAATCAGTACAATTACAATAGGGTTTCAGCATTTCATGCTTGAACCCCTAATAATAAAAATCAGCACAAATACAATAGGTGTTCAGCACTTCGTGCTTGAACCCCTAATAATAATAATAATAAAAATCAGCACAAATACAATAGGTGTTCAGCACTTCGTGCTTGAACCCCTAAAAACCCTAACAATTACAATAGTGTTTCAGCACTTCGTGCTTGAACCCCTAATAATAAAAATCAGTACAATTACAATAGGGTTTCAGCACTTCGTGCTTGAACCCCTAATTAAAGCTGCAAGCAGCATTTAACGGGGTTCAAGCCTTTAAGGCCTTTTAAGCACATAGGCATTAAAGACATTAAGTTTTATTTAGCAAGATTTTAAACACTGAAATAATAGATGGAAAAGTCCATTTACAGCCAATATAGGCAATTTACCATAGGAAATGCATGGTTTTTAAAGCTTTTTAACAGTTATAGCGCCACCTCTACTCCGATCTCTTTAAAACATTGCATGCTTCATCAGCATGGTATGCCACATATACCCAACAATTTTCGTGAAGTTTTGAGTTTTACCTTAGGATTTATAGGCTTTTGAGTGTATTTTGCCACGCCTCTTTTTAAAATGGCCCTGGTATAGCCATCCAAATGTAAAAGTTCAACTTTTTTTCAAAGATTATTGATCTAGAGAGTCCAGAGAATTATCCTAGACTGGTTTGGTTCCGATCGGGCAAAAAACCAGGGACTAGTTCGCAAAAGTAGGTTTTCAACATAATTACGGAAATTGAATTAATGATTTGATTGACAGCAATGGTTCTAGAGGCAAAGTTGTTCATCATGAGGAGACCTATCATATGATATGCATATTTTGTGGATGTGTGCAACACCACGCGATTACAGAGCCATAAAACTCGTTAGCGCCAACTAGTGGCCGATTTCTTTCAAAATTCTTACAGACCTCTAGGACCATGAGTCAAACATGCCCACTGAGTTTCGTTCCGATCGGCCTCCGATAACCTTGTCTAATAGATGCTCAAATTCATTGGCCGATGGCGGCCATGTTTTTTGAGATACGCCAATGTTCTCATAGACATACATGGGGCCTTGGGCCAAGACACTGCATACCAATTTTCAGGTCAATCGGACTAGCAATCGCGTGGTTATAGCCATTTTCATGATTTTTTCACATTATAGCGCCACCAAGTGGCCAATCGTCGCGATTTTTTTATCGTGACCTCAAATTGAGCCCATACACATGTGTACCAAGTTTGGTGAAGATATCTAATTTCTTGCTGGAGTTATAGCCTCTTTAGTAAAATAGGCTCCGCCCTGAGCGTCCATTTTGATCCCCTTATCTTCCGTGAATCGAAATTTCAACTTTTTTTCAAAGATTATTGATATTCAGACTACAGACAACATTTTGGCACTGGTTTGGTTCCGATCGGTCAAAAACTCAGGGACTAGTTCGCAAAAGTAGGTTTTCGACAAAATTCAAAATGGCGGAAAAATTTTCATGACGGAAATGAAATCGGAGATATACGTTTTGTTCGCCAAGGTCTCAGCTTTCCAATGATATAAGACACTTGAGTGTGGACCAAACGGTTTAGGAGTTATGAGCCCTTTCTCGCAATTGATTGCTATAGCGCCACCTATGGGCCAATCGGGCTCATAATTTGATAACCTTTCCTCGATTTTTGTACTACCTATTGGCCAAGTTTCAAGTCTCTAGCCCTTACAGTTTGGTCTGCACGATGCGTTTTTCGGCTGAATAATAATAATAATAATAATAATTAAAGCTGCGAGCAGCATTTAGCGGGGTTCAAGCCATTTAAGGTTTTTAAGCATTTGACACCTTTTGCATGAAAGGCTTTTAAGCACTGAATGAATTTGAGAGATATCAGGTGAAATTAAGTGATAAACTGACAAAATGTGATTTTAAATATTATAATAGTGACTTTATAAAGTCTAAATATGAATTGATCAGGAGAGTGCAGAGAATCATACTGCTGTGGTTTGGTTCCGATCAGGCAAAAAACCTAGGACTAGAGGTTTTTAACATAATTGTGAATATTTAAATAAAGATTTGATTGACAGTATTGGTTATAGAGGCAAAGTTGTTCAGTATGAGAAGATCTATCATAATATATGCATATTATGTGGCTGTTTTAACCCCACCTGATTACAGAGATTCACCATAGGGAATACATTGTTTTCAAAGCTTTTTAACACTTATAGCGCCCCCTATACTCCGATCTCCATAAAACTTTGCATGTGTCTTCAACATGTTATGTCACATATACCCAACAATTTTCGTGAAGTTTTGAGTTTCTCCTTAGGATTTATAGGCTTTTGAGTGTATTTTTGCCACACCTCTTTTCTAAATGGCCCTGTTATAGCCATACAAATGCAAAAAATCAACTTTTTTTGATAATTATTGATCTAGAGAGTCCAGAGAATTGTCCTAGACTAGTTTGGTTCTGATTGGGCAAAAAACCAGGGACTAGTTCGCAAAAGTAGGTTTTTAACATTATTGCAAATATTTATTTAACGATTTGATTAACAGAAATTGTTCTAGAGGCAAAGTTGTTCAACATGAGGAGATCTATCATATGATATGCATATTTTGCCGATGTGTGCAACACCACGTGATTGCAGAGCCATAAAACTCGTTAGCGCCAACTAGTGGCCGATTTCTTTCAAAATTCTTACAGACCTCTAGGACCATGAGTCAAACATGCCTACTGAGTTTCGTTCCGATCGACCTCCGTTAACCCTGTCTAATAGGTGCTCAAATTTCATTGGCCGATGGCGGCCATGTTTTTTGAGATACGCCAATGTTCTCATAGACAGACATGGTACCTTGGGCCAAGACACCACATACCAATTTTCAAGTCAATCGGACAAGCGGTCGCGTGGTTATAGCCCTTTTTGTGTTTTTTCCATGTTATAGCGCCACCAAGTGGCCAATCGTCGCGATTTTTTTATAGTGACCAAAGACTGAGCCCATACACATGTTTACCAAGTTTGTTGAAGATATCTCATTTCTTGCTGGAGTTATAGCCTCTTTAATAAAATAGGCTCCGCCTTAAATGTACATTTCCACGCCCCTTTTCGTTCATGAGTCAAAATTTCAACTTTTTTTTGATAATTATTGATATTCAGACTAGAGAGAACATTTTGGCACTGGTTTGGTTCCGATATGTCAAAAAACCAGGGACTAGTTCGCAAAAGTAGGTTTTTGACAAAATTCAAAATGGCGGAAAAATTTGCATACCGGAAATGAAATCGGAGATATACGTTTTGTTCGTCATGGTCTCAGCTTTCCAATGATATAAGACACTTGACCCTTAGGGGGAACGGTATAAGAGTTATGAGCCATTTCGCGTTTTTGGTTGCTGTAGCGCCACCTATTGGCCAATCTGGCTCATAATTTGATAACCTCTCCTCGATTTTTGGACTACCTATTGACAAAGTTTGAAGTCTCTAGCATTTACAGTTTGGTCTGCACGATGAGTTTTACGGCAGAATAATAATAATAATAATAATAATAATTAAAGCTGCAAGCAGCATTTAGCGGGGTTCAAGCCTTTAAGGCCTTTTAAGCACATAGGCATTAAAGACATTAAGTTTTATTTAGCAAGATTTTAAACACTAAAATAATAGATGGAAAAGTCAATTTACAGCCAATATAGGCAATTTACCATAGGAAATGCATGGTTTTTAAAGCTTTTTAACAGTTATAGCGCCACCTATAGTCCGATCTTTGTAAAACTTTGCATGCTTTATCAGCATGTTATGCCACATATACCCAACAATTTTCGTGAAGTTTTGAGTTTTCCCTTAGGATTTCTAGGCTTTTGAGTGTATTTTGCCACGCCTCTTTTTTAAATGGCCCTAGTATAGCATCCAAATGTAAAAGTTCAATTTTTTTTCAATGATTATTGATCTAGAGAGTCCAGAGAATTATCCTTGACTAGTTTGGTTCCGATCGGGCAAAAAACCAGGGACTAGTTTGCAAAAGTAGGTTTTTAACATAATTGCAAATATTTAATTAACGATTTGATTGACAGCAATGGTTCTAGAGGCAAAGTTGTTCAGCATGAGGAGTTCTATCAAATGATATGCATATTTTGCAGATGTGTGCAACACCACGTGATTACAGAGCCATAAAACTCGTTAGCGCCAACTAGTGGCCGATTTCTTTCAAAATTCTTACAGACCTCTAGGACCATGAGTCAAACATGCCCATCAAGTTTCGTTCCGATCGGCCTCTGTTAACCCCGTCTAATAGGTGCTCGAATTCATTGGCCGATGGCGGCCATGTTTTTTGAGATACGCCAATGTCCTCATAGACATACATGGTACCTTGGGCCAAGACACTGCATACCAATTTTCAGGTCAATCGGACTAGCGGTCTTGTGGTTATAGCTATTTTCATGTTTTTTTCACATTATAGCGCCACCCAGTGGCCAATCGTCGCGATTTTTTTATCGTGACCTCAAATTGAGTCCCTACATATGTGTACCAAGTTTGGTGAAGATATCTCATTTCGTTCTTGAGTTATAGCCTCTTTAGTAAAATAGGCTCCGCCTTCAATGTACATTTTCACGCCCCTTTTCGTCTGTGAATCGAAATTTCAACTTTTTTTCGATAATTATTAATAGTAAGACTACAGTGAACATTTTGGCACTGGTTTGGTTCCGATCGGTCAAAAAACCAGGGACTAGTTCGCAAAAGTAGGTTTTCAACAAAATTCAAAATGGCGGAAAAATTTTCATGACGGAAATGAAATCGGAGATATACATTTTGTTCGGCTTGAGCCAAGGATTCCAATGATGTAAGACACTTGAATGTGCGACAATGGGTTTTCGAGATATAAGCAAAATAGTATTTTTTTTTTGTTTTTTGCGCTATAGCGCCACCTATTGGCCAATCGGGCTCATACTTTGATAACCTCTCCTCGATTTTTGGACTACCTTTTGGCAAAGTTTCAAGTCTCTAGGCCTTACGGTTTGGGCTGCACGATGCGTTTTAGGGGAGAAGAAAAATAATAATAATAAAAATCCTTACAATAACAATAGGTTTTCAAGCACTTCGTGCTTGAACCCCTAAAAATCAGCACAAATACAATAGGTGTTCAGCACTTCGTGCTTGAACCCCTAATAATAATTAAAACTGTCAAACCTCTACCGATGGCCCGATCTCCGTAAAAGTTTGCACGCTTCTTTGGGATAATATGGCGCACGTCCTCAGCCGATTTGGTGAAGTTTTGCGCAGAGCAGACCCTTTTTCGGTCATTTAAAGGTCGTTTTGCACAGAATAATATGGAGCATTTTTCCCCTTTATAAGAGTTGAAGCACCACTAAAGTCTGCCAGCTTCTTTAGGATCACGTGACGCATGCGCACGCTTGATTTGGTGACGCTGTATGCAAATCAGGCAGGAAGAGGGCCGCTTTCAGCCATTGAATGGGATTTTCCATAGAAATGCATCATTTTGACAGCTTTTTAGTTGCTATAGCGCCACCGAGTGGCGGTCCGCCGTGTCCTTTTTCACGCAGCCACAGAGTGAGCTCTTACATAGGCGTGCTGAGTTTGGTGAAAAGATCTCGTTCCGTTGACGAGTAATAGCCAATTGAGTAAAAGGGGCCCCTCCCACCTCAAACGTTTTGGCGGCCCTTAGGGACCGTGAACCCAAATTTGCACTTTTTTTTAATAATTATTGACATTCAGACTCCAGAGAATCTGGCTGCGCTGGTTTGGTTCCGGTCGGGCCAAAAACCTAGGACTAGTTCGCAAAAGTAGGTTTTTGGAAAATGCCAAAATTCCCGAAATTTTTCCCAGGGTGACGAGGCAATCCGAGGCATGCGTTTTGTCCGTCCCGAGCCAAGGATTCCAACGATATAAGACACTTGAGCCCACGCCTAACGGTTAAGGAGTTATGAGCCGTTTCGTACTTTTGCTCGCTGTAGCGCCCCCGTCAGGCCGATCGGGGCGTGCCTCGGTGGCGTAGGTAGTCGGTGTGAGTACCACCAGCCCTGAAATTTTCAAGTCTCTGCGACTTACGGTTTGGTCTGCCCGATCAGTTTTAGATGGAGAATGATGCATCATGGGAAAATTAACAATAACAATAGGGTTTCAGCCCTTCAGGCTTGAACCCCTAATAAAAAGGGCATAAAAAGAGCCTTAAAAAGCCTATAAAAAAACAACGATAGGGTCTGAGAACTTGATTTTCGGGCTGCTGGTTACAAAAACTTTATCAAGCGTTTTGACATGCCCATCGGGGGGGAAAAATGTCGATTTTCATATTTTCAGCTCATTTATCATGCGAATGTGGTGCTTTTTTTAACCTTTAAAACTGTCAAACCTCTACCGATGGCCCGATCTCCGTAAAAGTTTGCACGCTTCTTTGGGATAATATGGCGCACGTCCTCAGCCGATTTGGTGAAGTTTTGCGCAGAGCAGACCCTTTTTCGGTCATTTAAAGGTCGTTTTGCACAGAATAATATGGAGCATTTTTCCCCTTTATAAGAGTTGAAGCACCACTAAAGTCTGCCAGCTTCTTTAGGATCACGTGACGCATGCGCACGCTTGATTTGGTGACGCTGTATGCAAATCAGGCAGGAAGAGGGCCGCTTTCAGCCATTGAATGGGATTTTCCATAGAAATGCATCATTTTGACAGCTTTTTAGTTGCTATAGCGCCACCGAGTGGCGGTCCGCCGTGTCCTTTTTCACGCAGCCACAGAGTGAGCTCTTACATAGGCGTGCTGAGTTTGGTGAAAAGATCTCGTTCCGTTGACGAGTAATAGCCAATTGAGTAAAAGGGGCCCCTCCCACCTCAAACGTTTTGGCGGCCCTTAGGGACCGTGAACCCAAATTTGCACTTTTTTTTAATAATTATTGACATTCAGACTCCAGAGAATCTGGCTGCGCTGGTTTGGTTCCGGTCGGGCCAAAAACCTAGGACTAGTTCGCAAAAGTAGGTTTTTGGAAAATGCCAAAATTCCCGAAATTTTTCCCAGGGTGACGAGGCAATCCGAGGCATGCGTTTTGTCCGTCCCGAGCCAAGGATTCCAACGATATAAGACACTTGAGCCCACGCCTAACGGTTAAGGAGTTATGAGCCGTTTCGTACTTTTGCTCGCTGTAGCGCCCCCGTCAGGCCGATCGGGGCGTGCCTCGGTGGCGTAGGTAGTCGGTGTGAGTACCACCAGCCCTGAAATTTTCAAGTCTCTGCGACTTACGGTTTGGTCTGCCCGATCAGTTTTAGATGGAGAATGATGCATCATGGGAAAATTAACAATAACAATAGGGTTTCAGCCCTTCAGGCTTGAACCCCTAATAAAAAGGGCATAAAAAGAGCCTTAAAAAGCCTATAAAAAAACAACGATAGGGTCTGAGAACTTGATTTTCGGGCTGCTGGTTACAAAAACTTTATCAAGCGTTTTGACATGCCCATCGGGGGGGAAAAATGTCGATTTTCATATTTTCAGCTCATTTATCATGCGAATGTGGTGCTTTTTTTAACCTTTAAAACTGTCAAACCTCTACCGATGGCCCGATCTCCGTAAAAGTTTGCACGCTTCTTTGGGATAATATGGCGCACGTCCTCAGCCGATTTGGTGAAGTTTTGCGCAGAGCAGACCCTTTTTCGGTCATTTAAAGGTCGTTTTGCACAGAATAATATGGAGCATTTTTCCCCTTTATAAGAGTTGAAGCACCACTAAAGTCTGCCAGCTTCTTTAGGATCACGTGACGCATGCGCACGCTTGATTTGGTGACGCTGTATGCAAATCAGGCAGGAAGAGGGCCGCTTTCAGCCATTGAATGGGATTTTCCATAGAAATGCATCATTTTGACAGCTTTTTAGTTGCTATAGCGCCACCGAGTGGCGGTCCGCCGTGTCCTTTTTCACGCAGCCACAGAGTGAGCTCTTACATAGGCGTGCTGAGTTTGGTGAAAAGATCTCGTTCCGTTGACGAGTAATAGCCAATTGAGTAAAAGGGGCCCCTCCCACCTCAAACGTTTTGGCGGCCCTTAGGGACCGTGAACCCAAATTTGCACTTTTTTTTAATAATTATTGACATTCAGACTCCAGAGAATCTGGCTGCGCTGGTTTGGTTCCGGTCGGGCCAAAAACCTAGGACTAGTTCGCAAAAGTAGGTTTTTGGAAAATGCCAAAATTCCCGAAATTTTTCCCAGGGTGACGAGGCAATCCGAGGCATGCGTTTTGTCCGTCCCGAGCCAAGGATTCCAACGATATAAGACACTTGAGCCCACGCCTAACGGTTAAGGAGTTATGAGCCGTTTCGTACTTTTGCTCGCTGTAGCGCCCCCGTCAGGCCGATCGGGGCGTGCCTCGGTGGCGTAGGTAGTCGGTGTGAGTACCACCAGCCCTGAAATTTTCAAGTCTCTGCGACTTACGGTTTGGTCTGCCCGATCAGTTTTAGATGGAGAATGATGCATCATGGGAAAATTAACAATAACAATAGGGTTTCAGCCCTTCAGGCTTGAACCCCTAATAAAAAGGGCATAAAAAGAGCCTTAAAAAGCCTATAAAAAAACAACGATAGGGTCTGAGAACTTGATTTTCGGGCTGCTGGTTACAAAAACTTTATCAAGCGTTTTGACATGCCCATCGGGGGGGAAAAATGTCGATTTTCATATTTTCAGCTCATTTATCATGCGAATGTGGTGCTTTTTTTAACCTTTAAAACTGTCAAACCTCTACCGATGGCCCGATCTCCGTAAAAGTTTGCACGCTTCTTTGGGATAATATGGCGCACGTCCTCAGCCGATTTGGTGAAGTTTTGCGCAGAGCAGACCCTTTTTCGGTCATTTAAAGGTCGTTTTGCACAGAATAATATGGAGCATTTTTCCCCTTTATAAGAGTTGAAGCACCACTAAAGTCTGCCAGCTTCTTTAGGATCACGTGACGCATGCGCACGCTTGATTTGGTGACGCTGTATGCAAATCAGGCAGGAAGAGGGCCGCTTTCAGCCATTGAATGGGATTTTCCATAGAAATGCATCATTTTGACAGCTTTTTAGTTGCTATAGCGCCACCGAGTGGCGGTCCGCCGTGTCCTTTTTCACGCAGCCACAGAGTGAGCTCTTACATAGGCGTGCTGAGTTTGGTGAAAAGATCTCGTTCCGTTGACGAGTAATAGCCAATTGAGTAAAAGGGGCCCCTCCCACCTCAAACGTTTTGGCGGCCCTTAGGGACCGTGAACCCAAATTTGCACTTTTTTTTAATAATTATTGACATTCAGACTCCAGAGAATCTGGCTGCGCTGGTTTGGTTCCGGTCGGGCCAAAAACCTAGGACTAGTTCGCAAAAGTAGGTTTTTGGAAAATGCCAAAATTCCCGAAATTTTTCCCAGGGTGACGAGGCAATCCGAGGCATGCGTTTTGTCCGTCCCGAGCCAAGGATTCCAACGATATAAGACACTTGAGCCCACGCCTAACGGTTAAGGAGTTATGAGCCGTTTCGTACTTTTGCTCGCTGTAGCGCCCCCGTCAGGCCGATCGGGGCGTGCCTCGGTGGCGTAGGTAGTCGGTGTGAGTACCACCAGCCCTGAAATTTTCAAGTCTCTGCGACTTACGGTTTGGTCTGCCCGATCAGTTTTAGATGGAGAATGATGCATCATGGGAAAATTAACAATAACAATAGGGTTTCAGCCCTTCAGGCTTGAACCCCTAATAAAAAGGGCATAAAAAGAGCCTTAAAAAGCCTATAAAAAAACAACGATAGGGTCTGAGAACTTGATTTTCGGGCTGCTGGTTACAAAAACTTTATCAAGCGTTTTGACATGCCCATCGGGGGGGAAAAATGTCGATTTTCATATTTTCAGCTCATTTATCATGCGAATGTGGTGCTTTTTTTAACCTTTAAAACTGTCAAACCTCTACCGATGGCCCGATCTCCGTAACAGTTTGCACGCTTCTTTGGGATAATATGGCGCACGTCCTCAGCCGATTTGGTGAAGTTTTGCGCAGAGCAGACCCTTTTTCGGTCATTTAAAGGTCGTTTTGCACAGAATAATATGGAGCATTTTTCCCCTTTATAAGAGTTGAAGCACCACTAAAGTCTGCCAGCTTCTTTAGGATCACGTGACGCATGCGCACGCTTGATTTGGTGACGCTGTATGCAAATCAGGCAGGAAGAGGGCCGCTTTCAGCCATTGAATGGGATTTTCCATAGAAATGCATCATTTTGACAGCTTTTTAGTTGCTATAGCGCCACCGAGTGGCGGTCCGCCGTGTCCTTTTTCACGCAGCCACAGAGTGAGCTCTTACATAGGCGTGCTGAGTTTGGTGAAAAGATCTCGTTCCGTTGACGAGTAATAGCCAATTGAGTAAAAGGGGCCCCTCCCACCTCAAACGTTTTGGCGGCCCTTAGGGACCGTGAACCCAAATTTGCACTTTTTTTTAATAATTATTGACATTCAGACTCCAGAGAATCTGGCTGCGCTGGTTTGGTTCCGGTCGGGCCAAAAACCTAGGACTAGTTCGCAAAAGTAGGTTTTTGGAAAATGCCAAAATTCCCGAAATTTTTCCCAGGGTGACGAGGCAATCCGAGGCATGCGTTTTGTCCGTCCCGAGCCAAGGATTCCAACGATATAAGACACTTGAGCCCACGCCTAACGGTTAAGGAGTTATGAGCCGTTTCGTACTTTTGCTCGCTGTAGCGCCCCCGTCAGGCCGATCGGGGCGTGCCTCGGTGGCGTAGGTAGTCGGTGTGAGTACCACCAGCCCTGAAATTTTCAAGTCTCTGCGACTTACGGTTTGGTCTGCCCGATCAGTTTTAGATGGAGAATGATGCATCATGGGAAAATTAACAATAACAATAGGGTTTCAGCCCTTCAGGCTTGAACCCCTAATAAAAAGGGCATAAAAAGAGCCTTAAAAAGCCTATAAAAAAACAACGATAGGGTCTGAGAACTTGATTTTCGGGCTGCTGGTTACAAAAACTTTATCAAGCGTTTTGACATGCCCATCGGGGGGGAAAAATGTCGATTTTCATATTTTCAGCTCATTTATCATGCGAATGTGGTGCTTTTTTTAACCTTTAAAACTGTCAAACCTCTACCGATGGCCCGATCTCCGTAAAAGTTTGCACGCTTCTTTGGGATAATATGGCGCACGTCCTCAGCCGATTTGGTGAAGTTTTGCGCAGAGCAGACCCTTTTTCGGTCATTTAAAGGTCGTTTTGCACAGAATAATATGGAGCATTTTTCCCCTTTATAAGAGTTGAAGCACCACTAAAGTCTGCCAGCTTCTTTAGGATCACGTGACGCATGCGCACGCTTGATTTGGTGACGCTGTATGCAAATCAGGCAGGAAGAGGGCCGCTTTCAGCCATTGAATGGGATTTTCCATAGAAATGCATCATTTTGACAGCTTTTTAGTTGCTATAGCGCCACCGAGTGGCGGTCCGCCGTGTCCTTTTTCACGCAGCCACAGAGTGAGCTCTTACATAGGCGTGCTGAGTTTGGTGAAAAGATCTCGTTCCGTTGACGAGTAATAGCCAATTGAGTAAAAGGGGCCCCTCCCACCTCAAACGTTTTGGCGGCCCTTAGGGACCGTGAACCCAAATTTGCACTTTTTTTTAATAATTATTGACATTCAGACTCCAGAGAATCTGGCTGCGCTGGTTTGGTTCCGGTCGGGCCAAAAACCTAGGACTAGTTCGCAAAAGTAGGTTTTTGGAAAATGCCAAAATTCCCGAAATTTTTCCCAGGGTGACGAGGCAATCCGAGGCATGCGTTTTGTCCGTCCCGAGCCAAGGATTCCAACGATATAAGACACTTGAGCCCACGCCTAACGGTTAAGGAGTTATGAGCCGTTTCGTACTTTTGCTCGCTGTAGCGCCCCCGTCAGGCCGATCGGGGCGTGCCTCGGTGGCGTAGGTAGTCGGTGTGAGTACCACCAGCCCTGAAATTTTCAAGTCTCTGCGACTTACGGTTTGGTCTGCCCGATCAGTTTTAGATGGAGAATGATGCATCATGGGAAAATTAACAATAACAATAGGGTTTCAGCCCTTCAGGCTTGAACCCCTAATAAAAAGGGCATAAAAAGAGCCTTAAAAAGCCTATAAAAAAACAACGATAGGGTCTGAGAACTTGATTTTCGGGCTGCTGGTTACAAAAACTTTATCAAGCGTTTTGACATGCCCATCGGGGGGGAAAAATGTCGATTTTCATATTTTCAGCTCATTTATCATGCGAATGTGGTGCTTTTTTTAACCTTTAAAACTGTCAAACCTCTACCGATGGCCCGATCTCCGTAAAAGTTTGCACGCTTCTTTGGGATAATATGGCGCACGTCCTCAGCCGATTTGGTGAAGTTTTGCGCAGAGCAGACCCTTTTTCGGTCATTTAAAGGTCGTTTTGCACAGAATAATATGGAGCATTTTTCCCCTTTATAAGAGTTGAAGCACCACTAAAGTCTGCCAGCTTCTTTAGGATCACGTGACGCATGCGCACGCTTGATTTGGTGACGCTGTATGCAAATCAGGCAGGAAGAGGGCCGCTTTCAGCCATTGAATGGGATTTTCCATAGAAATGCATCATTTTGACAGCTTTTTAGTTGCTATAGCGCCACCGAGTGGCGGTCCGCCGTGTCCTTTTTCACGCAGCCACAGAGTGAGCTCTTACATAGGCGTGCTGAGTTTGGTGAAAAGATCTCGTTCCGTTGACGAGTAATAGCCAATTGAGTAAAAGGGGCCCCTCCCACCTCAAACGTTTTGGCGGCCCTTAGGGACCGTGAACCCAAATTTGCACTTTTTTTTAATAATTATTGACATTCAGACTCCAGAGAATCTGGCTGCGCTGGTTTGGTTCCGGTCGGGCCAAAAACCTAGGACTAGTTCGCAAAAGTAGGTTTTTGGAAAATGCCAAAATTCCCGAAATTTTTCCCAGGGTGACGAGGCAATCCGAGGCATGCGTTTTGTCCGTCCCGAGCCAAGGATTCCAACGATATAAGACACTTGAGCCCACGCCTAACGGTTAAGGAGTTATGAGCCGTTTCGTACTTTTGCTCGCTGTAGCGCCCCCGTCAGGCCGATCGGGGCGTGCCTCGGTGGCGTAGGTAGTCGGTGTGAGTACCACCAGCCCTGAAATTTTCAAGTCTCTGCGACTTACGGTTTGGTCTGCCCGATCAGTTTTAGATGGAGAATGATGCATCATGGGAAAATTAACAATAACAATAGGGTTTCAGCCCTTCAGGCTTGAACCCCTAATAAAAAGGGCATAAAAAGAGCCTTAAAAAGCCTATAAAAAAACAACGATAGGGTCTGAGAACTTGATTTTCGGGCTGCTGGTTACAAAAACTTTATCAAGCGTTTTGACATGCCCATCGGGGGGGAAAAATGTCGATTTTCATATTTTCAGCTCATTTATCATGCGAATGTGGTGCTTTTTTTAACCTTTAAAACTGTCAAACCTCTACCGATGGCCCGATCTCCGTAAAAGTTTGCACGCTTCTTTGGGATAATATGGCGCACGTCCTCAGCCGATTTGGTGAAGTTTTGCGCAGAGCAGACCCTTTTTCGGTCATTTAAAGGTCGTTTTGCACAGAATAATATGGAGCATTTTTCCCCTTTATAAGAGTTGAAGCACCACTAAAGTCTGCCAGCTTCTTTAGGATCACGTGACGCATGCGCACGCTTGATTTGGTGACGCTGTATGCAAATCAGGCAGGAAGAGGGCCGCTTTCAGCCATTGAATGGGATTTTCCATAGAAATGCATCATTTTGACAGCTTTTTAGTTGCTATAGCGCCACCGAGTGGCGGTCCGCCGTGTCCTTTTTCACGCAGCCACAGAGTGAGCTCTTACATAGGCGTGCTGAGTTTGGTGAAAAGATCTCGTTCCGTTGACGAGTAATAGCCAATTGAGTAAAAGGGGCCCCTCCCACCTCAAACGTTTTGGCGGCCCTTAGGGACCGTGAACCCAAATTTGCACTTTTTTTTAATAATTATTGACATTCAGACTCCAGAGAATCTGGCTGCGCTGGTTTGGTTCCGGTCGGGCCAAAAACCTAGGACTAGTTCGCAAAAGTAGGTTTTTGGAAAATGCCAAAATTCCCGAAATTTTTCCCAGGGTGACGAGGCAATCCGAGGCATGCGTTTTGTCCGTCCCGAGCCAAGGATTCCAACGATATAAGACACTTGAGCCCACGCCTAACGGTTAAGGAGTTATGAGCCGTTTCGTACTTTTGCTCGCTGTAGCGCCCCCGTCAGGCCGATCGGGGCGTGCCTCGGTGGCGTAGGTAGTCGGTGTGAGTACCACCAGCCCTGAAATTTTCAAGTCTCTGCGACTTACGGTTTGGTCTGCCCGATCAGTTTTAGATGGAGAATGATGCATCATGGGAAAATTAACAATAACAATAGGGTTTCAGCCCTTCAGGCTTGAACCCCTAATAAAAAGGGCATAAAAAGAGCCTTAAAAAGCCTATAAAAAAACAACGATAGGGTCTGAGAACTTGATTTTCGGGCTGCTGGTTACAAAAACTTTATCAAGCGTTTTGACATGCCCATCGGGGGGGAAAAATGTCGATTTTCATATTTTCAGCTCATTTATCATGCGAATGTGGTGCTTTTTTTAACCTTTAAAACTGTCAAACCTCTACCGATGGCCCGATCTCCGTAAAAGTTTGCACGCTTCTTTGGGATAATATGGCGCACGTCCTCAGCCGATTTGGTGAAGTTTTGCGCAGAGCAGACCCTTTTTCGGTCATTTAAAGGTCGTTTTGCACAGAATAATATGGAGCATTTTTCCCCTTTATAAGAGTTGAAGCACCACTAAAGTCTGCCAGCTTCTTTAGGATCACGTGACGCATGCGCACGCTTGATTTGGTGACGCTGTATGCAAATCAGGCAGGAAGAGGGCCGCTTTCAGCCATTGAATGGGATTTTCCATAGAAATGCATCATTTTGACAGCTTTTTAGTTGCTATAGCGCCACCGAGTGGCGGTCCGCCGTGTCCTTTTTCACGCAGCCACAGAGTGAGCTCTTACATAGGCGTGCTGAGTTTGGTGAAAAGATCTCGTTCCGTTGACGAGTAATAGCCAATTGAGTAAAAGGGGCCCCTCCCACCTCAAACGTTTTGGCGGCCCTTAGGGACCGTGAACCCAAATTTGCACTTTTTTTTAATAATTATTGACATTCAGACTCCAGAGAATCTGGCTGCGCTGGTTTGGTTCCGGTCGGGCCAAAAACCTAGGACTAGTTCGCAAAAGTAGGTTTTTGGAAAATGCCAAAATTCCCGAAATTTTTCCCAGGGTGACGAGGCAATCCGAGGCATGCGTTTTGTCCGTCCCGAGCCAAGGATTCCAACGATATAAGACACTTGAGCCCACGCCTAACGGTTAAGGAGTTATGAGCCGTTTCGTACTTTTGCTCGCTGTAGCGCCCCCGTCAGGCCGATCGGGGCGTGCCTCGGTGGCGTAGGTAGTCGGTGTGAGTACCACCAGCCCTGAAATTTTCAAGTCTCTGCGACTTACGGTTTGGTCTGCCCGATCAGTTTTAGATGGAGAATGATGCATCATGGGAAAATTAACAATAACAATAGGGTTTCAGCCCTTCAGGCTTGAACCCCTAATAAAAAGGGCATAAAAAGAGCCTTAAAAAGCCTATAAAAAAACAACGATAGGGTCTGAGAACTTGATTTTCGGGCTGCTGGTTACAAAAACTTTATCAAGCGTTTTGACATGCCCATCGGGGGGGAAAAATGTCGATTTTCATATTTTCAGCTCATTTATCATGCGAATGTGGTGCTTTTTTTAACCTTTAAAACTGTCAAACCTCTACCGATGGCCCGATCTCCGTAAAAGTTTGCACGCTTCTTTGGGATAATATGGCGCACGTCCTCAGCCGATTTGGTGAAGTTTTGCGCAGAGCAGACCCTTTTTCGGTCATTTAAAGGTCGTTTTGCACAGAATAATATGGAGCATTTTTCCCCTTTATAAGAGTTGAAGCACCACTAAAGTCTGCCAGCTTCTTTAGGATCACGTGACGCATGCGCACGCTTGATTTGGTGACGCTGTATGCAAATCAGGCAGGAAGAGGGCCGCTTTCAGCCATTGAATGGGATTTTCCATAGAAATGCATCATTTTGACAGCTTTTTAGTTGCTATAGCGCCACCGAGTGGCGGTCCGCCGTGTCCTTTTTCACGCAGCCACAGAGTGAGCTCTTACATAGGCGTGCTGAGTTTGGTGAAAAGATCTCGTTCCGTTGACGAGTAATAGCCAATTGAGTAAAAGGGGCCCCTCCCACCTCAAACGTTTTGGCGGCCCTTAGGGACCGTGAACCCAAATTTGCACTTTTTTTTAATAATTATTGACATTCAGACTCCAGAGAATCTGGCTGCGCTGGTTTGGTTCCGGTCGGGCCAAAAACCTAGGACTAGTTCGCAAAAGTAGGTTTTTGGAAAATGCCAAAATTCCCGAAATTTTTCCCAGGGTGACGAGGCAATCCGAGGCATGCGTTTTGTCCGTCCCGAGCCAAGGATTCCAACGATATAAGACACTTGAGCCCACACCTAACGGTTAAGGAGTTATGAGCCGTTTCGTACTTTTGCTCGCTGTAGCGCCCCCGTCAGGCCGATCGGGGCGTGCCTCGGTGGCGTAGGTAGTCGGTGTGAGTACCACCAGCCCTGAAATTTTCAAGTCTCTGCGACTTACGGTTTGGTCTGCCCGATCAGTTTTAGATGGAGAATGATGCATCATGGGAAAATTAACAATAACAATAGGGTTTCAGCCCTTCAGGCTTGAACCCCTAATAAAAAGGGCATAAAAAGAGCCTTAAAAAGCCTATAAAAAAACAACGATAGGGTCTGAGAACTTGATTTTCGGGCTGCTGGTTACAAAAACTTTATCAAGCGTTTTGACATGCCCATCGGGGGGGAAAAATGTCGATTTTCATATTTTCAGCTCATTTATCATGCGAATGTGGTGCTTTTTTTAACCTTTAAAACTGTCAAACCTCTACCGATGGCCCGATCTCCGTAAAAGTTTGCACGCTTCTTTGGGATAATATGGCGCACGTCCTCAGCCGATTTGGTGAAGTTTTGCGCAGAGCAGACCCTTTTTCGGTCATTTAAAGGTCGTTTTGCACAGAATAATATGGAGCATTTTTCCCCTTTATAAGAGTTGAAGCACCACTAAAGTCTGCCAGCTTCTTTAGGATCACGTGACGCATGCGCACGCTTGATTTGGTGACGCTGTATGCAAATCAGGCAGGAAGAGGGCCGCTTTCAGCCATTGAATGGGATTTTCCATAGAAATGCATCATTTTGACAGCTTTTTAGTTGCTATAGCGCCACCGAGTGGCGGTCCGCCGTGTCCTTTTTCACGCAGCCACAGAGTGAGCTCTTACATAGGCGTGCTGAGTTTGGTGAAAAGATCTCGTTCCGTTGACGAGTAATAGCCAATTGAGTAAAAGGGGCCCCTCCCACCTCAAACGTTTTGGCGGCCCTTAGGGACCGTGAACCCAAATTTGCACTTTTTTTTAATAATTATTGACATTCAGACTCCAGAGAATCTGGCTGCGCTGGTTTGGTTCCGGTCGGGCCAAAAACCTAGGACTAGTTCGCAAAAGTAGGTTTTTGGAAAATGCCAAAATTCCCGAAATTTTTCCCAGGGTGACGAGGCAATCCGAGGCATGCGTTTTGTCCGTCCCGAGCCAAGGATTCCAACGATATAAGACACTTGAGCCCACGCCTAACGGTTAAGGAGTTATGAGCCGTTTCGTACTTTTGCTCGCTGTAGCGCCCCCGTCAGGCCGATCGGGGCGTGCCTCGGTGGCGTAGGTAGTCGGTGTGAGTACCACCAGCCCTGAAATTTTCAAGTCTCTGCGACTTACGGTTTGGTCTGCCCGATCAGTTTTAGATGGAGAATGATGCATCATGGGAAAATTAACAATAACAATAGGGTTTCAGCCCTTCAGGCTTGAACCCCTAATAAAAAGGGCATAAAAAGAGCCTTAAAAAGCCTATAAAAAAACAACGATAGGGTCTGAGAACTTGATTTTCGGGCTGCTGGTTACAAAAACTTTATCAAGCGTTTTGACATGCCCATCGGGGGGGAAAAATGTCGATTTTCATATTTTCAGCTCATTTATCATGCGAATGTGGTGCTTTTTTTAACCTTTAAAACTGTCAAACCTCTACCGATGGCCCGATCTCCGTAAAAGTTTGCACGCTTCTTTGGGATAATATGGCGCACGTCCTCAGCCGATTTGGTGAAGTTTTGCGCAGAGCAGACCCTTTTTCGGTCATTTAAAGGTCGTTTTGCACAGAATAATATGGAGCATTTTTCCCCTTTATAAGAGTTGAAGCACCACTAAAGTCTGCCAGCTTCTTTAGGATCACGTGACGCATGCGCACGCTTGATTTGGTGACGCTGTATGCAAATCAGGCAGGAAGAGGGCCGCTTTCAGCCATTGAATGGGATTTTCCATAGAAATGCATCATTTTGACAGCTTTTTAGTTGCTATAGCGCCACCGAGTGGCGGTCCGCCGTGTCCTTTTTCACGCAGCCACAGAGTGAGCTCTTACATAGGCGTGCTGAGTTTGGTGAAAAGATCTCGTTCCGTTGACGAGTAATAGCCAATTGAGTAAAAGGGGCCCCTCCCACCTCAAACGTTTTGGCGGCCCTTAGGGACCGTGAACCCAAATTTGCACTTTTTTTTAATAATTATTGACATTCAGACTCCAGAGAATCTGGCTGCGCTGGTTTGGTTCCGGTCGGGCCAAAAACCTAGGACTAGTTCGCAAAAGTAGGTTTTTGGAAAATGCCAAAATTCCCGAAATTTTTCCCAGGGTGACGAGGCAATCCGAGGCATGCGTTTTGTCCGTCCCGAGCCAAGGATTCCAACGATATAAGACACTTGAGCCCACGCCTAACGGTTAAGGAGTTATGAGCCGTTTCGTACTTTTGCTCGCTGTAGCGCCCCCGTCAGGCCGATCGGGGCGTGCCTCGGTGGCGTAGGTAGTCGGTGTGAGTACCACCAGCCCTGAAATTTTCAAGTCTCTGCGACTTACGGTTTGGTCTGCCCGATCAGTTTTAGATGGAGAATGATGCATCATGGGAAAATTAACAATAACAATAGGGTTTCAGCCCTTCAGGCTTGAACCCCTAATAAAAAGGGCATAAAAAGAGCCTTAAAAAGCCTATAAAAAAACAACGATAGGGTCTGAGAACTTGATTTTCGGGCTGCTGGTTACAAAAACTTTATCAAGCGTTTTGACATGCCCATCGGGGGGGAAAAATGTCGATTTTCATATTTTCAGCTCATTTATCATGCGAATGTGGTGCTTTTTTTAACCTTTAAAACTGTCAAACCTCTACCGATGGCCCGATCTCCGTAACAGTTTGCACGCTTCTTTGGGATAATATGGCGCACGTCCTCAGCCGATTTGGTGAAGTTTTGCGCAGAGCAGACCCTTTTTCGGTCATTTAAAGGTCGTTTTGCACAGAATAATATGGAGCATTTTTCCCCTTTATAAGAGTTGAAGCACCACTAAAGTCTGCCAGCTTCTTTAGGATCACGTGACGCATGCGCACGCTTGATTTGGTGACGCTGTATGCAAATCAGGCAGGAAGAGGGCCGCTTTCAGCCATTGAATGGGATTTTCCATAGAAATGCATCATTTTGACAGCTTTTTAGTTGCTATAGCGCCACCGAGTGGCGGTCCGCCGTGTCCTTTTTCACGCAGCCACAGAGTGAGCTCTTACATAGGCGTGCTGAGTTTGGTGAAAAGATCTCGTTCCGTTGACGAGTAATAGCCAATTGAGTAAAAGGGGCCCCTCCCACCTCAAACGTTTTGGCGGCCCTTAGGGACCGTGAACCCAAATTTGCACTTTTTTTTAATAATTATTGACATTCAGACTCCAGAGAATCTGGCTGCGCTGGTTTGGTTCCGGTCGGGCCAAAAACCTAGGACTAGTTCGCAAAAGTAGGTTTTTGGAAAATGCCAAAATTCCCGAAATTTTTCCCAGGGTGACGAGGCAATCCGAGGCATGCGTTTTGTCCGTCCCGAGCCAAGGATTCCAACGATATAAGACACTTGAGCCCACGCCTAACGGTTAAGGAGTTATGAGCCGTTTCGTACTTTTGCTCGCTGTAGCGCCCCCGTCAGGCCGATCGGGGCGTGCCTCGGTGGCGTAGGTAGTCGGTGTGAGTACCACCAGCCCTGAAATTTTCAAGTCTCTGCGACTTACGGTTTGGTCTGCCCGATCAGTTTTAGATGGAGAATGATGCATCATGGGAAAATTAACAATAACAATAGGGTTTCAGCCCTTCAGGCTTGAACCCCTAATAAAAAGGGCATAAAAAGAGCCTTAAAAAGCCTATAAAAAAACAACGATAGGGTCTGAGAACTTGATTTTCGGGCTGCTGGTTACAAAAACTTTATCAAGCGTTTTGACATGCCCATCGGGGGGGAAAAATGTCGATTTTCATATTTTCAGCTCATTTATCATGCGAATGTGGTGCTTTTTTTAACCTTTAAAACTGTCAAACCTCTACCGATGGCCCGATCTCCGTAAAAGTTTGCACGCTTCTTTGGGATAATATGGCGCACGTCCTCAGCCGATTTGGTGAAGTTTTGCGCAGAGCAGACCCTTTTTCGGTCATTTAAAGGTCGTTTTGCACAGAATAATATGGAGCATTTTTCCCCTTTATAAGAGTTGAAGCACCACTAAAGTCTGCCAGCTTCTTTAGGATCACGTGACGCATGCGCACGCTTGATTTGGTGACGCTGTATGCAAATCAGGCAGGAAGAGGGCCGCTTTCAGCCATTGAATGGGATTTTCCATAGAAATGCATCATTTTGACAGCTTTTTAGTTGCTATAGCGCCACCGAGTGGCGGTCCGCCGTGTCCTTTTTCACGCAGCCACAGAGTGAGCTCTTACATAGGCGTGCTGAGTTTGGTGAAAAGATCTCGTTCCGTTGACGAGTAATAGCCAATTGAGTAAAAGGGGCCCCTCCCACCTCAAACGTTTTGGCGGCCCTTAGGGACCGTGAACCCAAATTTGCACTTTTTTTTAATAATTATTGACATTCAGACTCCAGAGAATCTGGCTGCGCTGGTTTGGTTCCGGTCGGGCCAAAAACCTAGGACTAGTTCGCAAAAGTAGGTTTTTGGAAAATGCCAAAATTCCCGAAATTTTTCCCAGGGTGACGAGGCAATCCGAGGCATGCGTTTTGTCCGTCCCGAGCCAAGGATTCCAACGATATAAGACACTTGAGCCCACGCCTAACGGTTAAGGAGTTATGAGCCGTTTCGTACTTTTGCTCGCTGTAGCGCCCCCGTCAGGCCGATCGGGGCGTGCCTCGGTGGCGTAGGTAGTCGGTGTGAGTACCACCAGCCCTGAAATTTTCAAGTCTCTGCGACTTACGGTTTGGTCTGCCCGATCAGTTTTAGATGGAGAATGATGCATCATGGGAAAATTAACAATAACAATAGGGTTTCAGCCCTTCAGGCTTGAACCCCTAATAAAAAGGGCATAAAAAGAGCCTTAAAAAGCCTATAAAAAAACAACGATAGGGTCTGAGAACTTGATTTTCGGGCTGCTGGTTACAAAAACTTTATCAAGCGTTTTGACATGCCCATCGGGGGGGAAAAATGTCGATTTTCATATTTTCAGCTCATTTATCATGCGAATGTGGTGCTTTTTTTAACCTTTAAAACTGTCAAACCTCTACCGATGGCCCGATCTCCGTAAAAGTTTGCACGCTTCTTTGGGATAATATGGCGCACGTCCTCAGCCGATTTGGTGAAGTTTTGCGCAGAGCAGACCCTTTTTCGGTCATTTAAAGGTCGTTTTGCACAGAATAATATGGAGCATTTTTCCCCTTTATAAGAGTTGAAGCACCACTAAAGTCTGCCAGCTTCTTTAGGATCACGTGACGCATGCGCACGCTTGATTTGGTGACGCTGTATGCAAATCAGGCAGGAAGAGGGCCGCTTTCAGCCATTGAATGGGATTTTCCATAGAAATGCATCATTTTGACAGCTTTTTAGTTGCTATAGCGCCACCGAGTGGCGGTCCGCCGTGTCCTTTTTCACGCAGCCACAGAGTGAGCTCTTACATAGGCGTGCTGAGTTTGGTGAAAAGATCTCGTTCCGTTGACGAGTAATAGCCAATTGAGTAAAAGGGGCCCCTCCCACCTCAAACGTTTTGGCGGCCCTTAGGGACCGTGAACCCAAATTTGCACTTTTTTTAAATAATTATTGACATTCAGACTCCAGAGAATCTGGCTGCGCTGGTTTGGTTCCGGTCGGGCCAAAAACCTAGGACTAGTTCGCAAAAGTAGGTTTTTGGAAAATGCCAAAATTCCCGAAATTTTTCCCAGGGTGACGAGGCAATCCGAGGCATGCGTTTTGTCCGTCCCGAGCCAAGGATTCCAACGATATAAGACACTTGAGCCCACGCCTAACGGTTAAGGAGTTATGAGCCGTTTCGTACTTTTGCTCGCTGTAGCGCCCCCGTCAGGCCGATCGGGGCGTGCCTCGGTGGCGTAGGTAGTCGGTGTGAGTACCACCAGCCCTGAAATTTTCAAGTCTCTGCGACTTACGGTTTGGTCTGCCCGATCAGTTTTAGATGGAGAATGATGCATCATGGGAAAATTAACAATAACAATAGGGTTTCAGCCCTTCAGGCTTGAACCCCTAATAAAAAGGGCATAAAAAGAGCCTTAAAAAGCCTATAAAAAAACAACGATAGGGTCTGAGAACTTGATTTTCGGGCTGCTGGTTACAAAAACTTTATCAAGCGTTTTGACATGCCCATCGGGGGGGAAAAATGTCGATTTTCATATTTTCAGCTCATTTATCATGCGAATGTGGTGCTTTTTTTAACCTTTAAAACTGTCAAACCTCTACCGATGGCCCGATCTCCGTAAAAGTTTGCACGCTTCTTTGGGATAATATGGCGCACGTCCTCAGCCGATTTGGTGAAGTTTTGCGCAGAGCAGACCCTTTTTCGGTCATTTAAAGGTCGTTTTGCACAGAATAATATGGAGCATTTTTCCCCTTTATAAGAGTTGAAGCACCACTAAAGTCTGCCAGCTTCTTTAGGATCACGTGACGCATGCGCACGCTTGATTTGGTGACGCTGTATGCAAATCAGGCAGGAAGAGGGCCGCTTTCAGCCATTGAATGGGATTTTCCATAGAAATGCATCATTTTGACAGCTTTTTAGTTGCTATAGCGCCACCGAGTGGCGGTCCGCCGTGTCCTTTTTCACGCAGCCACAGAGTGAGCTCTTACATAGGCGTGCTGAGTTTGGTGAAAAGATCTCGTTCCGTTGACGAGTAATAGCCAATTGAGTAAAAGGGGCCCCTCCCACCTCAAACGTTTTGGCGGCCCTTAGGGACCGTGAACCCAAATTTGCACTTTTTTTTAATAATTATTGACATTCAGACTCCAGAGAATCTGGCTGCGCTGGTTTGGTTCCGGTCGGGCCAAAAACCTAGGACTAGTTCGCAAAAGTAGGTTTTTGGAAAATGCCAAAATTCCCGAAATTTTTCCCAGGGTGACGAGGCAATCCGAGGCATGCGTTTTGTCCGTCCCGAGCCAAGGATTCCAACGATATAAGACACTTGAGCCCACGCCTAACGGTTAAGGAGTTATGAGCCGTTTCGTACTTTTGCTCGCTGTAGCGCCCCCGTCAGGCCGATCGGGGCGTGCCTCGGTGGCGTAGGTAGTCGGTGTGAGTACCACCAGCCCTGAAATTTTCAAGTCTCTGCGACTTACGGTTTGGTCTGCCCGATCAGTTTTAGATGGAGAATGATGCATCATGGGAAAATTAACAATAACAATAGGGTTTCAGCCCTTCAGGCTTGAACCCCTAATAAAAAGGGCATAAAAAGAGCCTTAAAAAGCCTATAAAAAAACAACGATAGGGTCTGAGAACTTGATTTTCGGGCTGCTGGTTACAAAAACTTTATCAAGCGTTTTGACATGCCCACGGGGGGGAAAAATGTCGATTTTCATATTTTCAGCTCATTTATCATGCGAATGTGGTGCTTTTTTTAACCTTTAAAACTGTCAAACCTCTACCGATGGCCCGATCTCCGTAAAAGTTTGCACGCTTCTTTGGGATAATATGGCGCACGTCCTCAGCCGATTTGGTGAAGTTTTGCGCAGAGCAGACCCTTTTTCGGTCATTTAAAGGTCGTTTTGCACAGAATAATATGGAGCATTTTTCCCCTTTATAAGAGTTGAAGCACCACTAAAGTCTGCCAGCTTCTTTAGGATCACGTGACGCATGCGCACGCTTGATTTGGTGACGCTGTATGCAAATCAGGCAGGAAGAGGGCCGCTTTCAGCCATTGAATGGGATTTTCCATAGAAATGCATCATTTTGACAGCTTTTTAGTTGCTATAGCGCCACCGAGTGGCGGTCCGCCGTGTCCTTTTTCACGCAGCCACAGAGTGAGCTCTTACATAGGCGTGCTGAGTTTGGTGAAAAGATCTCGTTCCGTTGACGAGTAATAGCCAATTGAGTAAAAGGGGCCCCTCCCACCTCAAACGTTTTGGCGGCCCTTAGGGACCGTGAACCCAAATTTGCACTTTTTTTTAATAATTATTGACATTCAGACTCCAGAGAATCTGGCTGCGCTGGTTTGGTTCCGGTCGGGCCAAAAACCTAGGACTAGTTCGCAAAAGTAGGTTTTTGGAAAATGCCAAAATTCCCGAAATTTTTCCCAGGGTGACGAGGCAATCCGAGGCATGCGTTTTGTCCGTCCCGAGCCAAGGATTCCAACGATATAAGACACTTGAGCCCACGCCTAACGGTTAAGGAGTTATGAGCCGTTTCGTACTTTTGCTCGCTGTAGCGCCCCCGTCAGGCCGATCGGGGCGTGCCTCGGTGGCGTAGGTAGTCGGTGTGAGTACCACCAGCCCTGAAATTTTCAAGTCTCTGCGACTTACGGTTTGGTCTGCCCGATCAGTTTTAGATGGAGAATGATGCATCATGGGAAAATTAACAATAACAATAGGGTTTCAGCCCTTCAGGCTTGAACCCCTAATAAAAAGGGCATAAAAAGAGCCTTAAAAAGCCTATAAAAAAACAACGATAGGGTCTGAGAACTTGATTTTCGGGCTGCTGGTTACAAAAACTTTATCAAGCGTTTTGACATGCCCATCGGGGGGGAAAAATGTCGATTTTCATATTTTCAGCTCATTTATCATGCGAATGTGGTGCTTTTTTTAACCTTTAAAACTGTCAAACCTCTACCGATGGCCCGATCTCCGTAAAAGTTTGCACGCTTCTTTGGGATAATATGGCGCACGTCCTCAGCCGATTTGGTGAAGTTTTGCGCAGAGCAGACCCTTTTTCGGTCATTTAAAGGTCGTTTTGCACAGAATAATATGGAGCATTTTTCCCCTTTATAAGAGTTGAAGCACCACTAAAGTCTGCCAGCTTCTTTAGGATCACGTGACGCATGCGCACGCTTGATTTGGTGACGCTGTATGCAAATCAGGCAGGAAGAGGGCCGCTTTCAGCCATTGAATGGGATTTTCCATAGAAATGCATCATTTTGACAGCTTTTTAGTTGCTATAGCGCCACCGAGTGGCGGTCCGCCGTGTCCTTTTTCACGCAGCCACAGAGTGAGCTCTTACATAGGCGTGCTGAGTTTGGTGAAAAGATCTCGTTCCGTTGACGAGTAATAGCCAATTGAGTAAAAGGGGCCCCTCCCACCTCAAACGTTTTGGCGGCCCTTAGGGACCGTGAACCCAAATTTGTACTTTTTTTAAATAATTATTGACATTCAGACTCCAGAGAATCTGGCTGCGCTGGTTTGGTTCCGGTCGGGCCAAAAACCTAGGACTAGTTCGCAAAAGTAGGTTTTTGGAAAATGCCAAAATTCCCGAAATTTTTCCCAGGGTGACGAGGCAATCCGAGGCATGCGTTTTGTCCGTCCCGAGCCAAGGATTCCAACGATATAAGACACTTGAGCCCACGCCTAACGGTTAAGGAGTTATGAGCCGTTTCGTACTTTTGCTCGCTGTAGCGCCCCCGTCAGGCCGATCGGGGCGTGCCTCGGTGGCGTAGGTAGTCGGTGTGAGTACCACCAGCCCTGAAATTTTCAAGTCTCTGCGACTTACGGTTTGGTCTGCCCGATCAGTTTTAGATGGAGAATGATGCATCATGGGAAAATTAACAATAACAATAGGGTTTCAGCCCTTCAGGCTTGAACCCCTAATAAAAAGGGCATAAAAAGAGCCTTAAAAAGCCTATAAAAAAACAACGATAGGGTCTGAGAACTTGATTTTCGGGCTGCTGGTTACAAAAACTTTATCAAGCGTTTTGACATGCCCATCGGGGGGGAAAAATGTCGATTTTCATATTTTCAGCTCATTTATCATGCGAATGTGGTGCTTTTTTTAACCTTTAAAACTGTCAAACCTCTACCGATGGCCCGATCTCCGTAAAAGTTTGCACGCTTCTTTGGGATAATATGGCGCACGTCCTCAGCCGATTTGGTGAAGTTTTGCGCAGAGCAGACCCTTTTTCGGTCATTTAAAGGTCGTTTTGCACAGAATAATATGGAGCATTTTTCCCCTTTATAAGAGTTGAAGCACCACTAAAGTCTGCCAGCTTCTTTAGGATCACGTGACGCATGCGCACGCTTGATTTGGTGACGCTGTATGCAAATCAGGCAGGAAGAGGGCCGCTTTCAGCCATTGAATGGGATTTTCCATAGAAATGCATCATTTTGACAGCTTTTTAGTTGCTATAGCGCCACCGAGTGGCGGTCCGCCGTGTCCTTTTTCACGCAGCCACAGAGTGAGCTCTTACATAGGCGTGCTGAGTTTGGTGAAAAGATCTCGTTCCGTTGACGAGTAATAGCCAATTGAGTAAAAGGGGCCCCTCCCACCTCAAACGTTTTGGCGGCCCTTAGGGACCGTGAACCCAAATTTGCACTTTTTTTTAATAATTATTGACATTCAGACTCCAGAGAATCTGGCTGCGCTGGTTTGGTTCCGGTCGGGCCAAAAACCTAGGACTAGTTCGCAAAAGTAGGTTTTTGGAAAATGCCAAAATTCCCGAAATTTTTCCCAGGGTGACGAGGCAATCCGAGGCATGCGTTTTGTCCGTCCCGAGCCAAGGATTCCAACGATATAAGACACTTGAGCCCACGCCTAACGGTTAAGGAGTTATGAGCCGTTTCGTACTTTTGCTCGCTGTAGCGCCCCCGTCAGGCCGATCGGGGCGTGCCTCGGTGGCGTAGGTAGTCGGTGTGAGTACCACCAGCCCTGAAATTTTCAAGTCTCTGCGACTTACGGTTTGGTCTGCCCGATCAGTTTTAGATGGAGAATGATGCATCATGGGAAAATTAACAATAACAATAGGGTTTCAGCCCTTCAGGCTTGAACCCCTAATAATAAAAATCAGCACAAATACAATAGGTGTTCAGCACTTCGTGCTTGAACCCCTAAAAATCAGTACAAATACAATAGGTGTTCAGCACTTCGTGCTTGAACCCCTAAAAATCAGTACAATTACAATAGGGTTTCAGCACTTCGTGCTTGAACCCCTAATAAAAATCAGTACAATTACAATAGGGTTTCAGCACTTCGTGCTTGAACCCCTAATTAAAGCTGCGAGCAGCATTTAGCGGGGTTCAAGCCAATTAAGGTCTTTAAGCATTTGACACCTTTTGCATGAAAGGTTTTTAAGCACTGGATGAATTTTAGAGATATCAGGTGAAATGAAGTGATAAACTGATAAAATGTGATTTTAAATATTATAATAGTGACTTTATAAAGTCTAAATATGAATTGATCAGGAGAGTGCAGAGAATCATACTGCTGTGGTTTGGTTCCGATCAGGCAAAAAACCTAGGACTAGTTTGCAAAACGAGGTTTTTAACATAATTGTGAATATTTAAATAAAGATTTGATTGACAGTATTGGTTATAGAGGCAAAGTTGTTCAGTATGAGAAGATCTATCATAATATATGCATATTATGTGGCTGTTTTAACCCCACCTGATTACAGAGATTCACCATAGGGAATACATGGTTTTCAAAGCTTTTTAACACTTATAGCGCCCCCTATACTCCGATCTCCATAAAACTTTGCATGTGTCTTCAACATGTTATGCCACATATACCCAACAATTTCCGTGAAGTTTTGAGTTTTCCCTTAGGATTTATAGGCTTTTGAGTGTATTTTGCCACGCCTCTTTTCTAAATGGCCCTGTTATAGCCATCCAAATGCAAGAAATCTATTTTTTTTTGATAATTATTGATCTAGAGAGTCCAGAGAATTGTCCTAGACTGGTTTGGTTCTGATTGGGCAAAAAACCAGGGACTAGTTCGCAAAAGTAGGTTTTTAACATAATTGCAAATATTTATTTAATGATTTGATTGACAGCAATGGTTCTGGAGGCAAAGTTGTTCAACATGAGGAGATCTATCATATGATATGCATATTTTGCCGATGTGTGCAACGCCACGTGATTGCAGAGCCATAAAACTCGTTAGCGCCAGCTAGTGGCCGATTTCTTTCAAAATTCTTACAGACCTCTAGGACCATGAGTTAAACATGCCCACTGAGTTTTGTTCCGATCGACCTCCGTTAACCCTGTCTAATAGGTGCTCAAATTTCATTGGCCGATGGCGGCCATGTTTTTTGAGATACGCCAATGTTCTCATAGACAGACATGGTACCTTGGGCCAAGACATTGCATACCAATTTTCCAGTCAATCGGACTAGCGGTCGCGTGGTTATAGCCCTTTTTGTGTTTTTTCCATGTTATAGCGCCACCAAGTGGCCAATCGTCGCGATTTTTTTATCGTGACCAAAGACTGAGCCCATACACATGTGTACCAAGTTTGGTGAAGATAACTCATTTCTTGCTGTAGTTATAGCCTCTTTTGTAAAATAGGCTCCGCCTTAAATGTACATTTCCACGCCCCTTTTCGTTCATGAGTCAAAATTTCAACTTTTTTTTGATAATTATTGATATTCAGACTAGAGAGAACATTTTGGCACTGGTTTGGTTCTGATATGTCAAAAAACCAGGGACTAGTTCGCAAAAGTAGGTTTTTGACAAAATTCAAAATGGCGGAAAAATTTGCATACCGGAAATGAAATCGGAGATATACGTTTTGTTCGTCATGGTCTCAGCTTTCCAATGATATAAGACACTTGACCCTTAGGATGAACGGTTTAGGAGTTATGAGCCATTTCGCGTTTTTGGTTGCTGTAGCGCCACCTATTGGCCAATCTGGCTCATAATTTGATAACCTCTCCTCGATTTTTGGACTACCTATTGACAAAGTTTGAAGTCTCTAGCATTTACGGTTTGGTCTGCACGATGAGTTTTACGGCAGAATAATAATAATAATTAAAGCTGCGAGCAGCATTTAGCGGGGTTCAAGCCATTTAAGGTTTTTAAGCATTTGACACCTTTTGCATGAAAGGCTTTTAAGCACTGAATGAATTTGAGAGATATCAGGTGAAATGAAGTGATAAACTGACAAAATGTGATTTTAAATATTATAATAATGACTTTATAAAGTCTAAATATGAATTGATCAGGAGAGTGCAGAGAATCATACTGCTGTGGTTTGGTTCCGATCAGGCAAAAAACCTAGGACTAGTTTGCAAAACGAGGTTTTTAACATAATTGTGAATATTTAAATAAAGATTTGATTGACAGTATTGGTTATAGAGGCAAAGTTGTTCAGTATGAGAAGATCTATCATAATATATGCATATTATGTGGCTGTTTTAACCCCACCTGATTACAGAGATTCACCATAGGGAATACATGGTTTTCAAAGCTTTTTAACACTTATAGCGCCCCCTATACTCCGATCTCCATAAAACATTGCATGTGTCTTCAACATGTTATGCCACATATACCCAACAATTTCCGTGAAGTTTTGAGTTTTCCCTTAGGATTTATAGGCTTTTGAGTGTATTTTGCCACGCCTCTTTTCTAAATGGCTCTGTTATAGCCATCCAAATGCAAGAAATCAACTTTTTTTTGATAATTATTGATCTAGAGAGTCCAGAGAATTGTCCTAGACTGGTTTGGTTCTGATTGCGCAAAAAACCAGGGACTAGTTCGCAAAAGTAGGTTTTTAACATTATTGCAAATATTTATTTAACAATTTGATTGACCGAAATGGTTCTAGAGGCAAAGTTGTTCAACATGAGGAGATCTATCATATGATATGCATATTTTGCCAATGTGTGCAACACCACGTGATTGCAGAGCCATAAAACTCGTTAGCGCCAACTAGTGGCCGATTTCTTTCAAAATTCTTACAGACCTCTAGGACCATGAGTCAAACATGCCTACTGAGTTTCGTTCCGGTCGACCTCCGTTAACCCTGTCTAATAGGTGCTCAAATTTCATTGGCCGATGGCGGCCATGTTTTTTTAGATACGCCAATGTTCTCATAGACAGACATGGTACCTTGGGCCAAGACACTGCATACCAATTTTCAAGTCAATCGGACTAGCGGTCGCGTGGTTATAGCCCTTTTTGTGTTTTTTCCATGTTATAGCGCCACCAAGTGGCCAATCGTCGCGATTTTTTTATCGTGACCAAAAACTGAGCCCATTAACATGTGTACCAAGTTTGGTGAAGATATCTCATTTCTTGCTGGAGTTATAGCCTCTTTAGTAAAATAGGCTCCGCCTTAAATGTACATTTCCACGCCCCTTTTCGTTCATGAGTCAAAATTTCAACTTTTTTTTGATAATTATTGATACTCAGTCTAGAGAGAACATTTTGGCACTGGTTTGGTTCTGATATGTCAAAAAACCAGGGACTAGTTCGCAAAAGTAGGTTTTTGACAAAATTCAAAATGGCGGAAAAATTTGCATACCGGAAATGAAATCGGAGATATACGTTTTGTTCGCCAAGGTCTCAGCTTTCCAATGATATAAAACACTTGACCCTTAGGATGAACGGTTTAGGAGTTATGAGCCATTTCGCGTTTTTGGTTGCTGTAGCGCCACCTATTGGCCAATCTGGCTCATAATTTGATAACCTCTCCTCGATTTTTGGACTACCTATTGACAAAGTTTGAAGTCTCTAGCATTTACGGTTTGGTCTGCACGATGAGTTTTACGGCAGAATAATAATAATAATAATAATAATAATAATAAAAATCAGCACAAATACAATAGGTGTTCAGCACTTCGTGCTTGAACCCCTAATAATAAAAATCAGCACAAATACAATAGGTGTTCAGCACTTCGTGCTTGAACCCCTAAAAATCAGTACAATTACAATAGGGTTTCAGCACTTCGTGCTTGAACCCCTAATCAGTACAATTACAATAGGGTTTCAGCACTTCGTGCTTGAACCCCTAAAAATCAGTACAATTACAATAGGGTTTCAGCACTTCGTGCTTGAACCCCTAACAAGCAGCATTTAGCGGGGTTCAAGCTTTTAAGGCCTTTTAAGCACATAGGCATTAAAGACATTAAGTTTTATTTAGCAAGTTTTTAAACACTGAAATAATAGATGGAAAAGTCCATTTACAGCCAATATAGGCAATTTACCATAGGAAATGCATGGTTTTTAAAGCTTTTTGACAGTTATAGCGCCACCTATAGTCCGATCTCTTTAAAACTTTGCATGCTTCATCAGCATGTTATGCCACATGTACCCAACAATTTTCGTGAAGTTTTGAGTTTCCCCTTAGGATTTATAGGTTTTTGAGTGTATTTTGCCACGCCTCTTTTTTAAACGGCCCTAGTATAGCCATCCAAATGTAAAAGTTCATTTTTTTTTCAATGATTATTGATCTAGAGAGTCCAGAGAATTATCCTAGACTAGTTTGGTTTCGATCTGGCAAAAAACCAGGGACTAGTTTACAAAAGTAGGTTTTTAACATAATTACAAAAATTTAATTAATAATTTGATTGACAGCAATAGTTCTAGAGGCAAAGTTGTTCAGTACGAGGAGATCTATCATATGATATGCATATTTTGTGGATGGGTGCCACACCACGTGATAACAGAGCCATAAAACTCGTTAGCACCAACTAGTGGCCGATTTCTTTCAAAATTCTTACAGACCTCTAGGACCATGAGTCAAACATGTCCACTGAGTTTCATTCCGATCGGCCTCTGATAACCCCGTCTAATAGGTGCTCGAATTCATTGGCCGATGGCGGCCATGTTTTTTGAGATACACCAATGTCCTCATAGACTTCTATAGTACCTTGGGCCAAGACACTGCATACCAATTTTCAGGTCAATCGGACTAGTGGTCGAGTGGATATAGCTATTTTCATGTTTTTTCACATTATAGCGCCACCAAGTGGTCAATCGTCGCGATTTTTTTATCGAGACCAGGGAATCAGCCCATACACATGTGTACCAAGTTTGGTGACGATATCTCATTTCATTTTTGAGTTATAGTCTTTTTAGTAAAATAGGCTCCGCCCTCAGCGTCCATTTTGATCCCCTTATCTTCCGTGAATCGAAATTTCAACTTTTTCTCAATGATTGTTCATATTCAGTCTACAGACAACATTTTGGCACTGGTTTGGTTCTGATCGGTCAAAAAACCAGGGACTAGTTCGTAAAAGTAGGTTTTCAACAAAATTCAAAATGGCGGAAAATTTTTAATGACGGAAATGAAATCGGAGATATACGTTTTGTTTGCCAAGGTCTCAGCTTTCCAATGATATAAGACACTTGAGTGTGGACCAAACGGTTTAGGAGTTATGAGCCATTTTGCGCAATTGATTGCTATAGCGCCACCTATAGGCCAATCTGGCTCATAATTTGATAACCTTTCCTCGATTTTTGTACTACCTATTGACAAAGTTTCAAGTTTCCAGCCCTTACGGTTTGGTCTGCACGATGCGTTTTTCGGCTGAATAATAATAATAATAATAATAATTAAAGCTGCGAGCAGCATTTAGCGGGGTTCAAGCCATTTAAGGTCTTTAAGCATTTGACGCCTTTTGCATGAAAGGTTTTTAAGCACTGAATGAATTTGAGAGATATCAGGTGAAATGAAGTGATAAACTGACAAAATGTGATTTTAAATATTATAATAGTGACTTTATAAAGTCTAAATATGAATTGATCAGGAGAGTGCAGAGAATCATACTGCTGTGGTTTGGTTCCGATCAGGCAAAAAACCTAGGACTAGATTAGAGGCAAAGTTGTTCAGTATGAGAAGATCTATCATAATATATGCATATTATGTGGCTGTTTTAACCCCACCTGATTACAGAGATGGAAAATACAATTTACAGGCAATTCACCATAGGGAATACATGGTTTTCAAAGATTTTTAACACTTATAGCGCCCCCTATACTCCGATCTCCATAAAACTTTGCATGTGTCTTCAACATGTTATGCCACATATACCCAACAATTTTCGTGAAGTTTTGAGTTTCTCCTTAGGATTTATAGGCTTTTGAGTGTATTTTTGCCACACCTCTTTTCTAAATGGCCCTGTTATAGCCATCCAAATGCAAGAAATCAACTTTTTTTTGATAATTATTGATCTAGAGAGTCCAGAGAATTGTGCTAGACTGGTTTGGTTCTGATTGGGCAAAAAACCAGGGACTAGTTCGCAAAAGTAGGTTTTTAACATTATTGCAAATATTTATTTAACGATTTGATTGACAGAAATAGTTCTAGAGGCAAAGTTGTTCAACATGAGGAGATCTATCATATGATATGCATATTTTGCCGATGTGTGCAACACCACGTGATTGCAGAGCCATAAAACTCGTTAGCGCCAACTAGTGGCCGATTTCTTTCAAAATTCTTACAGACCTCTAGGACCATGAGTCAAATATGCCTACTGAGTTTCGTTCTGATCGACCTCCGTTAACCCTGTCTAATAGGTGCTCAAATTTCATTGGCCGATGGCGGCCATGTTTTTTGAGATACGCCAATGTTCTCATAGACAGACATGGTACCTTGGGCCAAGACACTGCATACCAATTTTCAAGTCAATCGGACTAGCGGTCGCGTGGTTATAGCCCATTTTGTGTTTTTTCCATGTTATAGCGCCACCAAGTGGCCAATCGTCGCGATTTTTTTATCGTGACCAAAGACTGAGCCCATACACATGTGTACCAAGTTTGGTGAAGATATCTCATTTCTTGCTGGAGTAATAGCCTCTTTAGTAAAATAGGCTCCGCCTTAAATGTACATTTCCACGCCCCTTTTCGTTCATGAGTCAAAATTTCAACTTTTTTTTGATAATTATTGATATTCAGACTAGAGAGAACATTATGGCACTGGTTTGGTTTTGATATGTCAAAAAACCAGGGACTAGTTCGCAAAAGTAGGTTTTTGACAAAATTCAAAATGGCGGGAAAATTTGCATACCGGAAATGAAATCGGAGATATACGTTTTGTTCGACAAGGTCTCAGCTTTCCAATGATATAGGACACTTGACCCTTAGGAGCAACGGTTTAGGAGTTATGAGCCATTTCGCGTTTTTGGTTGCTGTAGCGCCACCTATTGGCCAATCTGGCTCATAATTTGATAACCTCTCCTCGATTTTTGGACTACCTATTGACAAAGTTTGAAGTCTCTAGCATTTACGGTTTGGTCTGCACGATGAGTTTTACGGCAGAATAATAATAATAATAATAATAATAAAAATCAGTACAATTACAATAGGGTTTCAGCACTTCGTGCTTGAACCCCTAATAATAAAAATCAGTACAAATACAATAGGTGTTCAGCACTTCGTGCTTGAACCCCTAATAATAACAAGCAGCATTTAGCGGGGTTCAAGCATTTAAGGCCTTTTAACCACATAGGCATTAAAGACATTAAGTTTTATTTAGCAAGATTTTAAACACTGAAATAATAGATGGAAAAGTCCATTTACAGCCAATATAGGCAATTTACCATAAAAAATGCATGGTTTTTATAGCTTTTTAACAGTTATAGCGCCACCTATAGTCCGATCTCTTTAAAACTTTTCATGCTTCATCAGCATGTCATGCTACATATACCCAACAATTTTCGTGAATTTTTGAGCTTCCCTTTTGAGTTAGCGCCAACTAGTGGCCGATTTCTTTTAAAAAATCTTACAGACCTCTAGGACCATGAGTCAAACATGCCCACCAAGTTTCGTTCCGATCGGCCTCTGTTAACCTTGTCTAATAGGTGCTCAAATTTCATTGGCCGATGGCGGCCATGTTTTTTGAGATACGCCAATGTCTGCATACCAATTTTCAGGTTAATTGGACTAGCGATCGCGTGGTTATAGCCCTTTTCATGTTTTTTTTCACATTATAGCGCCACCAAGTGGCCAATCGTCGCAATATTTTTATCGTGACCTCAAATTGAGCCGATATACATGTGTACCAAGTTTGGTGACGGTATCTCATTTCCTTCTTGAGTTATAGCCTTTTTAGTAAAATAGGCTCCACCCTGAATGTCCATTTTGAAGCCAATTAGCAAAAATGAATTGAAATTTCAACTTTTTTTCGATAACTATTGATAAACAGAGACCAGAGAACATTTTGACACTGGTTTGGTTCCGATCGGTCAAAAAACCAGGGACTAGTTTGCAAAAGTAGGTTTTTAACATAATTGTGAATATTTAATTAATGATTTGATTGACAGCAATGGTTTTAGAGGCAAATTTGTTCAGCATGAGGAGATCTATCATATGATATGCATATTTTGTGGATGCGTGAAAAAACACGTGATTTCAGAGCCATAAAACTCGTTAGCGCCAACTAGTGGCCGATTTCTTTCAAAATTCTTACAGACCTCTAGGACCATGAGTCAAACATGCCCATCAAGTTTCGTTCCGATCGGCCTCTGTTAACCCCATCTAATAGGTGCTCAAATTTCATTGGCCGATGGCGGCCATGTTTTTTTAGATACGCCAATGTCCTCATAGACGTACATGGGGCCTTGGACCAAGACACTGCATACCAATTTTCAGGTCAATCGGACTAGCGGTCGCGTGGTTACAGCCCTTTTCATGTTTTTTTCGCATTATAGCGCCACCAAGTGGCCAATCATCGCGATTTTTTTATCGTGACCTCAAATTGAGCCGATATACATGTGTACCAAGTTTGGTGACGATATCTCATTTCCTTCTTGAGTTATAGCCTTTTTAGTAAAATAGGCTCCGCCCTGAACGTCCATTTTGAAGCCAATTAGCATAAATGAATCGAAATTTCAACTTTTTTTTGATAACTATTGATAAACAGAGACCAGAGAACATTTTGACACTGGTTTGGTTCCGATCGGTCAAAAAACCAGGGACTAGTTTGCAAAAGTAGGTTTTCAATAAAATTCAAAATGGCGGAAAAATTTGCATACTGGAAATAAAACCTGAGATATACATTTTGTTCGCCAAGGACTCAGCTTTCCAATGATATATGACACTTGAGTGTGGACCAAACGGTTTAGGAGTTATGAGCCTTTTCTCGCAATTGATTGCTATAGCGCCACCTATGGGCCAATTGGGGTCATAGCTTCTCAGGGTCTCCCCAACATGAGTACTACCATCTGACAAAGTTTCAAATTTCCAGCTCTTACGGTTTGGTCTGCACGATGCGTTTTAGCGGAGAATAATAATAATAATAATAATAAATATAGCTGCGAGCAGCAATTAGCGGGGTTCAAGCGACTTAAGGCATTTAAGCATTTAAGGCTTATTGCATTTAAGGCTCTAAAGCAGTAAAATAATTAAATCTGGGAGCTCAGGTGAAATGAAGTGATACATTGACAAAATGTGATTGCAAATGTTAAAATAGTGACTTTATAAAGACTGAATTTGAGTTGTGCTTGCAATGGCAAAACTTGTGGCCCTGTTGCTACCCTACACTGCTGACATGTTTTTAGCAAAATGCTAACACGATTAGCATGTTTTTAACATACTGGTAACACAATTAGCATGCTGAAATAATCGATGGAAAAGTCCATTTACAGCCAATCCAGGCAATTCACCATAGGGAATACATGGTTTTCAAAGCTTTTTAACACTTATAGCGCCACCTATACTCCGATCTCCATGAAATGTTGCATCCTTCTTCACCATGTTATGCCACATATACCCAACAATTTTCGTGAAGTTTTGAGTTTTCCCTTAGGATTTATAGGCTTTTGAGTGTATTTTGCCATGCCTCTTTTCTAATTGGCCCTGTTATAGCCATCCAAATGCAAAAGTTCAACTTTTTTTTGATAATTATTGATCTAGAGAGTCTAGAGAATTGTCCTAGACTGGTTTGGTTTCGGTCGTGCAAAAAATCAGGGACTAGTTCGCAAAAGTAGGTTTTTAACATAATTGCAAATATTTAACTAACGATTTGATTGACAGCAATGGTTCCAGAGGCAAAGTTGTTCAGCATGAGGAGATCTATCATATGATATGCATATTTTGGGGATGTTTGCAACACCACGTGATTGCAGAGCCATAAAGCTCGTTAGCGCCAACTAGTGGCCGATTTCTTTCAAAATTCTTACAGTCCTCTAGGACCATGAGTCAAACAGGCCCACCAAGTTTCGTTCCGATCGGCCTCCGTTAACCCCGTCTAATAGGTGCTCAAACTTCATTGGCCGATGGCGGCCATGTTTTTTGAGATACGCCAATGTCCTCATAGACATACATGGGGCCTTGGACCAAGACACCGCATACCAATTTTCAAGTCAATCGGACTAGCGGTCGCGTGGTTATAGCCGTTTTAGTGTTTTTTTCATGTTATAGCGCCACCAAGTGGCCAATCGTCGCGATTTTTTTATCGTGACCAAAGAATGAGCCCATAAACATGTGTACCAAGTTTGGTGAAGATAGCTCATTTCTTTCTGGAGTTATAGCCTTTTTAGTAAAATAGGCTCCGCCCTGAACGTCCATTTTGAATCCCCTTAGCAACCGTGAATCGAAATATCAACATTTTTTCAATAATTATTGATATTCAGCCTACAGAGAACATTTTGGCACTGGTTTGGTTCCGATCGGTCAAAAAACCAGGGACTAGTTCGCAAAAGTAGGTTTTCGACAAAATTCAAAATGGCGGAAAATTTTTCATGACGGAAATGAAATCGGAGATATACGTTTTGTTCGTCATGGTCTCAGCTTTCCAATGATATAAGACACTTGAGTGTGGAGTACACGGTTTAGGAGTTATGAGCCCTTTTGCGCTTTTGGTCGCTGTAGCGCCACCTATAGGCCAATCGGGGTCATAGCTTCTCAGGTTCTCCCCAAATTGAGGACTACCTATTGGCCAAGTTTGAAGTCTCTAGCACTTACGGTTTTGTCTGCACGTTCAGTTTTAGGGGAGAAGAAAAATAATAATAATAATAATAATTAAAGCTGCAAGCAGCATTTAGCGGGGTTCAAGCCTTTAAGGCCTTTTAAGCACATAGGCATTAAAGACATTAAGTTTTATTTAGCAAGATTTTAAACACTAAAATAATAGATGGAAAAGTCAATTTACAGCCAATATAGGCAATTTACCATAGGAAATGCATGGTTTTTAAAGCTTTTTAACAGTTATAGCGCCACCTATAGTCCGATCTTTGTAAAACTTTGCATGCTTTATCAGCATGTTATGCCACATATACCCAACAATTTTCGTGAAGTTTTGAGTTTTCCCTTAGGATTTCTAGGCTTTTGAGTGTATTTTGCCACGCCTCTTTTTTAAATGGCCCTAGTATAGCATCCAAATGTAAAAGTTCAATTTTTTTTCAATGATTATTGATCTAGAGAGTCCAGAGAATTATCCTTGACTAGTTTGGTTCCGATCGGGCAAAAAACCAGGGACTAGTTTGCAAAAGTAGGTTTTTAACATAATTGCAAATATTTAATTAACGATTTGATTGACAGCAATGGTTCTAGAGGCAAAGTTGTTCAGCATGAGGAGTTCTATCAAATGATATGCATATTTTGCAGATGTGTGCAACACCACGTGATTACAGAGCCATAAAACTCGTTAGCGCCAACTAGTGGCCGATTTCTTTCAAAATTCTTACAGACCTCTAGGACCATGAGTCAAACATGCCCATCAAGTTTCGTTCCGATCGGCCTCTGTTAACCCCGTCTAATAGGTGCTCGAATTCATTGGCCGATGGCGGCCATGTTTTTTGAGATACGCCAATGTCCTCATAGACATACATGGTACCTTGGGCCAAGACACTGCATACCAATTTTCAGGTCAATCGGACTAGCGGTCTTGTGGTTATAGCTATTTTCATGTTTTTTTCACATTATAGCGCCACCCAGTGGCCAATCGTCGCGATTTTTTTATCGTGACCTCAAATTGAGTCCCTACATATGTGTACCAAGTTTGGTGAAGATATCTCATTTCGTTCTTGAGTTATAGCCTCTTTAGTAAAATAGGCTCCGCCTTCAATGTACATTTTCACGCCCCTTTTCGTCTGTGAATCGAAATTTCAACTTTTTTTCGATAATTATTAATAGTAAGACTACAGTGAACATTTTGGCACTGGTTTGGTTCCGATCGGTCAAAAAACCAGGGACTAGTTCGCAAAAGTAGGTTTTCAACAAAATTCAAAATGGCGGAAAAATTTTCATGACGGAAATGAAATCGGAGATATACATTTTGTTCGGCTTGAGCCAAGGATTCCAATGATGTAAGACACTTGAATGTGCGACAATGGGTTTTCGAGATATAAGCAAAATAGTATTTTTTTTTTGTTTTTTGCGCTATAGCGCCACCTATTGGCCAATCGGGCTCATACTTTGATAACCTCTCCTCGATTTTTGGACTACCTTTTGGCAAAGTTTCAAGTCTCTAGGCCTTACGGTTTGGGCTGCACGATGCGTTTTAGGGGAGAAGAAAAATAATAATAATAAAAATCCTTACAATAACAATAGGTTTTCAAGCACTTCGTGCTTGAACCCCTAAAAATCAGCACAAATACAATAGGTGTTCAGCACTTCGTGCTTGAACCCCTAATAATAATTAAAACTGTCAAACCTCTACCGATGGCCCGATCTCCGTAAAAGTTTGCACGCTTCTTTGGGATAATATGGCGCACGTCCTCAGCCGATTTGGTGAAGTTTTGCGCAGAGCAGACCCTTTTTCGGTCATTTAAAGGTCGTTTTGCACAGAATAATATGGAGCATTTTTCCCCTTTATAAGAGTTGAAGCACCACTAAAGTCTGCCAGCTTCTTTAGGATCACGTGACGCATGCGCACGCTTGATTTGGTGACGCTGTATGCAAATCAGGCAGGAAGAGGGCCGCTTTCAGCCATTGAATGGGATTTTCCATAGAAATGCATCATTTTGACAGCTTTTTAGTTGCTATAGCGCCACCGAGTGGCGGTCCGCCGTGTCCTTTTTCACGCAGCCACAGAGTGAGCTCTTACATAGGCGTGCTGAGTTTGGTGAAAAGATCTCGTTCCGTTGACGAGTAATAGCCAATTGAGTAAAAGGGGCCCCTCCCACCTCAAACGTTTTGGCGGCCCTTAGGGACCGTGAACCCAAATTTGCACTTTTTTTTAATAATTATTGACATTCAGACTCCAGAGAATCTGGCTGCGCTGGTTTGGTTCCGGTCGGGCCAAAAACCTAGGACTAGTTCGCAAAAGTAGGTTTTTGGAAAATGCCAAAATTCCCGAAATTTTTCCCAGGGTGACGAGGCAATCCGAGGCATGCGTTTTGTCCGTCCCGAGCCAAGGATTCCAACGATATAAGACACTTGAGCCCACGCCTAACGGTTAAGGAGTTATGAGCCGTTTCGTACTTTTGCTCGCTGTAGCGCCCCCGTCAGGCCGATCGGGGCGTGCCTCGGTGGCGTAGATAGTCGGTGTGAGTACCACCAGCCCTGAAATTTTCAAGTCTCTGCGACTTACGGTTTGGTCTGCCCGATCAGTTTTAGATGGAGAATGATGCATCATGGGAAAATTAACAATAACAATAGGGTTTCAGCCCTTCAGGCTTGAACCCCTAATAAAAAGGGCATAAAAAGAGCCTTAAAAAGCCTATAAAAAAACAACGATAGGGTCTGAGAACTTGATTTTCGGGCTGCTGGTTACAAAAACTTTATCAAGCGTTTTGACATGCCCATCGGGGGGGAAAAATGTCGATTTTCATATTTTCAGCTCATTTATCATGCGAATGTGGTGCTTTTTTTAACCTTTAAAACTGTCAAACCTCTACCGATGGCCCGATCTCCGTAAAAGTTTGCACGCTTCTTTGGGATAATATGGCGCACGTCCTCAGCCGATTTGGTGAAGTTTTGCGCAGAGCAGACCCTTTTTCGGTCATTTAAAGGTCGTTTTGCACAGAATAATATGGAGCATTTTTCCCCTTTATAAGAGTTGAAGCACCACTAAAGTCTGCCAGCTTCTTTAGGATCACGTGACGCATGCGCACGCTTGATTTGGTGACGCTGTATGCAAATCAGGCAGGAAGAGGGCCGCTTTCAGCCATTGAATGGGATTTTCCATAGAAATGCATCATTTTGACAGCTTTTTAGTTGCTATAGCGCCACCGAGTGGCGGTCCGCCGTGTCCTTTTTCACGCAGCCACAGAGTGAGCTCTTACATAGGCGTGCTGAGTTTGGTGAAAAGATCTCGTTCCGTTGACGAGTAATAGCCAATTGAGTAAAAGGGGCCCCTCCCACCTCAAACGTTTTGGCGGCCCTTAGGGACCGTGAACCCAAATTTGCACTTTTTTTTAATAATTATTGACATTCAGACTCCAGAGAATCTGGCTGCGCTGGTTTGGTTCCGGTCGGGCCAAAAACCTAGGACTAGTTCGCAAAAGTAGGTTTTTGGAAAATGCCAAAATTCCCGAAATTTTTCCCAGGGTGACGAGGCAATCCGAGGCATGCGTTTTGTCCGTCCCGAGCCAAGGATTCCAACGATATAAGACACTTGAGCCCACGCCTAACGGTTAAGGAGTTATGAGCCGTTTCGTACTTTTGCTCGCTGTAGCGCCCCCGTCAGGCCGATCGGGGCGTGCCTCGGTGGCGTAGGTAGTCGGTGTGAGTACCACCAGCCCTGAAATTTTCAAGTCTCTGCGACTTACGGTTTGGTCTGCCCGATCAGTTTTAGATGGAGAATGATGCATCATGGGAAAATTAACAATAACAATAGGGTTTCAGCCCTTCAGGCTTGAACCCCTAATAAAAAGGGCATAAAAAGAGCCTTAAAAAGCCTATAAAAAAACAACGATAGGGTCTGAGAACTTGATTTTCGGGCTGCTGGTTACAAAAACTTTATCAAGCGTTTTGACATGCCCATCGGGGGGGAAAAATGTCGATTTTCATATTTTCAGCTCATTTATCATGCGAATGTGGTGCTTTTTTTAACCTTTAAAACTGTCAAACCTCTACCGATGGCCCGATCTCCGTAAAAGTTTGCACGCTTCTTTGGGATAATATGGCGCACGTCCTCAGCCGATTTGGTGAAGTTTTGCGCAGAGCAGACCCTTTTTCGGTCATTTAAAGGTCGTTTTGCACAGAATAATATGGAGCATTTTTCCCCTTTATAAGAGTTGAAGCACCACTAAAGTCTGCCAGCTTCTTTAGGATCACGTGACGCATGCGCACGCTTGATTTGGTGACGCTGTATGCAAATCAGGCAGGAAGAGGGCCGCTTTCAGCCATTGAATGGGATTTTCCATAGAAATGCATCATTTTGACAGCTTTTTAGTTGCTATAGCGCCACCGAGTGGCGGTCCGCCGTGTCCTTTTTCACGCAGCCACAGAGTGAGCTCTTACATAGGCGTGCTGAGTTTGGTGAAAAGATCTCGTTCCGTTGACGAGTAATAGCCAATTGAGTAAAAGGGGCCCCTCCCACCTCAAACGTTTTGGCGGCCCTTAGGGACCGTGAACCCAAATTTGCACTTTTTTTTAATAATTATTGACATTCAGACTCCAGAGAATCTGGCTGCGCTGGTTTGGTTCCGGTCGGGCCAAAAACCTAGGACTAGTTCGCAAAAGTAGGTTTTTGGAAAATGCCAAAATTCCCGAAATTTTTCCCAGGGTGACGAGGCAATCCGAGGCATGCGTTTTGTCCGTCCCGAGCCAAGGATTCCAACGATATAAGACACTTGAGCCCACGCCTAACGGTTAAGGAGTTATGAGCCGTTTCGTACTTTTGCTCGCTGTAGCGCCCCCGTCAGGCCGATCGGGGCGTGCCTCGGTGGCGTAGGTAGTCGGTGTGAGTACCACCAGCCCTGAAATTTTCAAGTCTCTGCGACTTACGGTTTGGTCTGCCCGATCAGTTTTAGATGGAGAATGATGCATCATGGGAAAATTAACAATAACAATAGGGTTTCAGCCCTTCAGGCTTGAACCCCTAATAAAAAGGGCATAAAAAGAGCCTTAAAAAGCCTATAAAAAAACAACGATAGGGTCTGAGAACTTGATTTTCGGGCTGCTGGTTACAAAAACTTTATCAAGCGTTTTGACATGCCCATCGGGGGGGAAAAATGTCGATTTTCATATTTTCAGCTCATTTATCATGCGAATGTGGTGCTTTTTTTAACCTTTAAAACTGTCAAACCTCTACCGATGGCCCGATCTCCGTAAAAGTTTGCACGCTTCTTTGGGATAATATGGCGCACGTCCTCAGCCGATTTGGTGAAGTTTTGCGCAGAGCAGACCCTTTTTCGGTCATTTAAAGGTCGTTTTGCACAGAATAATATGGAGCATTTTTCCCCTTTATAAGAGTTGAAGCACCACTAAAGTCTGCCAGCTTCTTTAGGATCACGTGACGCATGCGCACGCTTGATTTGGTGACGCTGTATGCAAATCAGGCAGGAAGAGGGCCGCTTTCAGCCATTGAATGGGATTTTCCATAGAAATGCATCATTTTGACAGCTTTTTAGTTGCTATAGCGCCACCGAGTGGCGGTCCGCCGTGTCCTTTTTCACGCAGCCACAGAGTGAGCTCTTACATAGGCGTGCTGAGTTTGGTGAAAAGATCTCGTTCCGTTGACGAGTAATAGCCAATTGAGTAAAAGGGGCCCCTCCCACCTCAAACGTTTTGGCGGCCCTTAGGGACCGTGAACCCAAATTTGCACTTTTTTTTAATAATTATTGACATTCAGACTCCAGAGAATCTGGCTGCGCTGGTTTGGTTCCGGTCGGGCCAAAAACCTAGGACTAGTTCGCAAAAGTAGGTTTTTGGAAAATGCCAAAATTCCCGAAATTTTTCCCAGGGTGACGAGGCAATCCGAGGCATGCGTTTTGTCCGTCCCGAGCCAAGGATTCCAACGATATAAGACACTTGAGCCCACGCCTAACGGTTAAGGAGTTATGAGCCGTTTCGTACTTTTGCTCGCTGTAGCGCCCCCGTCAGGCCGATCGGGGCGTGCCTCGGTGGCGTAGGTAGTCGGTGTGAGTACCACCAGCCCTGAAATTTTCAAGTCTCTGCGACTTACGGTTTGGTCTGCCCGATCAGTTTTAGATGGAGAATGATGCATCATGGGAAAATTAACAATAACAATAGGGTTTCAGCCCTTCAGGCTTGAACCCCTAATAAAAAGGGCATAAAAAGAGCCTTAAAAAGCCTATAAAAAAACAACGATAGGGTCTGAGAACTTGATTTTCGGGCTGCTGGTTACAAAAACTTTATCAAGCGTTTTGACATGCCCATCGGGGGGGAAAAATGTCGATTTTCATATTTTCAGCTCATTTATCATGCGAATGTGGTGCTTTTTTTAACCTTTAAAACTGTCAAACCTCTACCGATGGCCCGATCTCCGTAACAGTTTGCACGCTTCTTTGGGATAATATGGCGCACGTCCTCAGCCGATTTGGTGAAGTTTTGCGCAGAGCAGACCCTTTTTCGGTCATTTAAAGGTCGTTTTGCACAGAATAATATGGAGCATTTTTCCCCTTTATAAGAGTTGAAGCACCACTAAAGTCTGCCAGCTTCTTTAGGATCACGTGACGCATGCGCACGCTTGATTTGGTGACGCTGTATGCAAATCAGGCAGGAAGAGGGCCGCTTTCAGCCATTGAATGGGATTTTCCATAGAAATGCATCATTTTGACAGCTTTTTAGTTGCTATAGCGCCACCGAGTGGCGGTCCGCCGTGTCCTTTTTCACGCAGCCACAGAGTGAGCTCTTACATAGGCGTGCTGAGTTTGGTGAAAAGATCTCGTTCCGTTGACGAGTAATAGCCAATTGAGTAAAAGGGGCCCCTCCCACCTCAAACGTTTTGGCGGCCCTTAGGGACCGTGAACCCAAATTTGCACTTTTTTTTAATAATTATTGACATTCAGACTCCAGAGAATCTGGCTGCGCTGGTTTGGTTCCGGTCGGGCCAAAAACCTAGGACTAGTTCGCAAAAGTAGGTTTTTGGAAAATGCCAAAATTCCCGAAATTTTTCCCAGGGTGACGAGGCAATCCGAGGCATGCGTTTTGTCCGTCCCGAGCCAAGGATTCCAACGATATAAGACACTTGAGCCCACGCCTAACGGTTAAGGAGTTATGAGCCGTTTCGTACTTTTGCTCGCTGTAGCGCCCCCGTCAGGCCGATCGGGGCGTGCCTCGGTGGCGTAGGTAGTCGGTGTGAGTACCACCAGCCCTGAAATTTTCAAGTCTCTGCGACTTACGGTTTGGTCTGCCCGATCAGTTTTAGATGGAGAATGATGCATCATGGGAAAATTAACAATAACAATAGGGTTTCAGCCCTTCAGGCTTGAACCCCTAATAAAAAGGGCATAAAAAGAGCCTTAAAAAGCCTATAAAAAAACAACGATAGGGTCTGAGAACTTGATTTTCGGGCTGCTGGTTACAAAAACTTTATCAAGCGTTTTGACATGCCCATCGGGGGGGAAAAATGTCGATTTTCATATTTTCAGCTCATTTATCATGCGAATGTGGTGCTTTTTTTAACCTTTAAAACTGTCAAACCTCTACCGATGGCCCGATCTCCGTAAAAGTTTGCACGCTTCTTTGGGATAATATGGCGCACGTCCTCAGCCGATTTGGTGAAGTTTTGCGCAGAGCAGACCCTTTTTCGGTCATTTAAAGGTCGTTTTGCACAGAATAATATGGAGCATTTTTCCCCTTTATAAGAGTTGAAGCACCACTAAAGTCTGCCAGCTTCTTTAGGATCACGTGACGCATGCGCACGCTTGATTTGGTGACGCTGTATGCAAATCAGGCAGGAAGAGGGCCGCTTTCAGCCATTGAATGGGATTTTCCATAGAAATGCATCATTTTGACAGCTTTTTAGTTGCTATAGCGCCACCGAGTGGCGGTCCGCCGTGTCCTTTTTCACGCAGCCACAGAGTGAGCTCTTACATAGGCGTGCTGAGTTTGGTGAAAAGATCTCGTTCCGTTGACGAGTAATAGCCAATTGAGTAAAAGGGGCCCCTCCCACCTCAAACGTTTTGGCGGCCCTTAGGGACCGTGAACCCAAATTTGCACTTTTTTTTAATAATTATTGACATTCAGACTCCAGAGAATCTGGCTGCGCTGGTTTGGTTCCGGTCGGGCCAAAAACCTAGGACTAGTTCGCAAAAGTAGGTTTTTGGAAAATGCCAAAATTCCCGAAATTTTTCCCAGGGTGACGAGGCAATCCGAGGCATGCGTTTTGTCCGTCCCGAGCCAAGGATTCCAACGATATAAGACACTTGAGCCCACGCCTAACGGTTAAGGAGTTATGAGCCGTTTCGTACTTTTGCTCGCTGTAGCGCCCCCGTCAGGCCGATCGGGGCGTGCCTCGGTGGCGTAGGTAGTCGGTGTGAGTACCACCAGCCCTGAAATTTTCAAGTCTCTGCGACTTACGGTTTGGTCTGCCCGATCAGTTTTAGATGGAGAATGATGCATCATGGGAAAATTAACAATAACAATAGGGTTTCAGCCCTTCAGGCTTGAACCCCTAATAAAAAGGGCATAAAAAGAGCCTTAAAAAGCCTATAAAAAAACAACGATAGGGTCTGAGAACTTGATTTTCGGGCTGCTGGTTACAAAAACTTTATCAAGCGTTTTGACATGCCCATCGGGGGGGAAAAATGTCGATTTTCATATTTTCAGCTCATTTATCATGCGAATGTGGTGCTTTTTTTAACCTTTAAAACTGTCAAACCTCTACCGATGGCCCGATCTCCGTAAAAGTTTGCACGCTTCTTTGGGATAATATGGCGCACGTCCTCAGCCGATTTGGTGAAGTTTTGCGCAGAGCAGACCCTTTTTCGGTCATTTAAAGGTCGTTTTGCACAGAATAATATGGAGCATTTTTCCCCTTTATAAGAGTTGAAGCACCACTAAAGTCTGCCAGCTTCTTTAGGATCACGTGACGCATGCGCACGCTTGATTTGGTGACGCTGTATGCAAATCAGGCAGGAAGAGGGCCGCTTTCAGCCATTGAATGGGATTTTCCATAGAAATGCATCATTTTGACAGCTTTTTAGTTGCTATAGCGCCACCGAGTGGCGGTCCGCCGTGTCCTTTTTCACGCAGCCACAGAGTGAGCTCTTACATAGGCGTGCTGAGTTTGGTGAAAAGATCTCGTTCCGTTGACGAGTAATAGCCAATTGAGTAAAAGGGGCCCCTCCCACCTCAAACGTTTTGGCGGCCCTTAGGGACCGTGAACCCAAATTTGCACTTTTTTTTAATAATTATTGACATTCAGACTCCAGAGAATCTGGCTGCGCTGGTTTGGTTCCGGTCGGGCCAAAAACCTAGGACTAGTTCGCAAAAGTAGGTTTTTGGAAAATGCCAAAATTCCCGAAATTTTTCCCAGGGTGACGAGGCAATCCGAGGCATGCGTTTTGTCCGTCCCGAGCCAAGGATTCCAACGATATAAGACACTTGAGCCCACGCCTAACGGTTAAGGAGTTATGAGCCGTTTCGTACTTTTGCTCGCTGTAGCGCCCCCGTCAGGCCGATCGGGGCGTGCCTCGGTGGCGTAGGTAGTCGGTGTGAGTACCACCAGCCCTGAAATTTTCAAGTCTCTGCGACTTACGGTTTGGTCTGCCCGATCAGTTTTAGATGGAGAATGATGCATCATGGGAAAATTAACAATAACAATAGGGTTTCAGCCCTTCAGGCTTGAACCCCTAATAAAAAGGGCATAAAAAGAGCCTTAAAAAGCCTATAAAAAAACAACGATAGGGTCTGAGAACTTGATTTTCGGGCTGCTGGTTACAAAAACTTTATCAAGCGTTTTGACATGCCCATCGGGGGGGAAAAATGTCGATTTTCATATTTTCAGCTCATTTATCATGCGAATGTGGTGCTTTTTTTAACCTTTAAAACTGTCAAACCTCTACCGATGGCCCGATCTCCGTAAAAGTTTGCACGCTTCTTTGGGATAATATGGCGCACGTCCTCAGCCGATTTGGTGAAGTTTTGCGCAGAGCAGACCCTTTTTCGGTCATTTAAAGGTCGTTTTGCACAGAATAATATGGAGCATTTTTCCCCTTTATAAGAGTTGAAGCACCACTAAAGTCTGCCAGCTTCTTTAGGATCACGTGACGCATGCGCACGCTTGATTTGGTGACGCTGTATGCAAATCAGGCAGGAAGAGGGCCGCTTTCAGCCATTGAATGGGATTTTCCATAGAAATGCATCATTTTGACAGCTTTTTAGTTGCTATAGCGCCACCGAGTGGCGGTCCGCCGTGTCCTTTTTCACGCAGCCACAGAGTGAGCTCTTACATAGGCGTGCTGAGTTTGGTGAAAAGATCTCGTTCCGTTGACGAGTAATAGCCAATTGAGTAAAAGGGGCCCCTCCCACCTCAAACGTTTTGGCGGCCCTTAGGGACCGTGAACCCAAATTTGCACTTTTTTTTAATAATTATTGACATTCAGACTCCAGAGAATCTGGCTGCGCTGGTTTGGTTCCGGTCGGGCCAAAAACCTAGGACTAGTTCGCAAAAGTAGGTTTTTGGAAAATGCCAAAATTCCCGAAATTTTTCCCAGGGTGACGAGGCAATCCGAGGCATGCGTTTTGTCCGTCCCGAGCCAAGGATTCCAACGATATAAGACACTTGAGCCCACGCCTAACGGTTAAGGAGTTATGAGCCGTTTCGTACTTTTGCTCGCTGTAGCGCCCCCGTCAGGCCGATCGGGGCGTGCCTCGGTGGCGTAGGTAGTCGGTGTGAGTACCACCAGCCCTGAAATTTTCAAGTCTCTGCGACTTACGGTTTGGTCTGCCCGATCAGTTTTAGATGGAGAATGATGCATCATGGGAAAATTAACAATAACAATAGGGTTTCAGCCCTTCAGGCTTGAACCCCTAATAAAAAGGGCATAAAAAGAGCCTTAAAAAGCCTATAAAAAAACAACGATAGGGTCTGAGAACTTGATTTTCGGGCTGCTGGTTACAAAAACTTTATCAAGCGTTTTGACATGCCCATCGGGGGGGAAAAATGTCGATTTTCATATTTTCAGCTCATTTATCATGCGAATGTGGTGCTTTTTTTAACCTTTAAAACTGTCAAACCTCTACCGATGGCCCGATCTCCGTAAAAGTTTGCACGCTTCTTTGGGATAATATGGCGCACGTCCTCAGCCGATTTGGTGAAGTTTTGCGCAGAGCAGACCCTTTTTCGGTCATTTAAAGGTCGTTTTGCACAGAATAATATGGAGCATTTTTCCCCTTTATAAGAGTTGAAGCACCACTAAAGTCTGCCAGCTTCTTTAGGATCACGTGACGCATGCGCACGCTTGATTTGGTGACGCTGTATGCAAATCAGGCAGGAAGAGGGCCGCTTTCAGCCATTGAATGGGATTTTCCATAGAAATGCATCATTTTGACAGCTTTTTAGTTGCTATAGCGCCACCGAGTGGCGGTCCGCCGTGTCCTTTTTCACGCAGCCACAGAGTGAGCTCTTACATAGGCGTGCTGAGTTTGGTGAAAAGATCTCGTTCCGTTGACGAGTAATAGCCAATTGAGTAAAAGGGGCCCCTCCCACCTCAAACGTTTTGGCGGCCCTTAGGGACCGTGAACCCAAATTTGCACTTTTTTTTAATAATTATTGACATTCAGACTCCAGAGAATCTGGCTGCGCTGGTTTGGTTCCGGTCGGGCCAAAAACCTAGGACTAGTTCGCAAAAGTAGGTTTTTGGAAAATGCCAAAATTCCCGAAATTTTTCCCAGGGTGACGAGGCAATCCGAGGCATGCGTTTTGTCCGTCCCGAGCCAAGGATTCCAACGATATAAGACACTTGAGCCCACGCCTAACGGTTAAGGAGTTATGAGCCGTTTCGTACTTTTGCTCGCTGTAGCGCCCCCGTCAGGCCGATCGGGGCGTGCCTCGGTGGCGTAGGTAGTCGGTGTGAGTACCACCAGCCCTGAAATTTTCAAGTCTCTGCGACTTACGGTTTGGTCTGCCCGATCAGTTTTAGATGGAGAATGATGCATCATGGGAAAATTAACAATAACAATAGGGTTTCAGCCCTTCAGGCTTGAACCCCTAATAAAAAGGGCATAAAAAGAGCCTTAAAAAGCCTATAAAAAAACAACGATAGGGTCTGAGAACTTGATTTTCGGGCTGCTGGTTACAAAAACTTTATCAAGCGTTTTGACATGCCCATCGGGGGGGAAAAATGTCGATTTTCATATTTTCAGCTCATTTATCATGCGAATGTGGTGCTTTTTTTAACCTTTAAAACTGTCAAACCTCTACCGATGGCCCGATCTCCGTAAAAGTTTGCACGCTTCTTTGGGATAATATGGCGCACGTCCTCAGCCGATTTGGTGAAGTTTTGCGCAGAGCAGACCCTTTTTCGGTCATTTAAAGGTCGTTTTGCACAGAATAATATGGAGCATTTTTCCCCTTTATAAGAGTTGAAGCACCACTAAAGTCTGCCAGCTTCTTTAGGATCACGTGACGCATGCGCACGCTTGATTTGGTGACGCTGTATGCAAATCAGGCAGGAAGAGGGCCGCTTTCAGCCATTGAATGGGATTTTCCATAGAAATGCATCATTTTGACAGCTTTTTAGTTGCTATAGCGCCACCGAGTGGCGGTCCGCCGTGTCCTTTTTCACGCAGCCACAGAGTGAGCTCTTACATAGGCGTGCTGAGTTTGGTGAAAAGATCTCGTTCCGTTGACGAGTAATAGCCAATTGAGTAAAAGGGGCCCCTCCCACCTCAAACGTTTTGGCGGCCCTTAGGGACCGTGAACCCAAATTTGCACTTTTTTTTAATAATTATTGACATTCAGACTCCAGAGAATCTGGCTGCGCTGGTTTGGTTCCGGTCGGGCCAAAAACCTAGGACTAGTTCGCAAAAGTAGGTTTTTGGAAAATGCCAAAATTCCCGAAATTTTTCCCAGGGTGACGAGGCAATCCGAGGCATGCGTTTTGTCCGTCCCGAGCCAAGGATTCCAACGATATAAGACACTTGAGCCCACACCTAACGGTTAAGGAGTTATGAGCCGTTTCGTACTTTTGCTCGCTGTAGCGCCCCCGTCAGGCCGATCGGGGCGTGCCTCGGTGGCGTAGGTAGTCGGTGTGAGTACCACCAGCCCTGAAATTTTCAAGTCTCTGCGACTTACGGTTTGGTCTGCCCGATCAGTTTTAGATGGAGAATGATGCATCATGGGAAAATTAACAATAACAATAGGGTTTCAGCCCTTCAGGCTTGAACCCCTAATAATAATAAAAATCTTTACAATTACAATAGGGTTTCAGCACTTCGTGCTTGAACCCCTAATAATAATTAAAGCTGCGAGCAGCATTTAGCGGGGTTCAAGCCATTTAAGGTTTTTAAGCATTTGACACCTTTTGCATGAAAGGCTTTTAAGCACTCAATGAATTTGAGAGATATCAGGTGAAATGAAGTGATAAACTGACAAAATGTGATTTTAAATATTATAATAATGACTTTATAAAGTCTAAATATGAATTGATCAGGAGAGTGCAGAGAATCATACTGCTGTGGTTTGGTTCCGATCAGGCAAAAAACCTAGGACTAGTTTGCAAAACGAGGTTTTTAACATAATTGTGAATATTTAAATAAAGATTTGATTGACAGTATTGGTTATAGAGGCAAAGTTGTTCAGTATGAGAAGATCTATCATAATATATGCATATTATGTGGCTGTTTTAACCCCACCTGATTACAGAGATTCACCATAGGGAATACATGGTTTTCAAAGCTTTTTAACACTTATAGCGCCCCCTATACTCCGATCTCCATAAAACTTTGCATGTGTCTTCAACATGTTATGCCACATATACCCAACAATTTTCGTGAAGTTTTGAGTTTCCCCTTAGGATTTATAGGCTTTTGAGTGTATTTTGCCACACCTCTTTTCTAAATGGCCCTGTTATAGCCATACAAATGCAAAAAATCAACTTTTTTTTGATAATTATTGATCTAGAGAGTCCAGAGAATTGTCCTAGACTGGTTTAATTCTGATTGCGCAAAAAACCAGGGACTAGTTCGCAAAAGTAGGTTTTTAACATTATTGCAAATATTTATTTAACGATTTGATTGATAGAAATGGTTCTAGAGGCAAAGTTGTTCAACATGAGGAGATCTATCATATGATATGCATATTTTGCCGATGTGTGCAACACCACGTGATTGCAGAGCCATAAAACTCGTTAGCGCCAACTAGTGGCCGATTTCTTTCAAAATTCTTACAGACCTCTAGGACCATGAGTCAAACATGCCTACTGAGTTTCGTTCCGATCGACCTCCGCTAACCCTGTCTAATAGGTGCTCAAACTTCATTGGCCGATGGCGGCCATGTTTTTTGAGATACGCCAATGTTCTCATAGACAGACATGGTACCTTGGGCCAAGACATTGCATACCCATTTTCAAGTCAATCGGACTAGCGCTCGCGTGGTTATAGCCCTTTTTGTGTTTTTTCCATGTTATAGCGCCACCAAGTGGCCAATCGTCGCGATTTTTTTATAGTGACCAAAGACTGAGCCCATAAACATGTGTACCAAGTTTGGTGATGATATCTCATTTCTTGCTGAAGTTATAGCCTCTTTAGTAAAATAGGCTCCGCCTTAAATGTACATTTCCACGCCCCTTTTCGTTCATGAGTCAAAATTTCAACTTTTTTTTGATAATTATTGATACTCAGTCTAGAGAGAACATTTTGGCACTGGTTTGGTTCCGATATGTCAAAAAACCAGGGACTAGTTCGCAAAAGTAGGTTTTTGACAAAATTCAAAATGGCGGAAAAATTTGCATACCGGAAATGAAATCGGAGATATACGTTTTGTTCGCCAAGGTCTCAGCTTTCCAATGATATAAGACACTTGACCCTTAGGATGAACGGTTTAGGAGTTATGAGCCATTTCGCGTTTTTGGTTGCTGTAGCGCCACCTATTGGCCAATCTGGCTCATAATTTGATAACCTCTCCTCGATTTTTGGACTACCTATTGACAAAGTTTGAAGTCTCTAGCATTTACGGTTTGGTCTGCACGATGAGTTTTACGGCAGAATAATAATAATAATAATAATAATAATAATAATAATAATAATAATAATTAAAGCTGCGAGCAGCATTTAGCGGGGTTCAAGCCATTTAAGGTCTTTAAGCATTTGACACCTTTTGCATGAAAGGCTTTTAAGCACTGAATGAATTTGAGAGATATCAGGTGAAATGAAGTGATAAAATGACAAAATGTGATTTTAAATATTATAATAGTGACTTTATAAAGTCTAAATATGAATTGATCAGGAGAGTGCAGAGAATCATACTGCTGTGGTTTGGTTCTGATCAGGCAAAAAACCTAGGACTAGTTTAGAGGCAAAGTTGTTCAGTATGAGAAGATCTATCATAATATATGCATATTATGTGGCTGTTTTAACCCCACCTGATTACAGAGATGGAAAATACCATTTACAGGCAATTCACCATAGGGAATACATGGTTTTCAAAGCTTTTTAACACTTATAGCGCCCCCTATACTCCGATCTCCATAAAACATTGCATGTGTCTTCATCATGTTATGCCACATATACCCAACGATTTTCGTGAAGTTTTGAGTTTCCTCTTAGGATTTATAGGCTTTTGAGTGTATTTTGCCACGCCTCTTTTCTAAATGGCTCTGTTATAGCCATCCAAATGCAAGAAATCAACTTTTTTTTGATAATTATTGATCTAGAGAGTCCAGAGAATTGTCCTAGACTGGTTTGGTTCTGATTGCGCAAAAAAACAGGGACTAGTTCGCAAAAGTAGGTTTTTAACATTATTGCAAATATTTATTTAACAATTTGATTGACCGAAATGGTTCTAGAGGCAAAGTTGTTCAACATGAGGAGATCTATCATATGATATGCATATTTTGCCGATATGTGCAACACCACGTGATTGCAGAGCCATAAAACTCGTTAGCGCCAACTAGTGGCCGATTTCTTTCAAAATTCTTACAGACCTCTAGGACCATGAGTTAAACATGCCTACTGAGTTTCGTTCTGGTCGACCTCCGTTAACCCTGTCTAATAGGTGCTCAAATTTCATTGGCCGATGGCGGCCATGTTTTTTTAGATACGCCAATGTTCTCATAGACAGACATGGTACCTTGGGCCAAGACACTGCTTACCAATTTTCAAGTCAATCGGACTAGCGATCGCGTGGTTATAGCCCTTTTTGTGTTTTTTCCATGTTATAGCGCCACCAAGTGGCCAATCGTCGCGATTTTTTTATCGTGACCAAAGAATGAGCCCATAAACATGTGTACCAAGTTTGGTGAAGATATCTCATTTCTTGCTGGAGTTATAGCCTCTTTAGTAAAATAGGCTCCGCCTTAAATGTACATTTCCACGCCCCTTTTCGTTCATGAGTCAAAATTTCAACTTTTTTTTGATAATTATTGATATTCAGACTAGAGAGAACATTTTGGCACTGGTTTGGTTCTGATATGTCAAAAAACCAGGGACTAGTTCGCAAAAGTAGGTTTTTGACAAAATTCAAAATGGCGGAAAAATTTGCATACCGGAAATGAAATCGGAGATATACGTTTTGTTCGTCATGGTCTCAGCTTTCCAATGATATAAGACACTTGACCCTTAGGATGAACGGTTTAGGAGTTATGAGCCATTTCGCGTTTTTGGTTGCTGTAGCGCCACCTATTGGCCAATCTGGCTCATAATTTGATAACCTCTCCTCGATTTTTGGACTACCTATTGACAAAGTTTGAAGTCTCTAGCATTTACGGTTTGGTCTGCACGATGAGTTTTACGGCAGAATAATAATAATAATAATAATTAAAGCTGCGAGCAGCATTTAGCGGGGTTCAAGCAATTTAAGGTCTTTAAGCATTTGACGCCTTTTGCATGAAAGGTTTTTAAGCACTGAATGAATTTGAGAGATATCAGGTGAAATGAAGTGAAAAACTGACAAAATGTGATTTTAAATATTATAATAGTGACTTTATAAAGTCTAAATATGAATTGATCAGGAGAGTGCAGAGAATCATACTGCTGTGGTTTGGTTCCGATCAGGCAAAAAACCTAGGACTAGTTTGCAAAACGAGGTTTTTAACATAATTGTGAATATTTAAATAAAGATTTGATTGACAGTATTGCTTATAGAGGCAAAGTTGTTCAGTATGAGAAGATCTATCATAATATATGCATATTATGTGGCTGTTTTAACCCCACCTGATTAACAAGATGGAAAACCATTTACAGCCAATACAGGCAATTCACCATAGGGAATACATGGTTTTCAAAGCTTTTTAACACTTATAGCGCCCCCTATACTCCGATCTCCATAAAACTTTGCATGTGTCTTCAACATGTTATGCCACATATACCCAACAATTTTCGTGAAGTTTTGAGTTTCCCCTTAGGATTTATAGGCTTTTGAGTGTATTTTGCCACGCCTCTTTTCTAAATGGCCCTGTTATAGCCATCCAAATGCAAGAAATCAACTTTTTTTTGATAATTATTGATCTAGAGAGTCCAGAGAATTGTCCTAGACTGGTTTGGTTCTGATTGGGCAAAAAACCAGGGACTAGTTCGCAAAAGTAGGTTTTTAACATTATTGCAAATATTTATTTAACGATTTGATTGACAGAAATAGTTCTAGAGGCAAAGTTGTTCAACATGAGGAGATCTATCATATGATATGCATATTTTGCCGATGTGTGCAACACCACGTGATTGCAGAGCCATAAAACTCGTTAGCGCCAACTAGTGGCCGATTTCTTTCAAAATTCTTACAGACCTCTAGGACCATGAGTCAAACATGCCTACTGAGTTTCGTTCTGGTCGACCTCCGTTAACCCTGTCTAATAGGTGCTCAAATTTCATTGGCCGATGGCAGCCATGTTTTTTGAGATACGCCGATGTTCTCATAGACAGACATGGTACCTTGGGCCAAGACACTGTTTACCAATTTTCAAGTCAATCGGACTAGCGGTCGCGTGGTTATAGCCCTTTTTGTGTTTTTTCCATGTTATAGCGCCACCAAGTGGCCAATCGTCGCGATTTTTTTATCGTGACCAAAAACTGAGCCCATAAACATGTGTACCAAGTTTGGTGAAGATATCTAATTTCTTGCTGGAGTTATAGCCTCTTTAGTAAAATAGGCTCCGCCTTAAATGTACATTTCCACGCCCCTTTTCGTTCATGAGTCAAAATTTCAACTTTTTTTTGATAATTATTGATACTCAGTCTAGAGAGAACATTTTGGCACTGGTTTGGTTCTGATATGTCAAAAAACCAGGGACAAGTTCGCAAAAGTAGGTTTTTGACAAAATTCAAAATGGCGGAAAAATTTGCATACCGGAAATGAAATCGGAGATATACGTTTTGTTCGACAAGGTCTCAGCTTTCCAATGATATAAGACACTTAACCCTTAGGATGAACGGTTTAGGAGTTATGAGCCATTTCGCGTTTTTGGTTGCTGTAGCGCCACCTATTGGCCAATCTGGCTCATAATTTGATAACCTCTCCTCGATTTTTGGACTACCTATTGACAAAGTTTGAAGTCTCTAGCATTTACGGTTTGGTCTGCACGATGAGTTTTACGGCAGAATAATAATAATAATAATAATAATAATAATAATAAAAATCAGCACAAATACAATAGGTGTTCAGCACTTCGTGCTTGAACCCCTAATAAAAATCAGCACAAATACAATAGGTGTTCAGCACTTCGTGCTTGAACCCCTAATAATTAAAGCTGCAAGCAGCATTTAGCGGGGTTCAAGCCTTTAAGGCCTTTAAAGCACATAGGCATTAAAGACATTAAGTTTTATTTAGCAAGATTTTAAACACTGAAATAACAGATGGAAAAGTCCATTCACAGCCAATATAGGCAATTTACCATAGGAAATGCATGTTTTTTAAAGCTTTTTAACAGTTATAGCGCCACCTATAGTCCGATCTCTTTAAAACTTTGCATGCTTCATCAGCATGTCATGCCACATATACCCAACAATTTTCGTGAATTTTTGAGCTTCCCTTTTGGGTTAGCGCCAACTAGTGGCCGATTTCTTTCAAAATTCTTACAGACCTCTAGGACCATGAGTCAAACATGTCCAATGAGTTTCGTTCCGATCGACCTCTGTTAACCCCATCTAATAGGTGCTCAAAATTCATTGGCTGATGGCGGCCATGTTTTTTGAGATACACCAATGTCCTCATAGACATACATGGGGCCTTGGACCAAGACACTGCATACCAATTTTCAAGTCAATCGGACTAGCGGTCGCGTGGTTATAGCCCTTTTCATGTTTTTGTCACATTATAGCGCCACCAAGTGGCCAATCGTCGCAATTTTTTTATCGTGACCTCAAATTGATCCGATACACATGTGTACCAAGTTTGGTGACGATATCTCATTTCCTTCTTGAGTTATAGCCTTTTTAGCAAAATAGGCTCCGCCCTGGACGTCCATTTTGAAGCCAATTAGCAAAAATGAATCGAAATTTCAACTTTTTTTCGATAACTATTGATAACTAGCCACCAGAGAACATTTTGACACTGGTTTGGTTCCGATCGGTCAAAAAACCAGGGACTAGTTCTCAAAAATAGGTTTCAGACATACTCCAAAATGGCGGACATTTTAAGACGAAACAAAAAAATTCCCGCTTACAGTTTTTTCGTCTTGGCCCAAGGATTTCAAAAGTATAAATCATTTGAGTCTACGACCACCGGTTTATGAGAAAAGCTCACAAATGTAAAATTTTTTGGTTTTTTGCGCTATAGCGCCACCTATTGGCCAATTGGGCTCATATTTTGATAACCTCTCCTCGATTTTTGGACTACCTTCGGGTAAATTTTCAAGTCTCTAGCCCTTACGGTTTGGGCTGCACAACGCGTTTTATCGGAGAATAATAATAATAATAATAATTAAAGCTGCAAGCAGCATTTAGCGGGGTTCAAGCCTTTAAGGCCTTTTAAGCACATAGGCATTAAAGACATTAAGTTTTATTTAGCAAGATTTTAAACACTGAAATAATAGATGGAAAAGTCCATTCACAGCCAATATAGGCAATTTACCATAGGAAATGCATGGTTTTTAAAGCTTTTTAACAGTTATAGCGCCACCTATAGTCCGATCTCTTTAAAACTTTGCATGCTTCATCAGCATGTCATGCCACATATACCCAACAATTTTCGTGAATTTTTGAGCTTCCCTTTTGGGTTAGCGCCAACTAGTGGCCGATTTCTTTCAAAATTCTTACAGACCTCTAGGATCATGAGTCAAACATGTCCAATGAGTTTCGTTCCGATCGACCTCCGTTAACCCCATCTAATAGGTGCTCAAAATTCATTGGCTGATGGCGGCCATGTTTTTTGAGATACACCAATGTCCTCATAGACATACATGGGGCCTTGGACCAAGACACTGCATACCAATTTTCAAGTCAATCGGACTAGCGGTCGCGTGGTTATAGCCCTTTTCATGTTTTTGTCACATTATAGCGCCACCAAGTGGCCAATCGTCGCAATTTTTTTATCGTGACCTCAAATTGAGCGGATACACATGTGTACCAAGTTTGGTGACGATATCTCATTTCCTTCTTGAGTTATAGCCTTTTTAGCAAAATAGGCTCCGCCCTGAACGTCCATTTTGAAGCCAGTTAGCAAAAATGAATCGAAATTTCAACTTTTTTTCGATAACTATTGATAATTAGCCACCAGAGAACATTTTGACACTGGTTTGGTTCCGATCGGTCAAAAAACCAGGGACTAGTTCTCAAAAATAGGTTTCAGACATACTCCAAAATGGCGGACATTTTAAGACGAAACAAAAAAATTCCCGCTTACAGTTTTTTCGTCTTGGCCCAAGGATTTCAAAAGTATAAATCATTTGAGTCTACGACCACCGGTTTATGAGAAAAGCTCACAAATGTAAAATTTTTTGGTTTTTTGCGCTATAGCGCCACCTATTGGCCAATTGGGCTCATATTTTGATAACCTCTCCTCGATTTTTGGACTACCTTCGGGTAAATTTTCAAGTCTCTAGCCCTTACGGTTTGGGCTGCACAACGCGTTTTATCGGAGAATAATAATAATAATAATAAAAAATATAGCTGCGAGCAGCAATTAGCGGGGTTCAAGCGACTTAAGGCATTTAAGCATTTAAGGCGTATTGCATTTAAGGCTCTAAAGCAGTAAAATAATTAAATCTGGGAGCTCAGGTGAAATGAAGTGATACATTGACAAAATTCGATTGCAAATGTTAAAATAGTGACTTTATAAAGACTGAATTTGAGTTGTGCTTGCAATGGCAAAACTTGTGGCCCTGTTGCTACCCTACACTGCTGACATGTTTTTAGCAAAATGCTAACACGATTAGCATGTTTTTAACATACTGGTAACACAATTAGCATGCTGAAATAATCGATGGAAAATACCATTTACAGCCAATACAGGCAATTCACCATAGGAATACATGGTTTTCAAAGCTTTTTAACACTTATAGCGCCACCTATACTCCGATCTCCATGAAATGTTGCATCCTTCTTCACATTGTTATGCCACATATACCCATCAATTTTCGTGAAGTTTTGAGTTTTCGCTTAGGATTTATAGGCTTTTGAGTGTATTTTGCCACGCCTCTTTTCTAATTGGCCCTGTTATAGCCATCCAAATGCAAAAGTTCAACTTTTTTTTAATAATTATTGATCTAGAGAGTCCAGAGAATTGTCCTAGACTGGTTTGGTTTCGGTCGTGCAAAAAATCAGGGACTAGTTCGCAAAAGTAGGTTTTTAACATAATTGCGAATATTTAACTAACGATTTGATTGACAGCAATGGTTCCAGAGGCAAAGTTGTTCAGCAGGAGGAGATCTATCATATGATATGCATATTTTGGGGATGTTTGCAACACCACGTGATTGCAGAGCCATAAAGCTCGTTAGCGCCAACTAGTGGCCGATTTCTTTCAAAATTCTTACACTCCTCTAGGACCATGAGTCAAACAGGCCCACCAAGTTTCGTTCCGATCGGCCTCCGTTAACCCCGTCTAATAGGTGCTCAAATTTCATTGGCTGATGGCGGCCATGTTTTTTGAGATACGCCAATGTCCTCATAGACATACATGGGGCCTTGGGCCAAGACACCGCATACCAATTTTCAAGTCAATCGGACTAGCGGTCGCGTGGTTATAGCCGTTTTAGTGTTTTTTTCATGTTATAGCGCCACCAAGTGGCCAATCGTCGCGATTTTTTTATCGTGACCAAAGAATGAGCCCATAAACAAGTGTACCAAGTTTGGTGAAGATAGCTCATTTCTTTCTGGAGTTATAGCCTTTTTAGTAAAATAGGCTCCGCCCTGAACGTCCATTTTGAATCCCCTTAGCAACCGTGAATCGAAATATCAACATTTTTTCGATAATTATTGATATTCAGCCTACAGAGAACATTTTGGCACTGGTTTGGTTCCGATCGGTCAAAAAACCAGGGACTAGTTCGCAAAAGTAGGTTTTCGACAAAATTCAAAATGGCGGAAAAATTTTCATGACGGAAATGAAATCGGAGATATACGTTTTGTTCGTCATGGTCTCAGCTTTCCAATGATATAAGACACTTGAGTGTGGAGTACACGGTTTAGGAGTTATGAGCCCTTTTGCGCTTTTGGTCGCTGTAGCGCCACCTATAGGCCAATCGGGGTCATAGCTTCTCAGTTTCTCCCCAAATTGAGGACTACCTATTGGCCAAGTTTGAAGTCTCTAGCACTTACGGTTTTGTCTGCACGTTCAGTTTTAGGGGAGAAGAAAAATAATAATAATAATAATAATAATAAAAATCTTTACAATTACAATAGGGTTTCAGCACTTCGTGCTTGAACCCCTAATCAGTACAATTACAATAGGGTTTCAGCACTTCGTGCTTGAACCCCTAAAAATCAGTACAATTACAATAGGGTTTCAGCACTTCGTGCTTGAACCCCTAATAATAATAATTAAAGCTGCAAGCAGCATTTAGCGGGGTTCAAGCATTTAAGGCCTTTTAAGCACATAGGCATTAAAGACATTAAGTTTTATTTAGCAAGATTATAAACGCTGAAATAATAGATGGAAAAGTCCATTTACAGCCAATATAGGCAATTTACCATAAAAAATACATGGTTTTTATAGCTTTTTAACAGTTATAGCGCCACCTATAGTCCGATCTCTTTAAAACTTTTCATGCTTCATCAGCATGTCATGCTACATATACCCAACAATTTTCGTGAATTTTTGAGCTTCCCTTTTGAGTTAGCGCCAACTAGTGGCCGATTTCTTTCAAAAATCTTACAGACCTCTAGGACCATGAGTCAAACATGCCAACCAAGTTTCGTTCCGATCGGCCTCTGTTAACCTTGTCTAATAGGTGCTCAAATTTCATTGGCCGATGGCGGCCATGTTTTTTGAGATACGCCAATGTCTGCATACCAATTTTCAGGTTAATTGGACTAGCGATCGCGTGGTTATAGCCCTTTTCATGTTTTTTTTCACATTATAGCGCCACCAAGTGGCCAATCGTCGCAATATTTTTATCGTGACCTCAAATTGAGCCGATATACATGTGTACCAAGTTTGGCGACGATATCTCATTTCCTTCTTGAGTTATAGCCTTTTTAGTAAAATAGGCTCCGCCCTGAACGTCCATTTTGAAGCCAATTAGCAAAAATGAATTGAAATTTCAACTTTTTTTCGATAACTATTGATAAACAGAGACCAGAGAACATTTTGACATTGGTTTGGTTCCGATCGGTCAAAAAACCAGGGACTAGTTTGCAAAAGTAGGTTTTTAACATAATTGTGAATATTTAATTAATGATTTGATTGACAGCAATGGTTCTAGAGGCAAATTTGTTCAGCATGAGGAGATCTATCATATGATATGCATATTTTGTGGATGCGTGAAAAAACACGTGATTTCAGAGCCATAAAACTCGTTAGCGCCAACTAGTGGCCGATTTCTTTCAAAATTCTTACAGACCTCTAGGACCATGAGTTAAACATGCCCATCAAGTTTCGTTCCGATCGGCCTCTGTTAACCCCATCTAATAGGTGCTCAAATTTCATTGGCCGATGGCGGCCATGTTTTTTGAGATACGCCAATGTCCTCATAGAAGTACATGGGGCCTTGGACCAAGACACTGCATACCAATTTTCAGGTCAATCGGACTAGCGGTCTTGTGGTTATAGCTATTTTCATGTTTTTTTCACATTATAGCGCCACCCAGTGGCCAATCATCGCGATTTTTTTATCGTGGCCTCAAACTGAGTCCCTACATATGTGTACCAAGTTTGGTGAAGATATCTCATTTCGTTCTTGAGTTATAGCCTCTTTAGTAAAATAGGCTCCGCCTTCAATGTACATTTTCACGCCCCTTATCGTCTGTGAATCGAAATTTCAACTTTTTTTCGATAATTATTAATAGTAAGACTACAGTGAACATTTTGGTACTGGTTTGGTTCCGATCGGTCAAAAAAACAGGGACTAGTTCGCAAAAGTAGGTTTTCAACAAAATTCAAAATGGCGGAAAAATTTTCATGACGGAAATGAAATCGGAGATATACGTTTTGTTCGGCTTGAGCCAAGGATTCCAATGATGTAAGACACTTGAATGTGCGACAATGGGTTTTCGAGATATAAGCAAAATATAATTTTTTTTTTGTTTTTTGCGCTATAGCGCCACCTATTGGCTAATCGGGCTCATACTTTGATAACCTCTCCTCGATTTTTGGACTACCTTTTGGCAAAGTTTCAAGTCTCTAGCACTTACGGTTTGGGCTGCACGATGCGTTTTAGGGGAGAAGAAAAATAATAATAACGAGCAGCATTTAGCGGGGTTCAAGCCATTTAAGGTCTTTAAGCATTTGACACCTTTTGCATGAAAGGCTTTTAAGCACTGAATGAATTTGAGAGATATCAGGTGAAATGAAGTGATAAACTGACAAAATGTGATTTTAAATTTTATAATAGTGACTTTATAAAGTCTAAATATGAATTGATCAGGAGAGTGCAGAGAATCATACTGCTGTGGTTTGGTTCCGATCAGGCAAAAAACCTAGGACTAGTTTGCAAAACGAGGTTTTTAACATAATTGTGAATATTTAACCTGTTAAGCTGATTTCTAAATTTTGAAAAAATCCTAAGAAATGTATACTCAGACTAAAACAAATACAGATTGTGAATCCTTTGCACTAAAAGCATAATTATGGTCTCATTTGAAAGCAGACACCTGGCAGTTTACTGTAAAGTCAAAATGATAATATTTTTTATAATAAAAAAAAGCTATAATAAGCTTCAAAGTTTTGTAAAGTTATTAGAAATTTATTTGTATGAAATATCTTTATGAAAATAAAATTGAAGTGGGCCTTGGAGAAATCTAGAAATGCACTACAGCTAAAGCCACACGTCTGACCATGTTATATTTCAGATCTGAAGATGATCAGTCTAAAACTCTGAATTTTATTAAACGTTTTACAAGATCGTTTCATGTGATTTTATTTTGAGATATCTCTGAAATATCAACTGATGTTTATTGCCACATCTTCTCAGCTTTCATTCTCTATTTTGCCTCTATTGTTTAGAGGTGCAAACTGCCCCATTCAGTTTGTCTCCTCGGCACACATTCACACTTCTGCGGACTGGTTATGGCTCTAATTATTATTCTTTTGTCTGCATTATAATTACTAACGATTCTCTATTCAAACTGTTCTATTCAAACCTCATTTCTAAATCAAACCTCTCACTTTACCCTCACTGAGACTCTATTGAATGCATTTCGTCCAAATAAGCATTTCAGTAGTTTTACATTTAGAAAATGTTCATAAAAATAAAGTATTTACTCAGTGGCAGGTGCATCTAGGGCAAGCTAGCATGTTAGCTTAGCACACCAGCAAAACAACAATTTATACGATTAAAATCATGTTTTATTCAAAACTTGCTTCATATCACTTTATAATTTATAAGTCGAGTGTTTTATATAACAATATGTGATCTCATGTAGCTTCGGGTCGAAAAATCTGACAGAAAATATACAATGCTAAAAGCTATGTGGAATAGCATTGCATTATAAATATCATCTATTATGAAACCACCCAACATGGCATAAAGAACACAGACCAACCATATATTGCCGCGATTGTGTGTTTATTGTCTTAAAACGTGTCTATCTGCATAAAATAGCCATCTGACGATCGCTAGAAAGCAGCTTTGGTCATGTCAGATACTTCCTGAATGTCACATGGTGTGTCTGTCCTTCATGTGTTCCACATGGGGTGAATTTTCAGTAGTACAGCTTTCCAGCGCCCTCCGGCTGCCAGAATGAATTGAAAACACAGCATATCACTGTATACTGCGCTCATAATCACACATCCGCGGATTTTGGATAAAGATTGAATAAATAATACTTCTCTGTATAGAAATTTGACTCAAACATGTGAGAATCTATCAATATTTCTCCACATCTGCACACATTTGAAGTAAAAGCCCTGAGGGAAGTTGTTTTGTCGAGTGTCTTCGTGACGACCAGAGAAGAGTTTTTTATGAATGGGAGCAAATGACGCGCATATTACAATCAAAAGGTAGCGACGCCCAAGATCATATTCATAACTCCTGGCACATATTAACACATTACGGTCATTATAAGACTTTGAGAATAAAACAGAGGTAACAAAATTAAACTTTAGTCTTAGATCTTTTTAATGATGTATAGTTTGTCAAGGTAATTACTTACATCTGATAGTAATTTTGAGCTAATTTAAGCAAAGAGAGTTTCAGCACGTCCTCGTCCTCGTGACGCTTATCAGGTTAAATAAAGATTTGATTGACAGTATTGGTTATAGAGGCAGAGTTGTTCAGTATGAGAAGATCTATCATAATATATGCATATTATGTGGCTGTTTTAACCCCACCTGATTACAGAGATTCACCATAGGGAATACATGGTTTTCAAAGCTTTTTAACACTTATAGCGCCCCCTATACTCCGATCTCCATAAAACTTTGCATGTGTCTTCAACATGTTATGCCACATATACACAACAATTTTCGTGAAGTTTTGAGTTTCCCCTTAGGATTTATAGGCTGTTGAGTGTATTTTGCCACGCCTCTTTTCTAAATGGCCCTGTTATAGCCATCCAAATGCAAAAAATCTACTTTTTTTGATAATTATTGATCTAGAGAGTCCAGAGAATTGTCCTAGACTGGTTTGGTTCTGATTGGGCAAAAAACCAGGGACTAGTTTGCGAAAGTAGGTTTTTAACATAATTGCAAATATTTATTTAACAATTTGATTGACAGCAATGTTTCTAGAGGCAAAGTTGTTCAACATGAGGAGATCTATCATATGATATGCATATTTTGCCGATGTGTGCAACGCCACGTGATTGCAGAGCCATAAAACTCGTTAGCGCCAACTAGTGGCCAATTTCTTTCAAAATTCTTACAGAACTCTAGGACCATGAGTCAAACAGGCCCACTGAGTTTCGTTTCGATCTACCTCCGTTAACCCTGTCTAATAGGTGCTCAAATTTCATTGGCCGATGGCGGCCATGTTTTTTGAGATACGCCAATGTTCTCATAGACAGACATGGGACCTTGGGCCAAGACACTGCATACCAATTTTCCAGTCAATCGGACTAGCGGTCGCGTGGTTATAGCCTTTTTTGTGTTTTTTCCATGTTATAGCGCCACCCAGTCGCCAATCGTCGCGATTTTTTTATCGTGACCAAAGACTGAGCCCATACACATGTGTACCAAGTTTGATGAAGATATCTAATTTCTTGCTGGAGTTATAGCCTCTTTAGTAAAATAGGCTCCGCCTTAAATGTACATTTCCACGCCTCTTTACGTTCATGAGTCAAAATTTCAACTTTTTTTTGATAATTATTGATATTCAGACTAGAGAGAACATTTTGGCACTGGTTTGGTTCTGATATGTCAAAAAACCAGGGACTAGTTCACAAAAGTAGGTTTTTGACAAAATTCAAAATGGCGGAAAAATTTGCATACCGGAAATGAAATCGGAGATATACGTTTTTTTCGCCAAGGTCTCAGCTTTCCAATGATATAAGACACTTGACCCTTAGGACGAACGATTTAAGAGTTATGAGCCATTTTGCGTTTTTGGTTGCTGTAGCGCCACCTATTGGCCAATCTGGCTCATAATTTGATAACCTCTCCTCGATTTTTGGACTACCTATTGACAAAGTTTGAAGTCTGTAGCATTTACGGTTTGGTCTGCACGATGAGTTTTACGGCAGAATAATAATAATAATAATAATAATTAAAGCTGCGAGCAGCATTTAGCGGGGTTCAAGCCATTTAAGGTCTTTAAGCATTTGACACCTTTTGCATGAAAGGCTTTTAAGCACTGAATGAATTTGAGAGATATCAGGTGAAATGAAGTAATAAACTGACAAAATGTGATTTTAAATATTATAATAGTGACTTTATAAAGTCTAAATATGAATTGATCAGGAGAGTGCAGATAATCATACTGCTGTGGTTTGGTTCCGATCAGGCAAAAAACCTAGGACTAGTTTAGAGGCAAAGTTGTTCAGTATGAGAAGATCTATCATAATATATGCATATTATGTGGCTGTTTTAACCCCACCTGATTACAGAGATGGAAAATACCATTTACAGGCAATTCACCATAGGGAATACATGGTTTTCAAAGCTTTTTAACACTTATAGCGCCCCCTATACTCCGATCTCCATAAAACATTGCATGTGTCTTCAACATGTTATGCCACATATACCCAACAATTTTCGTGAAGTTTTGAGTTTCCTCTTAGGATTTATAGGCTTTTGAGTGTATTTTGCCATGCCTCTTTTCTAAATGGCTCTGTTATAGCCATCCAAATGCAAGAAATCAACTTTTTTTTGATAATTATTGATCTAGAGAGTCCAGAGAATTGTCCTAGACTGGTTTGGTTCTGATTGCGCAAAAAACCAGGGACTAGTTCGCAAAAGTAGGTTTTTAACATTATAGCAAATATTTATTTAACAATTTGATTGACCGAAATGGTTTTAGAGGCAAAGTTGTTCAACATGAGGAGATCTATCATATGATATGCATATTTTGCCGATGTGTGCAACACCACGTGATTGCAGAGCCATAAAACTCGTTAGCGCCAACTAGTGGCCGATTTCTTTCAAAATTTTTACAGACCTCTAGGACCATGAGTCAAACATGCCTACTGAGTTTCGTTCTGGTCGACCTCCGTTAACCCTGTCTAATAGGTGCTCAAATTTCATTGGCCGATGGCGGCCATGTTTTTTGAGATACGCCAATGTTCTCATAGACAGACATGGTACCTTGGGCCAAGACACTGCTTACCAATTTTCAAGTCAATCAGACTAGCGGTCGCGTGGTTATAGCCCTTTTTGTGTTTTTTCCATGTTATAGCGCCACCAAGTGGCCAATCGTCGCGATTTTTTTTTCGTGACCAAAGACTGAGCCCATAAACATGTGTACCAAGTTTGGTGAAGATATCTCATTTCTTGCTGGAGTTATAGCCTCTTTAGTAAAATAGGCTCCGCCTTAAATGTACATTTCCACGCCCCTTTTCGTTCATGAGTCAAAATTTCAACTTTTTTTTGATAATTATTTATACTCAGTCTAGAGAGAACATTTTGGCACTGGTTTGGTTCTGATATGTCAAAAAACCAGGGACTAGTTCGCAAAAGTAGGTTTTTGACAAAATTCAAAATGGTGGAAAAATTTGCATACCGGAAATGAAATCGGAGATATACGTTTTGTTCGCCAAGGTCTCAGCTTTCCAATGATATAAGAAACTTGACCCTTAGGATGAACGGTTTAGGAGTTATGAGCCATTTCGCGTTTTTGGTTGCTGTAGCGCCACCTATTGGCCAATCTGGCTCATAATTTGATAACCTCTCCTCGATTTTTGGACTACCTATTGACAAAGTTTGAAGTCTCTAGCATTTACGGTTTGGTCTGCACGATGAGTTTTACGGCAGAATAATAATAATAATAATAATAATAAAAATCAGTACAATTACAATAGGGTTTCAGCACTTCGTGCTTGAACCCCTAATAATAATAAAAAAATCAGCACAAATACAATAGGTGTTCAGCACTTCGTGCTTGAACCCCTAAAAATCAGCACAAATACAATAGGTGTTCAGCACTTCGTGCTTGAACCCCTAATAACAAGCAGCATTTAGCGGGGTTCAAGCGTTTAAGGCCTTTTAAGCACATAGGCATTAAAGACATTAAGTTTTATTTAGCAAGATTATAAACACTGAAATAATAGATGGAAAAGTCCATTTACAGCCAATATAGGCAATTTACCATAAAAAATACATGGTTTTTATAGCTTTTTAACAGTTATAGCGCCACCTATAGTCCGATCTCTTTAAAACTTTTCATGCTTCATCAGCATGTCATGCTACATATACCCAACAATTTTCGTGAATTTTTGAGCTTCCCTTTTGAGTTAGCGCCAACTAGTGGCCGATTTCTTTCAAAAATCTTACAGACCTCTAGGACCATGAGTCAAACATGCCAACCAAGTTTCGTTCCGATCGGCCTCTGTTAACCTTGTCTAATAGGTGCTCAAATTTCATTGGCCGATGGCGGCCATGTTTTTTGAGATATGCCAATGTCTGCATACCAATTTTCAGGTTAATTGGACTAGCGATCGCGTGGTTATAGCCCTTTTCATGTTTTTTTCACATTATAGCGCCACCAAGTGGCCAATCGTCGCAATATTTTTATCGTGACCTCAAATTGAGCCGATATACATGTGTACCAAGTTTGGCGACGATATCTCATTTCCTTCTTGAGTTATAGCCTTTTTAGTAAAATAGGCTCCGCCCTGAATGTCCATTTTGAAGCCAATTAGCAAAAATGAATTGAAATTTCAACTTTTTTTCGATAACTATTGATAAACAGAGACCAGAGAACATTTTGACACTGGTTTGGTTCCGATCGGTCAAAAAACCAGGGACTAGTTTGCAAAAGTAGGTTTTTAACATAATTGTGAATATTTAATTAATGATTTGATTGACAGCAATGGTTCTAGAGGCAAATTTGTTCAGCATGAGGAGATCTATCATATGATATGCATATTTTGTGGATGCGTGAAAAAACACGTGATTTCAGAGCCATAAAACTCGTTAGCGCCAACTAGTGGCCGATTTCTTTCAAAATTCTTACAGACCTCTAGGACCATGAGTTAAACATGCCCATCAAGTTTCGTTCCGATCGGCCTCTGTTAACCCCATCTAATAGGTGCTCAAATTTCATTGGCCGATGGCGGCCATGTTTTTTGAGATACGCCAATGTCCTCATAGAAGTACATGGGGCCTTGGACCAAGACACTGCATACCAATTTTCAGGTCAATCGGACTAGCGGTCGCGTGGTTACAGCCCTTTTCATGTTTTTTTCGCATTATAGCGCCACCAAGTGGCCAATCATCGCGATTTTTTTATCGTGACCTCAAATTGAGCCGATATACATGTGTACCAAGTTTGGTGACGATATCTCATTTCCTTCTTGAGTTATAGCCTTTTTAGTAAAATAGGCTCCGCCCTGAACGTCCATTTTGAAGCCAATTAGCATAAATTAATCGAAATTTCAACTTTTTTTTGATAACTATTGATAAACAGACACCAGAGAACATTTTGACACTGGTTTGGTTCCGATCGGTCAAAAAACCAGGGACTAGTTTGCAAAAGTAGGTTTTCAATAAAATTCAAAATGGCGGAAAAATTTGCATACTGGAAATAAAATCTGAGATATACGTTTTGTTCGCCAAGGACTCAGCTTTCCAATGATATATGACACTTGAGTGTGGACCAAACGGTTTAGGAGTTATAAGCCTTTTCTCGCAATTGATTGCTATAGCGCCACCTATGGGCCAATTGGGGTCATAGCTTCTCAGGGTCTCCCCAACATGAGTACTACCATCTGACAAAGTTTCAAATTTCCAGCTCTTACGGTTTGGTCTGCACGATGCGTTTTAGCGGAGAATAATAATAATAATAATAATAATAATTAAAGCTGCGAGCAGCATTTAGCGGGGTTCAAGCAATTTAAGGTCTTTAAGCATTTGACGCCTTTTGCATGAAAGGTTTTTAAGCACTGAATGAATTTGAGAGATATCAGGTGAAATGAAGTGAAAAACTGACAAAATGTGATTTTAAATATTATAGTAGTGACTTTATAAAGTCTAAATATGAATTATAGAACAATATTAATCAACAGTATGACAAAATTACTATTTTACTTTGCTAACATGACAAACATGTTGCTAGGTGGTTGCTAGGTTGTTCTTGATGGTTGTTATGGTGTTGCTAGGCAGTTGTTAGTTGTCACAGATGGTTACTATAATGTTTATAGAGTTCTTACTATGTTCTTTGCCTGATTTAACACTTAGCTAATCACTGCTAGCATGTGTAGCATGTTGGAAGTGCTGTTTGCTAGCATGACAGACAGACAGACAGACAGACAGACACACACACACACACACACACACACACACCACCTATTTTTGTGAAGTTTTGAGTTTTCGTTCAGTATTAATATGCTTTTGAGCATGTTTTACCACACCTATTCTCCAAATGATCCTGTTATAGCTACCCAAAGTGTAAAGTTCAACATGTTTTTGATAACTATTGATCCGGAGAGTCCAGAGAATCATACTGCTGTGGTTTGGTTCCGATCAGGCAAAAAAACCAAGGACTAGTTTGCAAAACGAGGTTTTTAACATAATTGTGAATATTTAAATAAAGATTTGATTGACAGTATTGGTTATAGAGGCAAAGTTGTTCAGTATGAGAAGATCTATCATAATATATGCATAATATGTGGCTGTTTTAACGCCACCTGATTAACAAGATGGAAAACCATTTACAGCCAATACAGGCAATTCACCAAAGGGAATACATGGTTTCCCAAGCTTTTTAACACTTATAGCGCCCCCTATACTCCGATCTCCATAAAACTTTGCATGTGTCTTCAACATGTTATGCCACATATACCCAACAATTTTCGTGAAGTTTTGAGTTTCCCCTTAGGATTTATAGGCTTTTGAGTGTATTTTGCCACACCTCTTTTCTAAATGGCCCTGTTATAGCCATACAAATGCAAAAAATCAACTTTTTTTTGATAATTATTGATCTAGAGAGTCCAGAGAATTGTCCTAGACTGGTTTAATTGTGATTGCGCAAAAAACCAGGGACTAGTTCGCAAAAGTAGGTTTTTAACATTATTGCAAATATTTATTTAACGATTTGATTGACAGCAATGGTTCTTGAGGCAAAGTTGTTCAACATGAGGAGATCTATCATATGATATGCATATTTTGCCGATGTGTGCAACACCACGTGATTGCAGAGCCATAAAACTCGTTAGCGCCAACTAGTGGCCGATTTCTTTCAAAATTCTTACAGACCTCTAGGACCATGAGTCAAACATGCCTACTGAGTTTCGTTCCGATCGACCTCCGTTAACCCTGTCTAATAGGTGCTCAAACTTCATTGGCCGATGGCGGCCATGTTTTTTGAGATACGCCAATGTCCTCATAGCCAGACATGGTACCTTGGGCCAAGACACTGCTTACCAATTTTCAAGTCAATCGGACTAGCGGTCGCGTGGTTATAGCCCTTTTTGTGTTTTTTCCATGTTATAGCGCCACCAAGTGGCCAATCGTCGCGATTTTTTTATAGTGACCAAAGACTGAGCCCATAAACATGTGTACCAAGTTTGGTGATGATATCTCATTTCTTGCTGAAGTTATAGCCTCTTTAGTAAAATAGGCTCCGCCTTAAATGTACATTTCCACGCCCCTTTTCGTTCATGAGTCAAAATTTCAACTTTTTTTTGATAATTATTGATACTCAGTCTAGAGAGAACATTTTGGCACTGGTTTGGTTCTGATATGTCAAAAAACCAGGGACTAGTTTGCAAAAGTAGGTTTTTGACAAAATTCAAAATGGCGGAAAAATTTGCATACCGGAAATGAAATCGGAGATATACGTTTTGTTCGCCAAGGTCTCAGCTTTCCAATGATATAAGACACTTGACCCTTAGGATGAACGGTTTAGGAGTTATGAGCCATTTCGCGTTTTTGGTTGCTGTAGCGCCACCTATTGGCCAATCTGGCTCATAATTTGATAACCTCTCCTCGATTTTTGGACTACCTATTGACAAAGTTTGAAGTCTCTAGCATTTACGGTTTGGTCTGCACGATGAGTTTTACGGCAGAATAATAATAATAATAATAATTAAAGCTGCGAGCAGCATTTAGCGGGGTTCAAGCCATTTAAGGTTTTTAAGCATTTGACATCTTTTGCATGAAAGGCTTTTAAGCACTGAATGAATTTGAGAGATATCAGGTGAAATGAAGTGATAAACTGACAAAATGTGATTTTAAATATTATAATAATGACTTTATAAAGTCTAAATATGAATTGATCAGGAGAGTGCAGAGAATCATACTGCTGTGGTTTGGTTCCGATCAGGCAAAAAACCTAGGACTAGTTTGCAAAACGAGGTTTTTAACATAATTGTGAATATTTAAATAAAGATTTGATTGACAGTATTGGTTATAGAGGCAAAGTTGTTCAGTATGAGAAGATCTATCATAATATATGCATATTATGTGGCTGTTTTAACCCCACCTGATTACAGAGATTCACCATAGGGAATACATGGTTTTCAAAGCTTTTTAACACTTATAGCGCCCCCTATACTCCGATCTCCATAAAACTTTGCATGTGTCTTCAACATGTTATGCCACATATACCCAACAATTTTCGTGAAGTTTTGAGTTTTCCCTTAGGATTTATAGGCTTTTGAGTGTATTTTGCCACGCCTCTTTTCTAAATGGCCCTGTTATAGCCATCCAAATGCCAAAAATCCCTTTTTTTTTTGATAATTATTGATCTAGAGAGTCCAGAGAATTGTCCTAGACTGGTTTGGTTCTGATTGGGCAAAAAACCAGGGACTAGTTCGCAAAAGTAGGTTTTTAACATAATTGCAAATATTTATTTAATGATTTGATTGACAGCAATGGTTCTGGAGGCAAAGTTGTTCAGCATGAGGATATCTATCATATGATATGCATATTTTGCCGATGTGTGCAACGCCACGTGATTGCAGAGCCATAAAACTCGTTAGCGCCAGCTAGTGGCCGATTTCTTTCAAAATTCTTACAGACCTCTAGGACCATGAGTTAAACATGCCCACTGAGTTTTGTTCCGATCGACCTCCGTTAACCCTGTCTAATAGGTGCTCAAATTTCATTGGCCGATGGCGGCCATGTTTTTTGAGATACGCCAATGTTCTCATAGACAGACATGGTACCTTGGGCCAAGACATTGCATACCAATTTTCCAGTCAATCGGACTAGCGGTCGCGTGGTTATAGCCCTTTTTGTGTTTTTTCCATGTTATAGCGCCACCAAGTGGCCAATCGTCGCGATTTTTTTATCGTGACCAAAGACTGAGCCCATACACATGTGTACCAAGTTTGGTGAAGATATCTCATTTCTTGCTGTAGTTATAGCCTCTTTAGTAAAAAAGGCTCAGCCTTAAATGTACATTTCCACGCCCCTTTTCGTTCATGAGTCAAAATTTCAACTTTTTTTTGATAATTATTGATATTCAGCCTAGAGAGAACATTTTGGCACTGGTTTGGTTCTGATATGTCAAAAAACCAGGGACTAGTTCGCAAAAGTAGGTTTTTGACAAAATTCAAAATGGCGGAAAAATTTGCATACCGGAAATGAAATCGGAGATATACGTTTTGTTCGTCATGGTCTCAGCTTTCCAATGATATAAGACACTTGACCCTTAGGATGAACGGTTTAGGAGTTATGAGCCATTTCGCGTTTTTGGTTGCTGTAGCGCCACCTATTGGCCAATCTGGCTCATAATTTGATAACCTCTCCTCGATTTTTGGACTACCTATTGACAAAGTTTGAAGTCTCTAGCATTTACGGTTTGGTCTGCACGATGAGTTTTACGGCAGAATAATAATAATAATAATTAAAGCTGCGAGCAGCATTTAGCGGGGTTCAAGCCATTTAAGGTCTTTAAGCATTTGACGCCTTTTGCATGAAAGGTTTTTAAGCACTGAATGAATTTGAGAGATATCAGGTGAAATGAAGTGAAAAACTGACAAAATGTGATTTTAAATATTATAGTAGTGACTTTATAAAGTCTAAATATGAATTATAGAACAATATTAATCAATAGTATGACAAAATTACTATTTTACTTTGCTAACATGACAAACATGTTGCTAGGTGGTTGCTAGGTTGTTCTTGATGGTTGTTATGGTGTTGCTAGGCAGTTGTTAGTTGTCACAGATGGTTACTATAATGTTTATAGAGTTCTTACTATGTTCTTTTCCTGATTTAACACTTAGCTAATCACTGCTAGCATGTGTAGCATGTTGGAAGTGCTGTTTGCTAGCATGACAGACAGACAGACAGACAGACAGAGACACACACACACACACACACACACACACACACACACACACACACACACACACACACACCACCTATTTTTGTGAAGTTTTGAGTTTTTGTTCAGGATTAATAGGCTTTTGAGCATGTTTTACCACACCTATTCTCCAAATGATCCTGTTATAGCTCCCCAAAGTGTAAAGTTCAACATGTTTTTGATAACTATTGATCAGGAGAGTCCAGAGAATCATACTGCTGTGGTTTGGTTCCGATCAGGCAAAAAAACCAAGGACTAGTTTGCAAAACGAGGTTTTTAACATAATTGTGAATATTTAAATAAAGATTTGATTGACAGTATTGGTTATAGAGGCAAAGTTGTTCAGTATGAGAAGATCTATCATAATATATGCATATTATGTGGCTGTTTTAACCCCACCTGATTACAGAGATGGAAAATACCATTTACAGGCAATTCACCATAGGAATACATGGTTTTCCAAGCTTTTTAACACTTATAGCGTCCCCTATACTCTGATCTCCATAAAACTTTGCATGTGTCTTCAACATGTTATGCCACATATACCCAACAATTTTCGTGAAGTTTTGAGTTTCCGCTTAGGATTTATAGGCTTTTGAGTGTATTTTGCCACACCTCTTTTCTAAATGGCCCTGTTATAGCCATCCAAATGCAAGAAATCAACTTTTTTTTGATAATTATTGATCTAGTGAGTCCAGAGAATTGTCCTAGACTAGTTTGGTTCTGATTAGGCAAAAAACCAGGGACTAGTTCGCAAAAGTAGGTTTTTAACATTATTGCAAATATTTATTTAACGATTTGATTGACAGAAATGGTTCTAGAGGCAAAGTTGTTCAACATGAGGAGATCTATCATATGATATGCATATTTTGCCAATGTGTGCAACACCACGTGATTGCAGAGCCATAAAACTCGTTAGCGCCAACTAGTGGCCGATTTCTTTCAAAATTCTTACAGACCTCTAGGACCATGAGTCAAACATGCCTACTGAGTTTCGTTCTGATCGACCTCCGTTAACCCTGTCTAATAGGTGCTCAAATTTCATTGGCCGATGACGGCCATGTTTTTTGAGATACGCCAATGTTCTCATAGACAGACATGGTACCTTGGGCCAAGACACTGCTTACCAATTTTCAAGTCAATCGGACTAGCGGTCGCGTGGTTATAGCCCTTTTTGTGTTTTTTCCATGTTATAGCGCCACCAAGTGGCCAATCGTCGCGATTTTTTTATCGTGACCAAAGACTGAGCCCATACACATGTGTACCAAGTTTGGTGAAGATATCTCATTTCTTGCTGGAGTTATAGCCTCTTTAGTAAAATAGGCTCCGCCTTAAATGTACATTTCCACGCCCCTTTTCGTTCATGAGTCAAAATTTCTACTTTTTTTTGATAATTATTGATATTCAGACTAGAGAGAACATTTTGGCACTGGTTTGGTTCCGATATGTTAAAAAACCAGGGACTAGTTCGCAAAAGTAGGTTTTTGACAAAATTCAAAATGGCGGAAAAATTTGCATACCGGAAATGAAATCGGAGATATACGTTTTGTTCGTCATGGTCTCAGCTTTCCAATGATATAAGACACTTGACCCTTAGAAGCAACGGTTTAGGAGTTATGAGCCATTTCGCGTTTTTGGTTGCTGTAGCGCCACCTATTGGCCAATCTGGCTCATAATTTGATAACCTCTCCTCGATTTTTGGACTACCTATTGACAAAGTTTGAAGTCTCTAGCATTTACGGTTTGGTCTGCACGATGAGTTTTACGGCAGAATAATAATAATAATAAAAATCAGTACAATTACAATAGGGTTTCAGCATTTCATGCTTGAACCCCTAATAATAAAAATCAGCACAAATACAATAGGTGTTCAGCACTTCGTGCTTGAACCCCTAATTAAAGCTGCGAGCAGCATTTAGCGGGGTTCAAGCAATTTAAGGTCTTTAAGCATTTGACGCCTTTTGCATGAAAGGTTTTTAAGCACTGAATGAATTTGAGAGATATCAGGTGAAATGAAGTGATAAACTGACAAAATGTGATTTTCAATATTATAGTAGTGACTTTATAAAGTCTAAATATGAATTATAGAACAATATTAATCAATAGTATGACAATTACTATTTTACTTTGCTAACATGATTAACATGTTGCTAGGTTGTTCTTGATGGTTGTTATGGTGTTGCTAGGCAGTTGTTAGTTGTCACAGATGGTAACTATAATGTTTATAGAGTTCTTACTATGTTCTTTGCCTGATTTAACACTTTACTAATCACTGCTAGCATGTGTAGCATGTTGGAAGTGCTGTTTGCTAGCATGACAGACAGACAGAGAGACAGACAGACAGAGAGAGACACACACACACACACACAAACTATTTTTGTGAAGTTTTGAGTTTTCGTTCAGGATTAATAGGCTTTTGAGCATGTTTTACCACACCTATTCTCTAAATGACCCTGTTATAGCTACCCAAAATGTAAAAGTCAACATGTTTTTGATAACTATTAATCAGGAGAGTCCAGAGAATCATACTGCAGTGGTTTGGTTCCGATCAGGCAAAAAAAACAAGGACTAGTTTGCAAAACGAGGTTTTTAACATAATTGTGAATATTTAAATAAAGATTTGATTGACAGTATTGGTTATAGAGGCCAAGTTGTTCAGTATGAGAAGCTCTATCATAATATATGCATATTATGTGGCTGTTTTAACCCCAACTGATTACAGAGATGGAAAATACCATTTACAGCCAATACAGGCAATTCACCATAGGGAATACATGGTTTTCAAAGCTTTTTAACACTTATAGCGCCACCTATACTCCGATCTCCATGAAACGTTGCATGTGTCTTCAACATGTTATGCCACATATACCCAACAAGTTTCGTGAAGTTTTGACTTTCCCCTTAGGATTTATAGGCTTTTGAGTATATTTTGCCACGCCTCTTTTCTAAATGGCCCTGTTATAGCCATCCAAATGCAAAAAATCCACTTTTTTTTGATAATTATTAATCTAGAGAGTCCAGAGAATTATCCTAGACTGGTTTGGTTCTGATTGGGCAAAAAACCAGGGACTAGTTCGCAAAAGTAGGTTTTTAACATAATTACAAAAATTTAATTAATAATTTGATTGACAGAAATAGTTCTAGAGGCAAAGTTGTTCAGCATGAGGAGATCTATCATATGCTATGCATATTTTGCCGATGTGTGCAACACCACGTGATTACAGAGCCATAAAACTCGTTAGTGCCAACTAGTGGCCGATTTATTTCGAAATTCTTACAGACCTCTAGGACCATGAGTCAAACATGCCCACCAAGTTTCGGTCCGATCATCGTCCATTAACCTTGTCTAATAGGTGCTCAAAATTCATTGGTCGATGGCGGCCATGTTTTTTTGAGATACACCAATGTCCTCATAGACATACATGGTACCTTGGGCCAAGACACTGCTTACCAATTTTCAGGTCAATCGGACTAGCGGTCGCATGGTTATAGCCATTGCTATGTTTTTTCCACATTATAGCGCCACCAAGTGGTCAATCTTCGCAATTTTTTTATCCTGACCTCAAAATAAGCCCATACACATGTGTACCAAGTTTGGTGAATATATCTCATTTCGTTCTTGAGTTATAGCCTCTTTAGTAAAATAGGCTCCGCCTTAAATGTACATTTCCACGCCCCTTTTCGTCCATGAGTCAAAATTTAAACTTTTTTTTGATAATTATTAATATTCAGTCTAGACAGAACATTTTGGCACTGGTTTGGTGCCGATCTGTCAAAAAACCAGGGACTAGTTCGCAAAAGTAGGTTTTTGACAAAATTCAAAATGGCGGAAAAATTTGCATACCGGAAATAGATCGGAGATATACGTTTTGTTCGCCAAGGTCTCAGCTTTCCAATGATATAAGACACTTGACCCTTAAGACCAACGCTTTAAGAGTTATGAGCCATTTCGTGGTTTTGGTTGCTGTAGCGCCACCTATTGGCCAATCTGGCTCATAATTTGATAACCTCTCCTCGATTTTTGGACTACCTATTGACAAAGTTTGAAGTCTCTAGCCCTTACGGTTTGGTCTGCACGATGAGTTTTACGGCAGAATAATAATAATAAAAACCAGCACAAATACAATAGGTGTTCAGCACTTCGTGCTTGAACCCCTAATAATAATAATAATAATAAAAATCAGCACAAATACAATAGGTGTTCAGCACTTCGTGCTTGAACCCCTAAAAATCAGTACAATTACAATAGGGTTTCAGCACTTCGTGCTTGAACCCCTAATTAAAGCTGCAAGCAGCATTTAGCGGGGTTCAAGCCTTTAAGGCCTTTTAAGCACATAGGCATTAAAGACATTAAGTTTTATTTAACAAGATTTTTAACACTAAAATAATAGATGGAAAAGTCCATTTACAGCCAATATGGGCAATTTACCATAGGAAATGCATGGTTTTTAAAGCTTTTTAACACTTATAGCGCCACCTATACTCCGATCTTTGTAAAACGTTGCATGCTTCATCAACATGGTATCCCACATATACCCAACAATTTTCGTGAAGTTTTGAGTTTTCCCTTAGGATTTATAGGCTTGTGAGTATATTTTGCCACGCCTCTTTTCTAATTGGCCCTGTTATAGCCATCCAAATGCAAAAGTTCAACTTTTTTTCAATGAATATTTATCTAGAGAGTCTATAGAATTGTCCTAGACTGGTTTTGTTCCGGTCGGCCAAAAAACCAGGGACTAGTTCGCAAAAGTAGGTTTTTAACATAATTGCAAATATTTAATTAACGATTTGATTGACAGCAATGGTTCCAGAGGCAAAGTTGTTCAGCATGAGGAGATCTATCAAATGATATGCATATTTTGCCGATGTGTGCAACACCACGTGATTACAGAGCCATAAAACTCGTTAGCGCCAACTAGTGGCCGATTTCTTTCAAAATTCTTACAGACCTCTAGGACCATGAGTCAAACATGCCCACCGAGTTTCGTTCCGATCGGCCTCCGATAACCTTGTGTAATAGTTGCTCAAACTTCATTGGCCAATGGCGGCCATGTTTTTTGAGATACACCAATATCCTCATAGACATACATGCTACCTTGGGCCAAGACACTGCATACCAATTTTCAGGTAAATCGGAGTAGCAGTCGCATGGTTATAGCTATTTGCAGGTTTTTTTCACATTATAGCGCCACCAAGTGGCCAATCGTCGCGATTTTTTTATCGTGACCTCAAATTGAGCCCATACACATGTATACCAAGTTTGGTGAACATATCTCATTTCATTATTGAGTTATAGTCTTTTTAGTAAAATAGGCTCCGCCCTGAGCGTCCATTTTGAATCCCCTTATCTTCCCTGAATCGAAATTTCAACTTTTTTTCAATGAATATTGATATGCAGACTACAGAAAACATTTTGGCACTGGTTTGGTTCCAATCGGTCAAAAAACCAGGGACTAGTTTGCAAAAGTAGTTTTTCGACAAAATTCAAAATGGCGGAAAATTTTTCCAGACGGAAATAAAATCGGAGATATACGTTTTGTTCGCCATGGTCTCAGCTTTCGAATGATATAAGGCACTTGAGTGTGGACTAAACGGTTTAGGAGTTATGAGTCATTTTGCGCTTTTGATTGCTGTAGCGCCCCCTATTGGCCAATCGGAGTCATAATTTGATAAGCTCTCCTCGATTTTTGGGCTACCATGTGGCAAAGTGTCAAGTCTCTAGCCCTTACGGTTTGGTCTGCACGATGCGTTTTAGGGGAGAATAATAATAATAATTAAAGCTGCAAGCAGCATTTAGCGGGGTTCAAGCGTTTAAGGCCTTTTAAGCACATAGGCATTAAACACATTAAGTTTTATTTAGCAAGATTTTAAACACTGAAATAATAGATGGAAAAGTCCATTTACAGCCAATATAGGCAATTTACCATAAAAAATGCATGGTTTTTATAGCTTTTTAACAGTTATAGCGCCACCTATAGTCCGATCTCTTTAAAACTTTTCATGCTTCATCAGCATGTCATGCTACATATACCCAACAATTTTCGTGAATTTTTGAGCTTCCCTTTTGAGTTAGCGCCAACTAGTGGCCGATTTCTTTCAAAAATCTTACAGACCTCTAGGACCATGAGTCAAACATGCCCACCAAGTTTCGTTCCGATCGGCCTCTGTTAACCTTGTCTAATAGGTGCTCAAATTTCATTGGCCGATGGCGGCCATGTTTTTTGAGATACGCCAATGTCTGCATACCAATTTTCAGGTTAATTGGACTAGCGATCGCGTGGTTATAGCCCTTTTCATGTTTTTTTTCACATTATAGCGCCACCAAGTGGCCAATCGTCGCAATATTTTTATCGTGACCTCAGATTGAGCCGATATACATGTGTACCAAGTTTGGTGACGATATCTCATTTCCTTCTTGAGTTATAGCCTTTTTAGTAAAATAGGCTCCGCCCTGAACGTCCATTTTGAAGCCAATTAGCAAAAATGAATTGAAATTTTAACTTTTTTTCGATAACTATTGATAAACAGAGACCAGAGAACATTTTGACACTGGTTTGGTTCCGATCGGTCAAAAAACCAGGCACTAGTTTGCAAAAGTAGGTTTTTAACATAATTGTGAATATTTAATTAATGATTTGATTGACAGCAATGATTCCAGAGGCAAATTTGTTCAGCATGAGGAGATCTATCATATGATATGCATATTTTGTGGATGCGTGAAAAAACACGTGATTTCAGAGCCATAAAACTCGTTAGCGCCAACTAGTGGCCGATTTCTTTCAAAAATCTTACAGACCTCTAGGACCATGAGTCAAACATGCCCATCAAGTTTCGTTCCGATAGGCCTCTGTTAACCCCATCTAATAGGTGCTCAAATTTCATTGGCCGATGGCGGCCATGTTTTTTGAGATACGCCAATGTCCTCATAGACGTACATGGGGCCTTGGACCAAGACACTGCATACCAATTTTCAGGTCAATCGGACTAGCGGTCGCGTGGTTAGAGCCCTTTTCATGTTTTTTTCACATTATAGCGCCACCAAGTGGCCAATCATCGCGATTTTTTTATCGTGACCTCAAATTGAGCCGATATACATGTGTACCAAGTTTGGTGACGATATCTCATTTCCTTCTTGAGTTATAGCCTTTTTAGTAAAATAGGCTCCGCCCTGAACGTCCATTTTGAAGCCAATTAGCATAAATGAATCGAAATTTCAACTTTTTTTTGATAACTATTGATAAACAGAGACCAGAGAACATTTTGACACTGGTTTGGTTCCGATCGGTCAAAAAACCAGGGACTAGTTTGCAAAAGTAGGTTTTCAATAAAATTCAAAATGGCGGAAAAATTTGCATACTGGAAATAAAATCTGAGATATACATTTTGTTCGCCAAAGACTCAGCTTTCCAATGATATATGACACTTGAGTGTGGACCAAACGGTTTAGGAGTTATGAGCCTTTTCTCGCAATTGATTGCTATAGCGCCACCTATGGGCCAATTGGGGTCATAGCTTCTCAGGGTCTCCCCAACATGAGTACTACCATCTGACAAAGTTTCAAATTTCCAGCTCTTACGGTTTGGTCTGCACGATGCGTTTTAGCGGAGAATAATAATAATAATAATAATAATTAAAGCTGCGAGCAGCATTTAGCGGGGTTCAAGCCATTTAAGGTCTTTAAGCATTTGACACCTTTTGCATGAAAGGCTTTTAAGCACTGAAGGAATTTGAGAGATATCAGGTGAAATGAAGTGATAAACTGACAAAATGTGATTTTAAATATTATAATAGTGACTTTATAAAGTCTAAATATGAATTGATCAGGAGAGTGCAGAGAATCATACTGCTGTGGTTTGGTTCCGATCAGGCAAGAAAAACCAAGGACTAGTTTGCAAAACGAGGTTTTTAACATAATTGTGAATATTTAAATAAAGATTTGATTGACAGTATTGGTTATAGAGGCAAAGTTGTTCACTATGAGAAGATCTATCATAATATATGCATATTATGTGGCTGTTTTAACCCCACCTGATTACAGAGATGGAAAATACCATTTACAGCCAATACAGGCAATTCACCATAGGAATACATGGTTTTCAAAGCTTTTTAACACTTATAGCGCCCCCTATACTCCGATCTCCATACAACTTTGCATGTGTCTTCAACATGTTATGCCACATATACACAATAATTTCCGTGAAGTTTTGAGTTTTCCCTTAGGATTTATAGGCTTTTGAGTGTATTTTGCCATGCCGTTTTTCTAAATGGCCCTGTTATAGCCATCCAAATGCAAAAGTTCCAACTTTTTTTCAATAATTATTGACCTAGAGAGTCTATAGAATTGTCCTAGACTGGTTTGGTTCCAATTGGGTAAAAAACCAGGGACTAGTTCGCAAAAGTAGGTTTTTAACATAATTACGAAAATTTAATTAATGATTTGATTGACAGCAATGGTTCCAGAGGCAAAGTTGTTCAACATGAGGAGATCTATCATATGATATGCATATTTCATGGATATGTGCAACACCACGTGATTTCAGAGCCATAAAACTCGTTAGCGCCAACTAGTGGCCGATTTCTTTCAAAATTCTTACAAACCTCTAGGACCATGAGTCAAACATGCCCACTGAGTTTCGTTCTGATCAACCTCCATTAACCTTGTCTAATAGGTGCTCAAAATTCATTGGTCTATGACGGCCATGTTTTTTGAGATACACCAATGTCCTCATACACATACATGGTAGATTGGGCCAAGACACGGCATACCAATTTTCAGGTCAATCGGACTAGCGGTCGCGTGGTTATAGCTAATTTCATGTTTTTTCCACATTATAGCGCCACCAAGTGGTCAATCTTTACACTTTTTTTATCCTGACCTCAGAATGAGCCCATACACATGCATACCAAGTTTGGTGAAGATATCTCATTTCCTTTTTGAGTTATAGCCTCTTTAGTAAAATAGGCTCCGCCTTAAATGTACATTTCCACGCCCCTTTTCGTCCATGAGTCAAAATTTCAACTTTTTTTTGATAATTATTGATATTCAGACTAGAGAGAACATTTTCGCACTGGTTTGGTTCCGATATGTCAAAAAACCAGGGACTAGTTCGCAAAAGTAGGTTTTTGACAAAATTCAAAATGGCGGAAAAATTTGCATACCGGAAATGAAATCGGAGATATACGTTTTGTTCGCCAAGGTCTCAGCTTTCCAATGATATAAGACACTTGACCCTTAGGACGAACGATTTGAGAGTTATGAGCCATTTCGCGTTTTTGGTTGCTGTAGCGCCACCTATTGGCCAATCTGGCTCATAATTTGATAACCTCTCCTCGATTTTTGTACTACCTATTGGCCAAGTTTCAAGTCTCTAGCCCTTACGGTTTGGTCTGCACGATGAGTTTTACGGCAGAATAATAATAATAATTAAAGCTGCGAGCAGCATTTAGCGGGGTTCAAGCCATTTAAGGTCTTTAAGCATTTGACACCTTTTGCATGAAAGGTTTTTAAGCACTGAATGAATTTGAGAGATATCAGGTGAAATGAAGTGATAAAATGGCAAAATGTGATTTTAAATATTATAATAGTGACTTTATTAAGTCCAAATATGAATTATAGAACAATATTAATAAATAGTATGACAAAATTACTATTTTACTTTGCTAACAGGATTAACATGCTGCTAGGTGGTTGCTAGGTTGTTCTTGATGGTTGTTATGGTGTTGCTTGTCAGTTGTTAGTTGTCACAGATGGTTACTATAATGTTTATAGAGTTCTTACTATGTTCTTTGCCTGATTTAACACTTTACTAATCACTGCTAGCGTGTGTAGCATATTGCAAATGCTGTTTGCTAGCATGACAGAGACACACACACACACACACACACACACACACACACACACACACACACACACACACACACTTCTGTTTTACATATGAATAAATTAAATAATGCTTATATAGATATTTGAAATAAATGATAGATAACAAATTGCTTAGTCATTGTTTTCCCCTTTAATTTCAGGTGTTATTTTATTTGTAATGTAAAATTATTGTTAAAAAAACACATCAAACTGGTAAACATTGAGAACATTTTATTTGCAATATTATTTTAATGATTTTAAAACGTTTATTTCTATGCTTTGTGAGCAGAATGAACCAATGAGTGCTCTTCTGCTGCCCTCTGGTGGTTTTGTAATTGTAATTGTAAGGAATATGTAATAGGCACATTTTTCATGTTAACTCATTTAAACTTTAATTTAGTTGCAGATATATTTGAAATAAATTATTTTGACAAAATGTGATTGTAAATGTTGTAAAAGTGACTTTACATTGTCTAAATAGGAATTATAGAACATGATCAGTAAATAGTATGACAAAATGACTATATGAGCCAGCAGGTGGCAGCAGAGCACCACTCATTGGCTCATTTTCATTTTAAATGAGCACATTTTCCAAGTTAATGCAATCAAACATGCTTTTCTCACATGCACATATTGTTGAAGATACAGATATTTGAAATAAATGATAGGTAACAACTAGCTTATTCCAGGTTTTCCCATTTTAAAACATTTTCCGGCATTATTTTTATTGTAATATAATAATTATTTGTGAAACATAAATCAAATGAACAAATTAATTGGTAACACTGACAAAATATAATTTGAAATGCTATTATAATGTTTTTTAAAGTTTATGCTCAGTGGACAGAATGAACCAATGACTGGTCCTCTGCTGGCCTCCGGTGGCAATTTTAGGTAATATGCCATATACGCATTTGCACTGTCACCTTTTTCACTGTTATAGAGGCATCTAACGCCCGATCTCCATGAAAAGTTGCATGCTTCTTTAGAGTCACATGTTGCATTTGCCTACCTATTTTTGTGAAATTTTGATTTTTCTTTCAGGATTAATAGGCTTTTGAGCATGTTTTACCACACCTATTCTCCAAATGATCCTGTTATAGCTACCCAAAGTGTAAAGTTCAACATGTTTTTGACAACTATTGATCAGGAGAGTCCAGAGAATCATACTGCTGTGGTTTGGTTCCGATCAGGCAAAAAACCAAGGACTAGTTTGCAAAACGAGGTTTTTAACATAGTTGTGAATATTTAAATAAAGATTTGATTGACAGTATTGGTTATAGAGGCAAAGTTGTTCAGTATGAGAACATCTATCATAATATATGCATATTATGTGGCTGTTTTAACCCCACCTGATTACAGAGATGGAAAATACCATTTATAGCCAATACAGGCAATTCACCATAGGGAATACATGGTTTTCAAAGCTTTTTAACACTTATAGCGCCACCTATACTCCGATCTCCATGAAACTTTGCATGCGTCTTCAACATGTTATTCCACATATACCCAACAATTTTCGTGAAGTTTTGAGTTTTCCCTTAGGATTTATAGGCTTTTGAGTGTATTTTGCCACGCCTCTTTTCTAAATGGCCCTGTTATAGCCATCCAAATGCAAAAAATCCACTTTTTTTGATAATTATTAATCTAGAGAGTCCAGAGAATTATCCTAGACTGGTTTGGTTCTGATTGGGCAAAAAACCAGGGACTAGTTCGCAAAAGTAGGTTTTTAACATAATTACAAAAATTTAATTAATAATTTGATTGACAGCAATGGTTCTAGAGGCAAAGTTGTTCAGCATGAGGAGATCTATCATATGATATGCGTATTTTGCCGATGTGTTTAACACCACGTGATTACAGAGCCATAAAACTCGTTAGCGCCAACTAGTGGCCGATTTCTTTCAAAATTCTTACAGACCTCTATGACCATGAGTCAAACATGCCCACTGAGTTTCGGTCCGATCATCGTCCATTAACCTTGTCTAATAGGTGCTCAAAATTCATTGGTCGATGGCGGCCATGTTTTTTTGAGATACACCAATATCCTCATAGACAGACATGGTACCTTGGGCCAAGACACTGCTTACCAATTTTCAGGTCAATCGGACTAGCGGTCGCATGGTTATAGCCATTGTTATGTTTTTTCCACATTATAGCGCCACCAAGTGGTCAATCTTCGCAATTTTTTTATCCTGACCTCAGAATGAGCCCATACACATGTGTACCAAGTTTGGTGAATATATCTCATTTCGTTCTTGAGTTATAGCTTCTTTAGTAAAATAGGCTCCGCCTTAAATGTACATTTCCACGCCCCTTTTCGTCCATGAGTCAAAATTTCAACTTTTTTTTGATAATTATTGATATTCAGGCTAGAGAGAACATTTTGGCACTGGTTTGGTTCCGATATGTCAAAAAACCAGGGACTAGTTCGCAAAAGTAGGTTTTTGACAAAATTCAAAATGGCGGAAAAATTTGCATACCGGAAATAAAATACCTCCTATGTTTTTTGTTCGGCTTGAGCCAAGGATTCCAATGATGTAAGACACTTGATTGTGCGACAATGGGTTTTTGAGATATAAGCAAAATAGTGACTTTTTTTTGTTTTTTGCGCTATAGCGCCACCTATTGGCCAATCTGGCTCATAATTTGAGAACCTCTCCTCGATTTTTGGACTACCTATTGACAAAGTTTCAAGTCTCTAGGCCTTACGGTTTGGTCTGCACGATGAGTTTTACGGCAGAATAATAATAATAATAATAATTAAAGCTGCGAGCAGCATTTAGCGGGGTTCAAGCCATTTAAGGTCTTTAAGCATTTGACACCTTTTGCATGAAAGGCTTTTAAGCACTGAATGAATTTGAGAGATATCAGGTGAAATGAAGTGATAAACTGACAAAATGTGATTTTAAATATTATAATAGTGACTTTATAAAGTCTAAATATGAATTGATCAGGAGAGTGCAGAGAATCATACTGCTGTGGTTTGGTTCCTATCAGGCAAAAAACCTAGGACTAGTTTGCAAAACGAGGTTTTTAACATAAGTGTGAATATTTAAATAAAGATTTGATTGACAGTATTGGTTATAGAGGCAAAGTTGTTCAGTATGAGAAGATCTATCATAATATATGCAATTACAGAGATGGAAAATACAATTTACAAGCAATTCACCAGAGGGAATACATGGTTTTCAAAGCTTTTTAACACTTATAGCGCCCCCTATACTCCGATCTCCATAAAACTTTGCATGTGTCTTCAACATGTTATGCCACATATACCCAACAATTTTCGTGAAGTTTTGAGTTTCCCCTTAGGATTTATAGGCTTTTGAGTGTATTTTGCCACACCTCTTTTCTAAATGGCTCTGTTATAGCCATCCAAATGCAAGAAATCAACTTTTTTTTGATAATTATTGATCTAGAGAGTCCAGAGAATTGTCCTAGACTGGTTTGGTTCTGATTGGGCAAAAAACCAGGGACTAGTTTGCAAAAGTAGGTTTTTAACATTATTGCAAATATTTATTTAACAAATTAATAGCCAAAAATGGTTCTAGAGGCAAAGTTGTTCAGCATGAGGAGATCTATCATATGATATGCATATTTTGCCGATGTGTGCAACACCACGTGATTGCAGAGCCATAAAACTCGTTAGCGCCAACTAGTGGCCGATTTCTTTCAAAATTCTTACAGACCTCTAGGACCATGAGTCAAACATGCCCACTGAGTTTTGTTCCGATCGACCTCCGTTAACCCTGTCTAATAGGTGCTCAAATTTCATTGGCCGATGGCAGCCATGTTTTTTGAGATACGCCAATGTTCTCATAGACAGACATGGTACCTTGGGCCAAGACACTGCTTACCAATTTTCAAGTCAATCGGACTAGCGGTCGCGTGGTTATAGCCCTTTTTGTGTTTTTTCCATGTTATAGCGCCACCAAGTGGCCAATCGTCGCGATTTTTTTATCGCGACCAAAGACTGAGCCCATAAACATGTGTACCAAGTTTGGTGAATATATCTCATTTCTTGCTGGAGTTATAGCCTCTTTAGTAAAATAGGCTCCGCCTTAAATGTACATTTCCACGCCCCTATTCGTTCATGAGTCAAAATTTCAACTTTTTTTTGATAATTATTGATATTCAGACTAGACCGAACATTTTGGCACTAGTTTGGTTCCGATATGTCAAAAAACCAGGGACTAGTTCGCAAAAGTAGGTTTTTGACAAAATTCAAAATGGCGGAAAAATTTTCATGACGGAAATGAAATCGGAGATATACGTTTTGTTCGCCAAGGTCTCCCCTTTCCAATGATATAAGACACTTGAGTGTGGACCAAACGGTTTAGGAGTTATGAGCCCTTTTGCGCAATTGATCGCTATAGCGCCACCTATTGGCCAATCTGGCTCATAATTTGATAACCTCTCCTCGATTTTTGGACTACCTATTGACAAAGTTTGAAGTCTCTAGCATTTACGGTTTGGTCTGCACGATGAGTTTTACGGCAGAATAATAATAATAATAATAATAATAATAATAATAATAAAAATCAGCACAAATACAATAGGTGTTCAGCACTTCGTGCTTGAACCCCTAATAAAAATCAGTACAATTACAATAGGGTTTCAGCATTTCATGCTTGAACCCCTAATAAAAATCAGTACAATTACAATAGGGTTTCAGCACTTCGTGCTTGAACCCCTAATAAAAACCCTAACAATTACAATAGTGTTTCAGCACTTCGTGCTTGAACCCCTAATAATAATAATAATAAAAATCAGCACAAATACAATAGGTGTTCAGCACTTCGTGCTTGAACCCCTAAAAATCAGTACAATTACAATAGGGTTTCAGCACTTCGTGCTTGAACCCCTAATAATAGTGCTGTCAAATGATGAATCACGATTAATTGGATCCAAAATAAGTTTGTTTACATAATATATGTGTGTATAATTATGTGGCATAATTAACTACTTGACATTGATTCAACAAGGTGCTGAAAGCATTCTTTAGAAATGTTGGCCCATATTGATAGGATAGCATCTTGCAGCTGATGGAGATTTGTGGGATGAACATCCAGGGCACGAAGCTCCCGTTCCACCACATCCCTGAGATGCTCTATTGGTTACATTTACATTTATGCATTTGGCAGATGCTTTTATCCAAAGCGACTTACATTGCATTCAGGATACACATTTTTTTCAACATTTTTGTCAATTCTCAATTCTTGTTTTCTTGAACCCATGACATTGGTGTTGCTAGCGCCATGCTCTACTGTTTGAGCTATAGGGTTGAGATCTGGTGACTGTGGGGGCCATTTTAGTACAGTGAACTCATTGTCATGTACAAGAAACCAATTTGAAATGATTCAAGCTTTGTGACATGGTGCATTACCCTGCTGGAGGTAGCCGACAGAGAATGGGTACATGGTGGTCATAAAGGGATGGACATGGTCAGAAACAATGCTCAGGTAGGCCGGGCATTTAAAGGATGCCCAATTGGCACTAAGGGGCCTAAAGTGTGCCAAGATAACATCCCCCACACCATTACACCACAACCAGCAGCCTGCACAGTGGTAACAAGGCTTGATGGATCCATGTTCTCATTCTGTTTATGTCAAATTCTGACTCTACCATCTGAATGTCTCAACAGAAATCGAGACTTATCAGACCAGGCAACATTTTCCAGTCTTCAACTATCCAATTTTGGTGAGCTCATGCAAATTGTAGCCCCTTTTCCTATTTGTTGTGGAGATGAGTGGTACCCGGTGGGGTCTTCTGCTGTTGTAGCCCATACACCTCAAAGCTGTGCGTGTTGTGGCTTCACAAATACTTTGCTGCATACCTCGGTTGTAACGAGTGGTTATTTCAGTCAAAGTTGCTCTTCTATCAGCTTCAATCAGTCGGCCCATTCTCCTCTGACCTCTAGCATCAACAAGGCATTTTTGCCCACAGGACTGCCGCATACTGGATGTTTTTCCCTTTTCACACCATTCTTTGTAAACCCTAGAAATGGTTGTGCGTGAAAATCCCCGTACCTGAGCAGATTGTGAAATACTCAGTCCGACCCGTCTGGCACCAACAACCGTGCCACACTCAAAATTGCTTAAATCACCTTTCTTTCCCATTTTGACATTCAGTTTGGAGTTCAGGAGATTGTCTTGACCAGTATCACACCCCTAAATGCATTGAAGCAACTGCCATGTGATTGGTGAACTAGTTAATTGCATTAATGAGAAATTTAACAGGTGTTCCTAATCTTTTAGGTGAGTGTATAAATGCACACATATGCATATATTTAAGAAAAATTTGTACATATAAAATATTTGTATTTATATGTAGGCCTAATATAAATTATATAAATATATATACAAGCAACTATTTCTTGAATACAGGTAGGCTATGTGTGTATTCAAATATACATAATAATAATAATAACCTGCTACACAGATAGCCTATCAAGCTATGTAAACACAAACTTTTATTTTGGATGCGATTAATTGCGATTATCATTTTTGCGATTAATCAATGATTAATCATTAAGCATTAATTTATAATAATTTAATTGTAATATAATTTATTAATGTCATAGTTCGAATGTAGTTATGAAGTAGCCTAATATATGTTTTTACTTTCATTTACAGCCCCATACTTTTTAGACAATTTTGTTCGTCTCAAGGGATACCGGCACAAAACAGCTAGAAAAATGTTTTATGAACCGCACATAGCATAGTGAGTACGGTACATTCCCCGCGCCGTTTGCCGTGTTGTGTTTGGCTGGATGTTGTGTTTTCAGGGCCTGATTACCCCCTTATAAGTTTAATGCTTTAGCAGGGCCAGTGGATCCTGTCATGCCTGCGCGAACAGTGGATTTTTCTCCTTTATGGTGTCATTAATTTAATGCGGATCATTAGCTCTCATACAAACCCATGTTTTGACAAATGTAAGCAGTGAATTATGTACATAATGTACCGCGCCCGTTCGTGAATGAATCACATGATAAACAGGAACTGCCCTGGCATATTACCCAAATGTGTTTCAGGGGGTGTCTCTCTCCCCAGACTCGTCTCTCCATTACAGAGACAGCTCACTCAATAGCGGCTGTGTGTCTGACACATGCGGCCATTGACAAGCTTTTCATTGTGACCGCCGGTGCGTTCTGGCTAACAGCATTAAATATGGGGTCTGATGAAAAATGATGAAAAAGTGAACATGGAAATGATATTATCCCGCAGCTCTGGGTGGTATTATTCTGCCCCGCGTATACTAGAAATATGGAATTTTAAACTAACTCGCAGCTTGAATTTCATTGATGAGCTGGGGCGTATCTTTCTGTCATTTGTCTGAAGTGATGTCTTTCATTTTTTTGCTAGTGGTTCAAACTGATATACTATAGATTAGGTCATGACACACCGATGTGTTATCGTTGTAAAAACAGTGCTGTGTGAAACGTAAACCTGGCCACTAAAACCTAGCCTACTGTGGTCGTCACTTAATGTTTGACTCAGAAAACAACATGAATACATTTTTAGTAATAATTTGCGATATAAATATAATATAGGTATAAAATACATAATAAATAGAGTAGCTACTGATATACTCAAATAACAACGAGACATAATTTCAGTTAAGATAATAAACCAATTTACAATTTAAATTGATTAAAAAAAAGTAGGTAAAAATCTGTACACTTTCAGAAACAAACTATTAGCAAACCATAACAACAAACAAAACCAATATACAATAAAAAATAATCAAAATAAAGAAAAGCAAAAATAAGCACATAAAAACAAAACAATAACGCAAAGAAAAAAGTAAAACCCAAAAACAAATCAAAATGAACTCCAAAAAAAATCTAACAAAAAGTGAAACTCAAAATCTCAGATGTTTAATTAAAGACAACAGCAAAGCAAAGAAAAAGGCAAAGCACAAAACTAAACTAAACTAAACTAAACTAAACAAATGAAAATATTCAAAAACTCAGTTGTTCAAAAGACAACAGCAAAGAAAAAAGGTAAAGCCAAAACAAACAAATGAAAATGTTGTAACTCAAAAAAACTCAGTTGTTTAATTAAAAAGACAAAAGCAAAGCCAACCCCCCAAACAAACAAATGAAAATAATTTAACTCAAAAACTCAGTTGTTTAACTGTCTATCATCTGTTGGAGGAGACTATTATCCTGCCTTTTTCTTTCTCTTTCTGCCTATTGAATTGAGATGATTCATGTATATGTTTCTCAGTTTTATTGCTAGGGTGAGAGCTTAAGTGAGAGACCAGAGCATGAACTCTACGCAGCCTCTTGCTGACCGGCGCTAATATCTAAAATGCTTCTTATGACCTACTTATGAAGTCAATCTTTGAGAATCTATTGATCTGAATGCCAAATCTGAGTCTGTAGCCTCATGTAAGCGCATGGAGGACGATTGGCAGTGAAGAACTTAAGTGCATTGCTCTGACCTCTTGCCTCTGATTCACCACATGACCAGAGCCCCAGACGGTCCTCTCTGTCAAAAGTCGGAGGTCAAATGTTCCACAAGAGGTCATTCGCCATCAGTATGGACCGAGCTTAATTTAATATTTGGACAATGGAAGTAAATACATAAAAGAATGAAATGCTTTTAAAGAGGAAGAATTCAAGACAGGAGGAACACTAATTGAATGGACTCCTGATTTTACTGCCAAAGATGTTTTGGTGTGTATTTAATCAATGCTTAATGCTCATAAAATACCTAGGTCATAGTCCGGCACATTTCCATAATCAATAATGAAGAGACCTCAAGTTCAGCAGGCTATGATCCTATTCATGCCTCTTTATTTTTCATGGATATATTTGTCACTATTGCTGTCACTGGATATTGGAAGCAGTATATAAATGCTCTTCTTGAAAACTAAAAAATGATGTTCTGGGCAACCTATTCGGATTAGATGTTTATCCGCTGACTCCATATTTGAAAGGATGTAGACAGTGTTGTGCACATCATGTTTCTCTATACTGAGGGAAGCAGAACATTTTGAAACAGCATGTGAAGCAGTGAGATCTATGACAAAATAATGCTTGAGCATGTTAAAGTGATAAACCTAAACAGGCCATTGCTACCATTTAATCGCCTGAGGTTAATGGTTCTAATTTTTTACTTCCCATTACGTTTGAGGTGTTCCTCATCTCATTTTTATTTTACTTCATTTTGTTTGATTTTATAGGCATCTCTTTAGCACACATTGATGCCCCGAGCTGTTAAACTCTAAAGAGCTTCAATAAAACACCTCTGTCAGTGGCCTGCCAATAAAAAATGAAAACCCATTTAACTCTAAGGAGGTACAACTCTGGTCTGTGGCTAGTCAATAAAACAAACACAAACCGTGGGTTCTTGCTGGTTTGCAATGGAGATTGCAAGGTCAAACAGACAATTCAAACAAGGCAAAAATAAAGCCATTTAGGTGAAAACCATTGAGGAGGTTCACGCACATTGTTTCTGCATATAAAATCAAAATAGATCAATACACAGCGACATCTTTTTAATGATTTGAGGTTAAATCAACAAAAACACCAATCACATTTCTAGATATTGACCTTCAGGTAAATCGATGATCTAATGCACCAGAAATATTGGCTGAACGACTGCTATATTAAAGACAATAGTAAGAAGTTCACCTCATGGAAGAGGGCAAAATGTCAAGCCCCCCTGGCTCTGGACATGATCGTCACACTGGCGGCAGTAATGAGGCCAGGATCTCCTTCGTCTAAGTGTGTGAGGAGAATCTGGATGAGGTATCAGAATCATTGTTTACACTTGGAATGATTCCATCTGAAATGAGTCCCATTACGTTCTCCTCAAACACCATCAGCAGTACCACAGTGACCAGGGGTCAAAAGTTTAGACTGGAAAGGCTGTGTCAAAGCTTCTGAGAAAACAAAAGGCATACATTATAAATGAACATTCCTGTTCCTGTAGAACCATAATTTAGAGCTCAAAAGTAGACATTCACTAACTCGGTTTATTTTGGGCTTTTGGGCATCTAAAATGCACAGGTTTCTTATTACACAGGTCCATGAAAACAATGAAATCCTTTTTTTCTGCACACTGTAAACCCTAATGCTCAAAATAATTTATTGGTTTGAGTAGAGCCAACTCAAATTAAAAAAATGAGTTCAATTAAATGGACTTTTGTATTCAGAACTTTCTTTTTCTTTCGAGTTCACAAAACTGACAAATTTTAAGTAATCTGATTTTTTTTATTTTTTTTTTATTAACTAGTTTCTTTTAATTTGGACAAACTTAAAGGGATAGTTCACCCAAAAATGACTTCTTTCGGACAAATACAGTCGGAATTATATTGAAAAATCCTGGCTAATCCAAGCATTATAATGAATACGCCTTCCATATTCAATTTACGAAAAAAGTGTAACGCCTCTCGCAGTTCAAAACGCTTACGCTACGTCCGATGTTATCTTTTTTCCGTAAGTTGAATATGTAAGTTGGTCCACCGGAGGCTAGATATTTTACTTTATGTTGTGTTAAATATGGATTTCTTACAAAAACCCATCGTTTCACTCCAGAAGGGCTTTATTAACCCCCCGGACCCAATACTTTTATAATGGATGGATGCACTTTTTTGGGCTTCAAATTTTGGACTGCTATTATAATGCTTGATAGCATTATATATTTTTTTTTAACTCCAATTTTATTCGTCTGAAAGAAGAATGCCATTATACACCTAGGCTTGAGGGTGAGTAAATGATGGGGTAATTTGCATTTTTTGAGTGAACTATCCCGTTTAATTAAACTGAAACTGGACTGGGATTTATATTTTCCAGCATGATTTGCCATGACACTGAATTTTGTGCAAATTGTAATAGACCAACTTTATGATAACATAAAGGTAAAATGTATAAAATAATTCAACTCAAATCAATATTTAATGTCCACATGTTTAATTATTTAGTGAGAGGTGTAACATATGTACAGTTTAATACAAAAGCAATAACATATCCTGAAATGGCAGAAGAGAGCAGCTGCCAATGGATATGTCAAATTCTTCCCAGTCACGGTGTGAAGAGCATTAGATTCCTGCACTATCACTTTCTGACCTCACAGTGACACTGTCTTAATTTCCCTTTTCTGAAACAGTCCAGGATTGAGAGAGGAAAAGCAGAGGCGCCTCTCCTGCTCCTCAACAGACAGGGGTGACATAACTAAAGAGGCATTAACACCCAATTGCGACATTGCTAAACAAACGACAGGGCCTTGGCGAGCATGGGAAAATAGCATTATAGCCCGGGAGCAAATTGACAAGGAGAAAAAAAGAACAATTCGAGCCTTGTTTTGCTCACTCTATTTGCGTGGAACTGACAACTTTCTATCATGTATACCAACTTTCCCAGGCAGGATTAGGTACATAAAAGAGTGTTTTCTGGTGAGCGCGACCATAAATCAGGCTCTTCTGGGTCTTGCCTCTCTCTCACCTCTCACTTCAGACAACACAAGTTGTGTCTGTTCTCAAGCAAGGCAAGGTCTTGAAGGCCTGTGGGACAACTGTGAGAGTAAATATTAACCTTCTCAGGACCAAAGACCAAACATACTTGAAAAATCAGACCGGAGCAGGTTCATAAATCTGTTTTTCAGTTGCTTGGTAAGTTATTAGTTTATTTAATGTTTTAGATCTGGACTTTAGCCGTGAAACCACAAAAAATGTGTTTGATGAAACTAAACTCAAAAAGATATATATTTAAATTAATAGTTTAATTCAATATTATTTTATTTTTATTTAGGGTTAAGTTAGGGTTTTTGGTAATGATTTTTACTTTTTGGCAAATATTTTTTGAAAAACAAGCTGATAAATAAATAAATTCTCTCAAACTGCTGCGCTTTAGCACTTATGGAGGATCAGTGACTTCAAGAGTTTTCTTGAGATCTGAAAAGACGCTGGCTGTCACTCAGATAATTCCCTCAGCTTCATTGTTCATTAAGCTTTGCTCTGGTTTCCTGCTGCTCTTGTGTGTGTGCTGTGGAGAGCAGCTCAATGGGGCCTCTTTGTAATCCTCTAAAATGGAAAATTCACAATTTGTAGCAATTTGTCTCACAGCAGCTCCTGGTGTTACAAGAGCTCTGATCCACTACCCTCCCAAGTAGCAAAGACTTTATATGCCTATAGGGAAATAATATAATATAATATAATATAATATAATATAATATAATATAATATAATATAATATAATATAATATAATATAATATAATATAATATAATATAATATAATATATACAAATCTTGGTAAATACCCGGTAACTAAACTATTATCATTAAATTGAAATTCAAATGAAAATTGAAAGCTTACATGTCACCGTGAAAAACAATTTTCATTGTTTGTTATCATAACTTTGTATCATTTGTCAAATCAACTTAGATACTTAATGTGGTTCAAATAACATCATATTTTGAGTTTCTAGTTGTTGTATTAACTCATTTTTTTATTTCAATGAACTCATTTTAAGGCAACCAACATACTTTAAGTTAAACCAACAATATATATATATATATATATATATATATATATATATATATATATATATATATATATATATATATTACATATATACATAATTATTATTATTATTATTTTTTTACAGTGACACCCCAAAATGAAAATAAAAGGCATAAACGAATATACAAGCCAGCAGATCAATCTGGTCAAGTATGTTCTGTAATGTCCATTTACTTTATTTTCTTGGAAACAGGCAAATCGGCTTTTATTTGTTTAACCTCTTTTATGGCAGTCGAGTTTATGGCTCTCAACTTAATTTCAGAGGCTGATATGGAGAGTGAGGAGAGCAATGCTGATGTACTGGGTAGATTTGGAGATTGAAGATCAGTAATGGGGTAACCATTAGCTAAAACACAGTGAAGAATTTGAAATTGCAAACAAAGAGTAATGAAGGCAGCCCTAAAAACCTGATTTAACAGATTATTCTGTAAAATCTTGCCAAGCATGCATGCAGGATCTCAGGATACTTGTATTCACCTTATGCAGTGATGTGGAAGTAAGCTTTTTTCTGTGATTGTGGGGGCACTTCTGATTCATTTCCCGCTATAATAATAGGAAGAATAAAAAAATGCTGTAAATGGTCAAATAATTTGCACAAACAAGTGTCTATGATTCAAATTTAATATTATATTATAACAAGTAACAGTTTGCACTATCAAACAGTAGGCTATAACGGACAGTTTTACAGCTAAAATAAATGGAAGCAGGTGAGACCGGAAGTCTTGACACCCTGTTGAAAAAACAGCACATGCTGGTTAGGTGTTTTAAAGCATGCCAGCTGGTTTGAGCTGGTTTGGTTATGAGCTGGTTTAACCTGATCCTGTACTGGAGCTAGTTTCTTAGGACCAGCTTAGGACCAGCATGTGACCGGACCCGCTTAAACCATCTCAAACCAGCTGTCATGCTTCAAAACATACCTAACCAGGGACAGTCAAGTTACAATGCCCACATCTGAACCCTTTTTTTCTTGTAACAACCAATTAATTTATATATTGATATGCAAAGTTCAGAAGTTTCATGCACAGTGACTGAATCAGGACATAAAATCCATACTGGTTTTTATCTGACAGAATCCTCTCAGCTGCCAATAAGAGCGTGCAGAAATGTAAAACCACTGTGAAAAAGACAATCAGTCTCTGCTTCCACCCACATACACCCAGGCAGGCTCAATATATTTGACCCTGAAAGTGATAAAGTGTTTTAATAATTCAGTTTTCCTGAATGATCTGTTCCGAACAGAATAGGCAGGGGTGTTTAGCACTGTACAGTTCCTCAGCCTCAACATTGGAACAGGCTAGTTGTCTTGTTGTATTTTTGTTTCTTGAGGAGGTCACTCACCGGCACGTTATAATAGCTCAGTAAAGTCTGGTGACCTCAAAGTCTCACCAATTTACAACCAATGACTTAAAGTGTGTCCAATCTAATTCTAGATGTTTATGGAATGCAAAGTGCAGCCCTGCTCTCAAAGTGAATTGAAGTCTTGCTTCTTCGTATGCTGCTCACCTGAATTAAATGATATGGAGTTTCAGACCAATGGTGATAGCATGGGCAGGTGGTCGCAGGTGGGTAATATTATTCATATAATATTTATATGTACAGTATAGGTGTATGCATTTAAAAAAACAATTTTACAATTAAATGATGAATGCGTTTAATTATGCAAATAATGTATGTTTATTAGTTTTTAGAGAATGTTACAACTGAACTTCAAACATAATTTGTATCTATGAAAATCAAATCTGTCAGTCCTAAAAGCAACAATCCAGCTGTATAAATGGGAAAAACTGTATGAAATGTAAACAGAGCCAGGTTAAACTGCTGTTAGGCAAATAAATAACTTGACGTAATTGCATAAGGAGGCCTTTTTTGTCGACCTAAATTCACACTTCACCTCATTAGCAAGTCGGCTGAATGATGTGAGCAGCCCATTTCAGTAATGAAGCATTAAAAAGGGACTTTCAATGATTTTTGGTCAAGCTGCCCAGCTAAAGTTACTGCTAAAGTATGTTATAGTGCTCACCGATGAAACCATCATGAAAAATCAATATGGAGAATGGCAAAGAAAGGTGTCAGCATTTATTAATATGGATCTTTCTGACATAAGCATCCGATATCTCTGATGTGGGACCCGTTGCTTCATTATAATACCCCTTTTCGATAAATATAAATCATTTAAAGTGCAATCAAATGTGTCACAGTTAGTTTTAAGTTTAATTTTGCACACTGTATTCAACATTTTAACACTGATAAACATTTTATCTGTGCCCTTCTATTGCATATCATTCCCATATTTTTATCTGAAACCTAATAGTCTAATATAATTGGATCCATTTTCAAGTTAAGACCCTGGTGCCATGTCAATTGTCTTTTTCAATCCACACACAGCCACTGGCAGACATTCACACAAAAATTGTTTCACCACCAGTAATTTTGTTTTGATTATTTTCTAGTTGGCTGTGATAATGTTTGGCATTTTGATATTTAAATGGGTATGTAATTGTTCCAGCCGTCGCATTTTGGGTCCGCCCTACCATCAAATCTCACTTTTCTTGTGATTTAGTTTTTGTTTTTTTGTGAACCGGGCGAGCAAACAATCTAATCTCTTAACCGAATGAGAAGCTTTTCCACGGTTTGATTACAACCACACACACACACACACACACACACACACACACACACACACACACACACACACACACACACACACACACACACACACACACACACACACACACACACACACACACACACACAAAGAAGAAAGAAACACTTCTGTCTCAATTTATTTATTTATTCCCTCCTAAAGTGAGCCGTGCTGTTAAAAAAAATGGTTTTATATTAATTTAATGGATTATTTGCTCATTAGACATTAATCATAGTGCCCCATCTGGATGGGACTGCCGTGACTACAGGAGAAACAGCTATTCTGATCTCAATTAGATTATGCCTCTCTTCTTAGCCTGCCCATAAATCATTCCCCCAAAGTGAAATTAACAGTTACTCGAGCGCATTAATAATCTGCGTCAGGCATAGGAGAAATTCAGCAACTGGAACCACCCGTCCCAGCCAATGGAGAAAACATCATTTTGTTTATGAAATATAAACATTCCACGCTGGGGTTCCTCCGCAAATTCCTCCCCCTTTCCGTCCGTGACAGGGAAAAATGATGGTGTGCCGTGTGCCAGATGAGCAGTCACCCGGACACAGTGTGTATAGCCACACAGCTTGATCGTACTCCAGATGGGCTTGTGGTGCTTTTCTACTACGCTGGCTTTACTGCAAACATATACTCTGCATATAATCTTAGATTGCTTTTTGATGCGATAGGGGGAAATGCATGAAGATGCATATTGAGGTTTAACGGGGTTGATTCATTTGAGACCTTTTTTTTGTTTGAATTCTAGTGTTGCTTTTTTTTCCTTCCAAAATGAGCACAAACCATTTAAAATGCAGTTTTTATTGGCAAACTTCTTATGATTATTGCAGTCAGGGTGTCATTATCATTAGGGTCAGTGAATAGCATCTTAGCCATATATGGATCCATTAAAGGAATCCCAATTGAGCATAATATTGACACAGCTAAATGGATGGGGTTCACTTATTTCGGTCCCCCTGCGGCACGAAACGCGTGTGGCGGGAGGACTGGATGATGTCCTACAAAATTTCAGCCTGCTCTGAGGCTGTAAGCCATGGCCGGGCAGGACTCTTATTGCACCTTAGACGGCAGATATTGAGAAATGGAGAGCAATCGTGATGATTACCTGAGTGAAAGCGCAGGGAATGAGTGATATATGAAGACCACTTAAAGCCTTTGTGTCTTGTACATTGCATCTTTGAGAGATTAGAAGTGTGACATTAAAATGGAAATCACTTCACTCGGGCATGACAAGGGACACTACGTGACCCCCGACGTCCCAGTGAGACTGGCGGATGACCGAATGATCCTTCTGGGAGGGAGGTAGTCATGAAGCGCTCCACAGGGAGAGGGAAAGAGGGCGGTGTAGAGCAGAAAGATTTTCTTCACGGGGAGTAAACAAATCAGTCGTCCTTCTGGGCCATTCTGTGAAACGGGCAGAATTTTGAGCCATTAAAAAAAGCAATATATAAAGTAGCATATTATAAATATATGCTTTTAGAAAGTTAACAGGGTTGAAAGCAAGGTTTAATTTGGCTTTTATATGAAATTGAATGTGTGTGTAGCCTTATATATATATATATGTGTGTGTGTGTGTGTGTGTGTGTGTGTGTGTGTGTGTGTGTGTGTGTGTGTGTGTGTGTGTGTGTGTGTGTGTGTGTGTGTGTGTGTGTGTGTGTGTGTGTATGCTAAAATATAGCCTAACCTTTCACTGTTAGTTCATATTAACTGATGAACATTACATGAACTAAGATTGATAAATGCTTTAGAAATAGTTTACAATAGTTCATGTTGACTAATGTTGTTAACTAATGTTAAGAAATGGAAGGTAACACTTTATTTTAAGGTGACGCAGTTATACGTTACATGTTTTTAGTAATAATTAAAAATTATGCACAATTAAAACTAAATCTAAACCAAACCCTAACTCCAACCATAACCCTATAGTTCATTAATATTATTAATAAGCTTTACAAAAAAGCATGCATCTACATTACAATTTAGAGAGATCGGTTTTTACAGGTGACTACGTAAGTTATGCATTTCAGAAATATACATATCACAAAGTTAGCTAATAATATATTAATTTAAACAATGTTTTAATTTTAATGGTTTAGTAAATATAGTAAATATACTAATAAATTACAGTTACTGGATTTTTGTTGGTGTGCAGAAAAAAGTTAAGTAAGAATTCCAAATAAGAATATGAACTAAACCGTTTGATCTTAAAGACATTAAGCAGACATGTTTTCCTTAGTTGAATTCCCATAAATGTTCATGGCGACAGCTTAACATACACATTTTCTACATTTCAGATCAAACACCAGAGGAAAACACTTTCAGAACAGCTTGATCTACTCATATTCATCTAGCTTCATTTGAAAAACATTAATTTTTACCCAACTGCAAATGAGAACACGTCCCTTTTGACACGTCCCTCGTCTTGTTACACTGTTCGGGGAGCTAAACTGTGCCCTACTCTAATCTCAGTTTGAAGAATGAATGATGAGCAAGTGGATTGTCAGAAGTATATCAGCTGTAATGGCAGCCCGTGAAAAGAGAGAGAGATGTGGAGCATATATAGAGAGCGGAGGTAGGACAGATAAAGAAATAGATCGGGGGGCCGAAGAATTCCCTGAACTGCTCCGAAACCACCTCTCACATCTGTCAGAGCGAGCGGCACAAAGCGGCACGCCTGGTTCCTCTCACCAACGACCCGACACCACTATCTATAATTAATTACATCATTTACATTAGAATATTGACTAAATAAATACATAAATCACAGGGCCTCGAGTCAATAGATGCAGACATATTTAATCATGTTCTAAATAATGATCACTGTTCCCATAATGCAATAATTATTTTCAGCAGCTGACTGGAATTAATCTTGTGTCAGTATGCCATCGGAGACATAGAGGGAGAGAGAAAGAGAGTGGGCTTGCAAGATGATAAATACAGCCTCATTTGGGAGCCTGCTGTGTGAATGACAGCAATAGAAAAAGTGGCATGTGAAAATCCCAGCTTGTCTCTTTATGTGGAGTGACAGGTGAAAAGCGGCTGTCTAAAAATGCACTGGATATTCGCTGTTTTGTTTATCAGCTGCCGAGCGGCGAATGAAAGAGGAGTAACATGTATTGCCTGTCCCTCCACCTTTTCATCTGCTGTTTAAATGGGCCAGGGGATTGGAGAGTGAAGTTTATTCCACCCATTCTCCCCGACACTGGAACCATTTATAGCGGAGCATGAAGGAGACAGCGTTCTGTCACTGGAGACACTCCTTCAAATCAGGTCTGGAGATGGCTGCCCGTTTAGGTCACATTTAGCAATCTTGCTAGTCCTTACAGGGCTGCACCAGTCTGTTGCCTCTTTATTTGAAAAGATTTTGCATTGCCAAGCCTCATAACATGGGATATTGTTAAAGAGCATGCTGCAGGACACAGATTTCTACTTTTAGGTCAAGTGGCGACCCATCAATGTTAGTTTATATAATGTATATATGTGACCCTGGACCACAAAACCAGTCAAAAGGGTCATTTTTTTGATTTTGAGATTTACACATCACCTGAAAGTTGAATAAAAAATAAATTGTTAGGATAGTAGGCTACAATATTTGGCTGAGATACAGCTATTTAAAAATCTGGAATCTGAGGGTGCAAATTTTTTGTTGTTGAAATTTTAAAGTTGTCCAAATCAAGTCCTTAGCAAAGCATATTACTAATAATAATACTTTTTTGATATGTTTACGGTAATACATTTACAAAATATCTTTATGGAACATGATCTTTACATAATATCCTAATAATTTTTGGCATAAAAGGAAAATCGATAATTTGGACTATATGTATTGTTGGCTATTGCCTACAATATGCCTGTGCGACTTATGACAGGTTTTGTGGTCCAGGGTCACATTTTGTAAAGTAAAAATAAAATCAATGTCATTAAAATACAAAATTAACATTTATTAATGTTACAATGGACTGGATAAGTCAAACTATACTCAAAATTTAGATAGAAAGTTCCAGAATAAGAAATTTCAGGATTCTTTTATGAATAGAAAATGTACTTTTTTATATTTCAGATATTTCATTGTAAATGTCTTTACCTTTTTTACTAAAGCCTAATCTATAACTAAAATATTTACAGCTCTTGGGAATTTCTTTCTCAAACAATCAGTTGGTCAGGTGCTGTTCCTCTAGCCTAAAATGTATCAGGGCCAAAGGTTAATGACTTTGTGTTGACCACCTAACCTGTTCTTTGATAAAGCAGACGCAGGGTTTTCCCACCTTTATAAAGACATCCAGTGTAGCAACAGGATGTATGGAATGTGGTGTTGCACAAGGCTTTGTCAGACAGCAAGCACCCAAGTTGGATGGTGAGAACCACCAATATTTATTCATGATAAAGAGACAGCGCTGGTGTGTTGGCACAGGCTACTTCATTTACATGCTGTTATAGACTGTTTGCCCCTGCCTGGGCACTCTGTCCATCACTAAATAAATGAACTTGTCTCTTTTGTTCCATCCCTCTGTCATCATGTCTTCATGTAATGGCAAAGCTTTAAGTGCTACCTTTATTTAGTTTTTAATGAATTATGCATTAATGAAACTCAGTTTCTTTTACTTGCATTATAAACTAAAATGTCCATAAGGTAAATATATAAATTTATTGTACTTATAATACATTTTAAGAATTCTATTTATACACTGCCAGGCCAAAGAAGTAGCTGTTTGTATTTAAATAGGCAAGTCTATTATTGGATTTTTGCTAAATTATACGTATTTTACAAGTTGCCCGATTTGTATGAATTTGTACAATTGACCTATACACCCTACCCCTAAACCTACCCACTGGGGTTTAAACAAACTGGTTGTACAAATTGGTCGTGAGATAGCGTTGGATGCATTAGGCTCAAATTGTGAAAGAATGGTTGGGAGGGGAGCATGAAGAATAATTTTCACATATGAATTGCAGTCCACACCTTTTCATTGAAAGTCTTTGGGGTGTGCTGGAGTAGACTTTAAAGAGTGCTTGACTCTTGTATTGTTAATACAAGATCTTGACCCAAATGCACCTCTTGATGGAAATGTTTTTCCATTGAGGTGCATCAATTTTTCGTCAAGATCTTGTATTGACAATGCAAAGAGTCAAGCACTCTGTAAAGTCTATACACTTTATATTATGTATAAAAAAAGTATGTGATCAATAAGTTAAGACAACATGTTTTTATAGTGTGTTAACTCTTTTTTTTAAGTCAGTTTAACTTAAAATTTAAGGTAACTTTTTTGTAGAATATAAGGCAGCAATCTTTTACACACACATGGAGTTTTTAATTGTTGAAGTTCAATAAGGTACACTTGCTACTATTTTGCGAGTGTGTCAAGATCAGATTTTCCCTCTTTCCATTCCTAGTTCTTCATGAGTTATGTGGGAACTGGCCATCACTCTCGACTTGGTAATATATGTGCGATGTGTGTGTTTGTCTGTGTGTACGTGAGTGAGAATGTGATGTGTGTATGTGGTGGCCTGAGGGTCTAATATCCAGCACTCAATCACCGGTGTTAAGAGGGAGGAGGGCTGAAGATAAGGCCAGCAGAGACTCATACCTCTGCACTCCCAAACGTATCGACCAGGAGATTCTTAAACGACAGCAAATGCAGTGCTTCTCACAGAAAGACGCTCGGTATCAGCTTCTCATCCACAACACTCAGCGCATGAAAAATCATCCAACAGCAAACACTGCGTTAAAGCTAAACTAAAGCTGACTGAAAGCATTCAGACAGTTTTAAGAACATCTCATTTCTTCCTCATGCTTTGGTTATCTCATTAGACCCTTTCATTATTCATTAGTGCGATAAAAGAGATCTTTTCCATTTGATGGTTAAAAACAACCTGACTTCACTTTAAAAAAATGTATGTCAGTTAATGAAAAAATATGTTGTAACATCTAAATTATACGGTTTTATTGAAATTTAATATATTATTTAACTGATTCAACAGTACAGTTTCAATTTTTATGTTTTTACTTAACATTAGAATTTTGAATAAATATTAACAAAGAATAAAGATAAACCTACCCAATTTTGCAATTTAGCAATACTTCTAAATGCGCATGGTTGATGAAGTACATTTTACTTACACATCAAACACATGGTTTCTTCTTAAATTTATTGCCATTTAAACATGACAAAAAGGCAGTGGAGGTGGTCATTACAATAATCCATCATGTCTGCAACTGCGCCGATCCAGCCTTGTGCTAAATTCAATCTACAAAGGGTCAACACATCTTTTTTTCACATGGCTGAGAGCTGGCTTTTCTAAACTGTCATCAGTTTACCTTTGTCAACAAAAGGGCATCGAAGGCAAATTAAAAGCCGAAAGTTGAGCCAAAAACCTGGATAAAACATTAGATGCTCTGAACAGATTTAGATGAAATTCAAAGTGACAGATCACACTAAAAATTCACAAATCTGAGTTAAACCTCAAAATAAAAAGTACTGCATTTTAAATAAAGAAATAATATGTAACATTATTAAAGGTCCCATACTGTACACCTTTCTGGAGTTTTATTTTAGGTGTTGATGTCCGTAAGAATATATATTTGCGGTATACCAAAGACCATTGCAATAGATTTTTACAGCTCCTTTCTCAGGAGCTCTAAGAACAGGTCGATTTTGGCCTGTTAAATTAATATTCACGAGCCTCTCTTCTGATTGGCCTGTTCTTTTTGGAAACTATGGAAAGGCAAGGCTGTCAGTCAGTGGCAGTGGGCAGGGCATGAGGAATGTGACATCACATTCCTAAGAGAATAAAAACGACTTTGCTAAGGAGACTGCTTTGGTGTAATGGGGATTAAAAAATAAGGAGTAGTTGGATTTTTATCATTAGGGGGGTTAGGTTGACACACTATCAACACACATTTATATCCAAACATCTTGTAAAAATGGATTTTGCATAATAGGTGACCTTTAAGATAATAAGTAATTTTGAAATAAATATAGATAAGTAATATGTATGTATATATCCCCTTACACTGCCCCTGCCCCTAAACCTACCCATCACAGGAAACATTCTGCATTTTTACTTTCTCAAAAAAACTCCTTCTGTGTGATTTATAAGATGTTTTCCTCATGGGGACCTAAAAATGTCCCCACAAGGACAAGGATTTCGGATATTGCCATCTTTGTGGGGATCTTTGTGGGGACATTTTGTCCCCATAACGTAAGGATTACCAGGTCACACACACACACACACACACACACACACACACACACACACACACACACACACACACACACACACACACACACACACACACACACACACACACACACACACACACACACACACACACACACACACACACACACACACACACACACACACACAAATTGGACCTACAACATATACCTTCTTAACTCTGCTTATTTTACAAACAGAGGCTGAATTCCTTCAGCTCACATGGTGATTTATGCACATGCATCAGTCGAATCACATCCAAATCTTTCCAGAGCTGATGTTGAAATGGATTATGCATTCTTCTGCAGTGATTTCTGCTTGCTTCAAATGTCCCCAAAGCCTAATCAACCCACAAAAGGAGTAAATCAGTAGATCTCAACCCTTTGCATCATTGATTACCCTCCTTGTGGAGCCCACCTAGTCCTCCGTTCTGCTGTCGATGTAGATCCTCAAAGCACGTGAGAAGCCGGCCCATGAAAAGGCTTTTATTTTGTATATTTGTACTGAACAAGTATTGATCTTTGAGCAATGGCTTGACACAAGCAGGCTGTGCTTTAGAGTCGATTTCAAGCATAACCATGCTATATCAAATCCTGCTACAGACCCAGCTCTCACTCTCTCTCTCTCTTTCTCTCAAAATGACATGATTTTTCTTTGTTACCTCAGGTTTCTTTCAAGCTGAATTGACTTTTTGCTTTGTTCTAGTTTTGTCATGGTCGACTTCCCTGAGGAGATCTGTTTGGTGAGAAAAACAGACAAATGAATTCTCAGATTCTATGACTTTAACTGAGCTCAATGCTGAAATACATTGCCGGAAATTTTACTTCACAAGCCATTTTACAAGTGGCAACTTGACTAGAGTAGCAAAATTGTACTCAAAATCAGATATTTCTTTCATTTAGCATTTTGAACAACTGCTCTGACCTGCATACTCATTGTTCATCCTTATTACATCCATGTCCATTTATATCTGGCAAAACGCTATAGTATTTTACTGCATTGTATTTAATTATATTATATTTAACTTGCACCTTATCTTCATTTAATGTTATTTTATTTTATGTTATATAAGAATAAAAATGTATTGGAAATGTATTAAAATAGTTTTCACTCTGAATTCTTACCTTTTCAAATGGAAACCTGAAATGAATGCCTGAAAACATGCATTTAGTTTAAAAAATGCATTACTTCGTTATACTGATAAATATCCATTGGATGGGCAGCAGTGGGATCATCCATTGTCCTCTGAACGCCAGACGCTTACAACCAGATGCAAAGGTGCTGTGAGTAAACTCAATTTAATGTGTGCTCCAGTATTTGAAATACATAAATATGTCAAGTAAAGGGCCCTTAATAGACCTGTTTGGACCAGTGATTGCAGCAGTATTGTTTCCCACTGATTAGGACGAAAACATACCCCAAGGACCTCCCATCCCGCTGCCATTTAATCAGCATTAGCTTCCTTTTACTTGCTGTTTAATCTGCTTTCAGTCCAGGTACTTTGAATAAATCAATAGGAATACATGATTGTCTAATGATTTTCGGAGGCCATCCCTTCGACCACTGCTGCATGATTTAGAATGACTAATTCCGCTTTTTAACATTGATCCCGGCCCATAGAGGACATGCATCCCTGCTGAAGAAGAGATATGGGGGTGGGGAGGAACAAGAAAGCAAGACATAAATAAAGGAATAATTGCATAATCCAAAAGCTTTAAAACTAAGATTTTTGTCAATATATATATATATTAGTTATTATTATCATTATCTTATTTAAACTGGATAGTTACAAATCCAAAGACCTGTCTTTAACAATGCTTTCCACACTGGAAACATCAATTGAAGATTTCACTTAAGTGTGTCCAATTCCAAGCCTCTGCCTGTTGAAGCAAACAGCGGCGCGTCTCTTGTTGATGGACACCATAATCAGAGGGGAAGCTGATTAATTACAGAGTCGGCCACAGGGGCTTCACTTCCTATAGAGGCCTCATTAGCTTTCTGCTGCCCTTTAGACCAACCAGGGTATAAAATCATTTCACTTAATGAATGTGATAAGATCTGCTCATTGCATTTTCAGAATAAATTTGTTTATTGTCTTGTTGATGGTGAATAATATGACACTAGAGTTAGGGAACCTTCTTTGAAACTGTAACTAGCAAAGTTCACAACATAAAACTCACATGGAATCTATATTTCAGGGGGGAGTATTTTCCCCCCATTTAAATAAATGTAATAAAGACTATATACAGCTCTGAAAAAAATTAACCACTTAACATTGATTTCTGAACTATATTACCATATATATATATTTAATCAGATTTCATCAGAATGTATTTATACATACATATTTTTTAAATATTTTTTTTGTCTGTTCCTTTAAATGAACCGAACCATCCGAACCGATTCACTAAAATTAATGAAGCGATTCATAAGAACGTTTTATTGCTTCGCTCGTCTGTAACACGCAAATACGTAACGGAAAAAAGCCATATTTTGTCACGCTACACTGTTAGTTGTTTGGGGAAAAACGAGCTCATTAATAGAAAAGCTATACATGGTGTTTGCCGTTAAGTTAGTAGCCTTATTAGTAAGTTCACAAATTCGCACATGTTCATATAACGTTAATCCTTGAGGACGATGCAGGTGAACAGGTTTGGCGCGAACTGGAGTTTTGGAGGGAGGAACTTTGGAAAAACCGTCATGGTAGCGAGGTAAGCCTCTTTTTACATATTGTTGCGTGATGATTTACAGATTAGATGAACTAACTTGTTCCGAAATTCATGTACGAGATACATGAATTGCATTTAGAAGTTTTGTGGCTTTATTATTTACACGTTTGTTTTGAGTTGAAGGGTTGTCTACAGGTGGTTTTTTTGTGTGGACACATTTACCAAACCTCTGTTTGCGAGCTGCTTTGCTTGCGCACATTCTATTGCCTGCGGTTGTATCTACTGACCTGCTGCCCGATAAATGAGCTTGCTTTGTTCATGAAGACCTCCCTCTGTGGGGTGACACTGGGAATATTAATGGGGATTCTCCGGGCATTTGTTGCTTCCTGCGTTAAGGATTCAGTTGTTTGGGGATTTGACCAAAGATGATGCATTACCGTTGGTGAAAGGCCTGCATGAATAGGTGTTTGCATAAAATAGGCCTACTCTTCTTAACAGACCTGAAAACAAATGGATATATCATAGTTGTTTTTGTTTAGATCTTAGCCCATCCCTGTCAAAAGCTGCGCATTATGTCCAACCTGAAGTTCATGGTTCAGACATAAACAGTGGCTCAAAATCACTGTACAAAATATAGTTTGTACAGTAGCACCATTGTATCTAAGGAGAGTCCCCACTATCTCTGTGGGGACTCTCCTTAGACATTTAGGTTTTTATACTGTACAAACTATATTCTTTCATCTAACACTAATCCTACCTCTAAGCCCTCCCATCACAGAAAATGTTATGCATTTTTACATTTTCAAAACACACACACACCCACACACACATTTTTAAATGATACGTTATTTTATTTTAATAAAATTATTTAATATAAGAAATTTGATTTCTTTATATCATCAGAAAGTAATATTAAAAATTCATTTGAGTTGGTGCAGTGACTCTTTAGGCAAAGTTCATATATTCTAACAATGCAGGAGATCTCTGTGTAATCCCTCTCTTTGCATTTCCTAAGTGGCTAAAGACCAAACTAGTTAAAAGTCACTTCCTCTGACCCAGCCCCCATCAGCTTAAGCATGGCTTCTCCCTTTTCAACAGCACACCACAATGCTGCTGCTGTTTACCAAGAGAGTAAACAAAGTAAGTCAGTGATGTCAGATTATGAAAAAGAATTGGGGTCAGAATAAAAGCGGCAGTCCGTATGCACAGTGTGGCCAGCTTCCAGAGTCCCCCCCCCCCCCCATTTAATCAATGACAGACGTGTTAGTGGTTTTGTGCCACTGTTTATATGTCTAAACCATGAACTTCAGGTTGGACATAATGCTTTAGCAGCTTTTGACAGGGATGGGCTAAGATCTCCTAAATGAAAACAGCTATGATTCTTAAGTTGGAAGGAAATGTCCTTAGCCCTTTTCAGCCATTGGTTTTTAATCAAAATTACCTTGTAATTGGTGTGTTTGATGAGATTAGTTTGAATAAAATCAACCCCCATTCCCGTCCTTAACAGGATTAAGTAGAATGAAAAGCAGCTTGGGAAAAGGGTTCATTCTAAAGTCCTGGGATGAGATATGGATGAAAATGCTATTTTAAATAAAAAAAAAGAAGTAAATGAGCAAAAAAAGTAGACTTGTTGGGAATGCAAATCACCCTCAATCCTATTTTATGCTAATAAAAGAATAGCAAAACATTTCAATGTATTCTTGTCTTGTTATAGGCAGGCTAAGAGCTTCTAAATCCCTACCATTTACCAAATTAAACTAATTTAAAGTGCTTCCAAAAGGCACATCTGTAGGCTGACGTGGGTCCAAGCCTTTGAGAGTGGGCTTTCTCTAGGCATTCTACGTCCCATTGATCCTTGAATAGTCATGCCTGTCAGGCAGCCATATCAACCATTATCATTCTAATTTTACTGCCTTTCTTGGTCCCTAATCTAATTTGCAATGATGCCTGAGCATTTCGCGAGGCCACAGCACTTTCTTCAGAATTTCAACAAGGGCATTAAAGCCCCTCAATTTACATTAATGAAGTGCACATTTAATTAAGGGGGAAAAGAGGGGGAATGGAGGGTTCTTGAAGATCAGCAGTGACTTGAGGGTGATCGGGTGTGCTGGGGTGGAAGATTATCTCAGAACCAGAAGGGTGTCCTGCTATTGGGTGTCTGCTTGCTGAGCCGCCAATGAGCTTGTTGGCAAACAGCCATTGCTGTCAAATCACAAGTGTTGCATTCTGAGGAATTCAGATGATCGGTGTTTAATGCTGTTGGTCAGTGTTGAGTGTTAGTGGGGTTATGTGTTACGTATAACTGTTTTTCTTTTACTTCTAGTAATTCAAATTTCTCTACTAGAAAGTAACCAGTTACTTTTTGAATTTATCAGGGCTCAACAATTTGGCTGTTTCTGCTGTAAAAATATTATACACCATATATGGTTAAAAATGTCAGTATGTTTTTGAAAGAAGTTTTTTATGCTCACAAAGACTGCATTTATTCTGTTTTCCATTTTAATATTCATGTGATGGCAAATCATTATTACACTGTCACATGATCCTTAAGAAATTATTCTAATATGCTTATTGAATGCTCAAGGAACATTTCATTTTAATTCTCAATGTTGAAAACAGTTGTCCTGTTTAATATTGTGGAAACTGTGAAATATAGTTTTTTTCCGTTTTTTTTTTTTTTTTGGATGAATAGAAAAATCAAAAGAACAGCATTTATTTGAAATAATTTGTAATATTATAAAGTCATGTTAGATCAGTTTAATGCACCCTTGCTAAAAAAAAAATGATTTCAAAAATCTGACCGACCACAATTTTTGAAAGGAATTAATATCATATAATCTGCTTAAATGCGTTTAACTTTCGGTTTAGCGCCATTTCAGGGATGCGTTGCTTGAATGTTGGGTTCATTAGCCTGTTATTCTTAAAGGGTTACTTCAGCGATTAGCATATGGCTTTGTATCAGTAGAAACCCTGGAGAATATTCAAATTATTGTGCTTTCCCCCCTCATATCTCCCTGAGACGAGAGATTTACGCATTTTATTTCTGGAAAAATTCCTCCTATGATGCAAAATGACGATTTTTGCATCATAGGAGGAATGTTTGCCCAGAGGCTAAAGACTACAGCCAGCAGAGGGAGCTATTTCCGCATGTTTTGAACCTGCGCATGGGGGATGGGAGATTACACTCAGCTGGCAGGGAAAGCTCAGCTTGCAGACAGGATCATTTAAACGGAGCTATGGTGAGCAATGTAAGTCTTTTAACTTCTCAAATTCATTTCTATGAAAGTTAAGCTTGCAAAGGCATGAACTGAAACGCGTGCCAGACTGAACTCCTGTGTGAATGTATGCCGCGAATGTAGTCGCGATTACCTCAGCTCTCATCACTCGTGCAGTTAGTGCTCGGGGCTGTGACACTCGCGCGGTGACTCACTCATTATATTGAACAGACACGTTCAGAAGTGTCTTCTCTAACTCAGTCACAGTAATGAAGTTGGTGGTGTTGGGAATGGCCTCACAGGGCAGCGAAGCATTCTGGGAATTGTAGTCTTTCATCACCATGGGACAAAAATACATTTTCTGTCTTTTCTCAGTCTAGAAGACACCAAATTCAAAAATAATTTCACATTTCTACTGCATTGATGACCCAGTTTAAATACAGATTCATCTTCCCAGCGCTGAAGTACCCCTTTAATGAAATACACAACAGCAAAACAGTGCAATGACAAACTCCCTTAAATAGGCACTTTTACATTTTGCTTTAAAACCAAATCTTCCGCAATCATCATGCCATTCAGCTCCTCGCTCTCGTGATGAATAAAATCTGACTCTTGCTGCTGGTCTGACTCCTGCTGCGAATCTCGTTCGGCTCACATTAAGCAGACATGTTCAGATTTTTTGTAGTGTCTGTTCTCTAACTGAACTAAATAATTGTATTACTGTAAAAAATATCAAAGTGCCTGAAATCGGCAACACCGGCTATCGCAGCAAGCTTAATTTCCACACAAATTACATTTTGAGAAATTACTGTAATTTTTTTTTTTTTGTGTGTGTGTGCACAGATCCAGAATAGAGACTATATTGGCTGAAATGAATAAATTAATAAAATAAATTACATTACTTTGATGTAATATTCAGCAGAAATTTTTAATAACAGCTTTAAATAAAATCACAAAAAACAGTTACTCAACAAAAGTTTGCAATGCATGCACATTATGAATAAACGTAAGATGTAGTTACATTTTCGTCATCTCTCGAAATGTTCTTATCTTGGCACCAGTTATTTTTTCAAGTGTGTTTTCTATTTATGAAATTTATTTACTGCTATTTTTGATTGACAAACCTCTATCTTCTCTATAACATAGTCACGTAGGCCTCCACTCTGCACATGACACAGAGCGATGCAACAACAAGAATGCTTCCATTGTAGTCTACAAAGCTGTCTACACTACAACCGGTGTGGCATAGGGGTGTAAAATTGTAGCATGCTAACATGTCCGAGGTAAAATATGCCATTTCAAAGCAAATGATTTTAAGAATTACTGTGGTTTTTGTCATTATCGCTGCATAAAGAAGACATTTTACAATTTTATCTTTAATCCAAAGAAAAGTCTTCTCAGTTTCTTCTCAGTTGTTCTCTTTCTTAACCACAGATATGTCTGAACTAGGTCTCTTCTCTTTTCACCGACTCTGTGTTAGGAGGTTTTGCAGGAATAGGGGAGGTTGGCCAACAGTGGTGACCCAGGACTCTCAGAAAGGGGAAGGCCAGACTCAGTTTGGGTGGCACAGACAAAACATGTTTTCAGAGAGTCTCGGTCTCTGTGGAGGGACAGCGAGAGGGGGCGGAGTGGGTCCCAGTGAAACAATCTCGCTACTTTAATGTGAAAAGGCAAAGTTATAAATTCATCTATTTGCTCTCTCCTGACCCTGCCTTTCACTCAATCCCCTGCTGGGATGGCTGAGTCAGACACAATGCATTAGCCTGTCACAATATTGAGAAAAATTGAAACCAGGAAGAAAGACCACCAGATGCTTTATTGTCTTTGCAGTTTCCACATAATTAGCTGGGAAGAAAAGTCACTGGTCTGGTTGCAGTGCTCTGAATGAACTTGAGGATGGCTACACAGCCCCGCTGTATGATCCTTTCTGCCCGGCCTCAGCGACAGAACGGCTTTCCCTTCCTCTCCTCCTCCCTCTCCTCAACACAGCAGCGCAAAGTTTAACTGTGCGTGACAGATGGCCGTGAAATTGGTTAACACACAGCACACCAGGCTGTCTTAAGACAATTCAGCTGCCCCACACTGACAAGCGGTGTAGCTGAACAGATTAGGAGAATCAATCCGTTAACACCTCGTGGCATTAAGTTGGGCTTGCTGCTCTAAAAATGCTCCTCAGGCAGTTTGTAAAAGTGCGTCATTTGTCATTATTTAAGATCCAATGTGGGCTACAATCAAAGAGGCATTAGACTGGCTTGATGATGCATAAGTGGTGCCTTTGATATGCCATAGAAAAGTCACTTAATTTTCGGTGTGTGCAGAAAAGGAGACAACATGGCAAAACTCTCAAATGGAACTGGTTAATAGTTAATTATGCATAGTCCGGTTAAATTAGTTACGCATGTCGTGGCTTAGCGGTTAAAAATCTGTGGTTTTTGGTTTAAGTCTTGCATGAGACCATTGTAAAATAATATTTTTAATATTTTATTTTTTCTGGTTACCATGCTTTTTTTCTTCTTTTTTTTTTTAAAGTTGTGCATAATAATTTCTTCTATATTTTTACATTTAGATGACCATTACCTTTTGCCATAACACTTACTTAAAAGTACACTCCACCGTTTTTACACTGTAAAAAATATTTAGAAAAAAAAGTTACCTGGTTGCCTTAACATTTTGAGTTCATTGAAATTAAAAATTTGAGTTAATACAATGAACATTTTTTGAGATTCGACAACCTTTATTAAAATATTATTAAAAGATTTTGTAAGCATATTGGGTAATTGTGTGTGTTTTATTTCTGATGACGCAGTTATGATGAACTGCATGATGAACAGTAGATTATGAGAAAACTCCGGCTCTGGCTGAGTTGTGATTATAAACGAAACACTATTGGCTATTTTAAAAGAGGGGAGGAGCTGTTCGATATATATATTCCTTTTCAGTGGAAATTTCATCAACACATTGAATAATGCTGCATGTTTCAAGGCACTTCAGTGGGCCTTTAAATGTAATCTTTAGTAAATCTGAAAATCCATTTTTCATTGTACAATTATAATGGTGTGATGCCTAAATTCACTTGAAGCATTCAAAAGGTTTTAATTTTTTATATATGTATCTATAAAATAAGATGCATTTTAATATCAGATATTTATTTGTTATCAGACATAAAGATGAACATATTTTTCTTTTTATTGATATCGATATTGGTGCATCCCTAAATATTTTGCTATACAGCTTGGAATTCAAAAGAGAAATACAAAAAATACAGACTAAAGAAATTTGCTCACTCCATCTTTGATGTACATTTTCACTGTGTCCTTCCTCTGACGGTCGCTTGCAATTCGTTTGAAATTAGACTCTTGTTTCGCTTATAAGCTTCACCACCCCTTGGTCCTACACAAAAGCACAGAGCTGGGAGGCAAAGGAAGTGAAGAGAAAAAGGCCACCTTCAGTCTATGTGTGCATGAATCGTAGAGATCCATTAAATCTATTTCACCAGCTTTCCTTGGTACTCCATACACAAGCACCCAGCCTAAATTCCCCCCATAGTGACTCAGTGAAAGGGAGCAGGGATGAATAGCACACTTTATTGGAGCATGCCATGAGTGGTCAAACAGCAGTGGCGGGCCCATTCTTCGCCCCTTCAGCCCATTATTAAAAAGGGCTTTACGGAGGCTTGTAAAAGTGTTCTCTCCTCAGGGGGCCTGCATAATAAAAATCGAAGTCAAATTAAAGCCCCGCGGAGCAAAGAACTGTGGGTGGGCTTCCTCCAAGAAGCTGCGGTGATGTCCCATTCCCACCACTTGTGGCACGACCCCAGTCAGGCTACTTTTATGTGACTGACAGCTTCATGAAGGACAAGAACACAGACTCGTACATGGCATGAAATCGGCCACAAAAGCAGAGTGAACGGATGAACAATTCCCAAGCAGGATGTGATCACAGAATAACTGGGCGGCAGCGAAAAACATATGTCATCTCTACCTGGAAGGGACCCATTTAGGACTCTCTTACAAGGCTATGCAAGAGAGAGAGGGAGAGAGAGAGGGGCAGAGAGAGAATGCTGAATGAGTTGGTGGCCGGAGGAGGAGCCAATCTGTCTGAGGGATAGGGGGTGAACTTTTTAAACAGGGCGCAAATGCCTGGTTTTGAGGCAAAGTCAATGAATAAATCAGGGCCCGGTAACAGTACTGGCATAATGGGTTGTGGAGGTTTTGAATATGTTAAAAAGCCTTTTCACAGGAGAATGTAGGACTGGTCCTTTGCAGCTGTAACACTTTACGGACAATGACCACTCAACAGATGGGAGTCATGTGGAAAAAAGAGCTCAGTGTTCCTTAGCTAAGGAGAATTCCGCCCCCAAATCCCTTCAACCATCCCACCGATTTGGCTGTCTGCCCCCGCAGGTGTCCTGTGGCACAATAAATATAAAGTAAAATGAGCAAGTTGGTTTAGTCAAGTTCGTTTGATTGCTATAGTGGAGTCATTTTTTCCATTTTTATTTTATTTTAACAATTAAATAAGGCTGCACAATATATCTGTACATTATCTTTTCTTTTTAAATGATTATTTCTAGTTTAATATTGCATATGTAATTGTGTACTGCTACTTTTAATTACCTTTGCGTCATATAATTAAATAACCTGGTAAAAAAATCTTTAGTAGATCTCAAAATGAATATAGGCAGTAAAGTAATATTCTTATTATATTTAACTATACTCACTATTTATTATATTAATATAATTTAAAACATATAATACAATTAAACATCAAATTTTAATATAATTGATCCATTTAACAGCGATAACATGAAAATAATTATGGACAGAATTTCAATATCATGCATCCCTAAAAATTTACGCGGTGCAAAGGAATGTTATTACATTTTATTGGGCAGCTTTGTAAAAAAATTGCTGAATTATTGCTGAAAAAAATTGCTGAAACTGCACTGCTGTTCAGTGTGTGTGATCTATCCCATGATCTGTGTATAATTCACATATGTGTGCAGTACTTTCAGTGATTTTTGAACAGAGAATTGAGCCTGTTCACTTGCTGCCTATTGAGATTCCTCAAATGCTTTTCTGGCTTGAGAGACGGTAGGACTTTGTGCAGACTATTCATTCAGAAATTACTTTTTCATCTGTGTAATCTCTCACCGAGGAATTATCCTTCAGATATGCATAAGTGTGAAATCTGTACTGTCGATGGCACGTAAAGGCTGATCTCAGGTGTTGAGACTTAGAGGGGCTTATATTGCAGTAATTTAGTTATTGCTCCTCCTGAGCTAGATTTAATTTCTCACAAGCGTTCCCTTGCTCTCCTGAATCCATATTTGCTTTTAAATGCTATTTGCTTACAGAATATTAATGTGAACGGGAATATTAATGTGTATTTTCACCTTCCAAATCAAAAAATCCTTATATATTTCCTTATAATTTGCAGTCTTATCATAACTAATGGTTTAAGAACTGGGTCCATCAAGTGCAATTTATGCATCCATCCTGAGCACATTCCTGCTTTCTTTCTAAATTGATTAACCCAATCTATCAGCCCGCCATTCCTCTGTAATTATAGACGCAGATCTAGATCTATAGATCTGTAATTTCTTCATAAAAATGGTAAATAGCGTTTACCGCCAGTTCAACAGTCTGTCTCCCGCCGCTATGAAATGTGAGATCTTAAGAGCTGTCATTAAACAAATCTTTTTCATGCTCATATAGGGTGGGATCATTTTTGTCTCTGTCTCACAGCTATATAAATGGAGAATTGCTATAGCTGTTGGGTAAAGAAGTTAGCGCAAAAAAACCCCACACAAACATACATTCAGTGAAGGGGCTGTATTTTTCGTATGTCAAGGGGCTTGTTTTTTAAATGTTATACATTTTTATATTAAACCATATTTAATTGTTCAAAACTATGGTTTGATATTTTTTACATTACATTTTTTATTCATTTTGTGTTTCTTAGTTGTTTAACTATTTCAAAGCCGAATAACAATGTGGGTTAGCATGCCTCGCCACTGGGTCATTGTGGGTTTTTTTTTATTAAATGAACTGAATCTTAAAGGAATGTTTTGTAGCCATAATGTTGTAACATGTGCCTAAAAATAAACTTACTCTTATATTGATTACTCTCAATATCAACTGAAGTAAAAAATGTTGCTCAGGTAATTTGCAATTTTATCATAAGAGAAACGTAGACCCAGCATGATTCATCTTTACAGTGCATATTTCTAGCAATATAACTTTTTAAGTCTTCTGTCTCTACCGATATCTGCCAAATTTGCATTTATAAGGCTGTGGAGGACGTTCAAGTTAATCACTTTGCATTTGGCCAGGTGGCATTCTGCCTTAATCACACTGAAATAGGTAATGATATTTTCCTCCCCACTCAAATAAGGGTGCCACTGCCCAAGGTTGAAATTAGGGTCCTTGTTCTTAGAGGACGAATCGAGTTCTTTTTAGTGCGTGATTGTCTTTGGTCTGAATTATTTTAAACCAAATTACTGTGCATGTATACTTGGATGATATGGGAGCTTTTTTGGAATCCCATTAAAAGCAGCTTCATTACCGCAAAACTCTCTGTAATGATATGCAAAATGGTTCACAGCGTTACAGGTTTGGTTATTATATGCATTAAATGTGGCTTTTTGATTGCAGTGGTGAATTGGATTAAGGGATCCTGGTTCCTAAACAATGCATGATGAGAGTAAATGGCTTAAGCACATGCAACTCTTCCTCATGGTTTGCATTCTTCTGCGCAAGGAGAATTGAAAGACAATTAAAACCGTATTATGTGAAGAGAACACTTCAAGTGGAACCATGTGAGATCACAGATGCCATGATGTCTTGTCACATTTAAAGCATCCATATTATAACAAAAATAGCTTTTTTCCTATTCACTGTTTGTAATATAACATTTGATTGCTAAGTGTCTAAAATCCTGACCTACATTTTTTTATAAACCATTCAAAATCGCAAATTAAATTGACAAGCTCTAAAGAAAAGCATTTTCATTGAAAAAAAAGAAAAAAAAAAAAAATTCGGAATCTGTCTGTATTTGTATTGTGTTTATTTTTCATACAGTTAAAATTTAAGTCTGTACTTCATAAGTACTTATAATAAAAAAAGTTATTTTTAGATAAACACAATTTTATCATTCCTTTTATCGATTTGTAGAGATTACCTGGACAATATAGCCTACATTAAGTGGGAGTGGGAGTTTATAACATTTAGAATCCACTTGGCTCAAAAATCTTGAAACGGAGTAATTTTTTTCACATGGCCTCATTGATAAAATCAAGATTTTCACAGCATACTGTATCCTTTATTGGGGCAAAGGCATTTGTACAGTATTTAATATACCTAAGCATTACTTTCCAAACCTGAGCTATTAAAAGCAGCTCTTCTTTAAAAACCTTATCCTTTGCCCTCCTCCAATTTGGCTGAGATATAGTTATTATCCAATCTCCACACACTTGATTAAAGAGCAGGCCTGCATGACTGTCACCCTACCCGACGTGACATCTCTCTTCCGGGCCACCGTCTGACTCGCGGCCCCTCTCCCGCCCGTACGCCGCTCAGATCATGTGACGGGGATTATTAATGGCCACCGTCTTTCTGCCACTTGACACAGTGCTCCAGCTGTCAGTGGGCTCGTGGGCCGTATGATTCTGGCGCTGGTGCGGTGCCAGTCCTGGGTCTGACCCATCCGTCACTGTCAGCGGCAGTTGGGTGATGAATGGACCGGGGAGGCACGGCGAGAGGATCCATACTCACCCATGTCTCGCTTGCTCCTCTGTAAGACGTCCTCATGCCAGCTGAGGCCTGCATGGCCTTGCACTTCCTAACCCAACCCTGATTACTTAAACCAGCTGGTTGTCTTTCACAGAGTTTGGTTTATCCTTGCTGCACTTTAATTGTCACATCTCTGCCTTTCATTTTTTATTCACCCTATTGGCATAATATAATTTATTTGATGATATGTCATACCTTTTTTAATTTCCTCAGTTATTATTAATACACCTTTTTTCTGTGAAAAAAAACACACACTCCGAAGGTGCCTTGAATCTAACCACTTACCTTTTTCCTAACTATTTGAGTTCTATATTTACCTTCCTTTTACAAAAGCTCCCTGTGATTGTAATTGTATTAGTAATTATTTATTTAACTCAGTTATAAGGAGCTAACTGCACCCTCAGTGACAGCTTTCGTTGCTAAAAGGCAATTCATTCCCGAGATTAAGAAATCTAATTAGGGGCAAATGCTTAGAGAAATCCTTTCTGGTGATAATCTTATTTGCCAGCATTAACATCCCAGCTGTGGCTGATGTTTGCCCTTTTTGACAAAATGTTTGTACTCGGTTTTGTGGTAATAGGAAGTGCACACAGTTCTCTCAAGCGTTTGAATGCATCACCTGCTAGTCATTCACCCTTAAACATCTGTTCATCCTTTTGCATTTTCAGGCTTTGGACAAGTTTGGATACTAAGGTATCTTATTTTTATTCAGAACCAGTTTCATTTTGGAATGATTTTTGCTTGTTAACAGTTCTTGCTCAATGTGGACAATGTTTTTAAATCTATGTATAGCAGCCAGTGTTGTCAGACTGAACGGATGACTCAGAATTGGTTCTATTTTAGCAAATAAAAAGTATGTTGTACAAAGTTGTTAATGTATAGTTAAGATAAATTATTTGATCACAGCTCTAAAAAGTTATAATGAAAACTCTTTGTGAGATTTAATGTTTAAATCATTGTTTTTTTGGCCCTGATATTTATTCGTTAAAAGATGCAGTTTCTCATGTTTACAAAACCCAGCTTAGTTTGAACTACTTATTCATCGTTGGATTTCTAGCAGAAGGTCCTGTATGACTTTTACACGTGTATTTAAAAGCTTATATCGGGTGAAATGAAGTACTGACATTTGTGTTTTGTACATCTAATGATGAATCGTTTTATGACAATCGCTTGGAAAATCTCATAAACGCACACTGTACACACATTGCACATGAATCCCTGTTTTGGAAACGCATCTGTGGCACATGTGTACAGTATTCACGTGATTAGCTCAGTGACACAGATATGCTCTTCACACACTAACAGCTTTTAAATGGAAGTCATCCATAAGAAACCAGGGGCCATTGGGGAGGGCCAGCAGAGGGCTCTGATTAATTCAAATGTGTCCGGCGTGGAGGGGCAGATTGGAAAGTTCCCCAGTGTGCCAAAGGGGGCCGGGCCAATGTGGTCAGCCGGAACGGCCGGCACAGCTTCCCCGGGACCCCCCGTTTCCTCTCCATCACTGTCAATAAGGCAAACTGCGGCCCCTTACATCATTTAATTTACTATTTCAATGATTACATACCTCATTGCCTTGCCATTGTTTCGCTGATTGATTTAATTAAGTTTGGATTAATCACAGCAGGTGATATTTAATGTTTCGGAAGAGTGTGGAGAGTGAGAGGCCCGAGATGGAGAAAATCACTCTATGACTCTTCACTGAACAGGAGGTCACGAGAAGATTAATATGCCGTATAGACAGGGGTTAAAAAATAAATTTCACTCGTGTTCTGGCTCTTTGGTTTTCTCTGCTCTCTTCATTTTTCCCCATCTTGGGCCATTGGCCTCCCCACCCCATTCTTTACCTTTTGTTGATTAGTTCTCGCAGGATGTGAAGCGACGGTACGCAGAGGTCAGATGAATTATGACGGCAGCCTTTCAAAGGTGACCCCAAGCGCTCTTCTTGTGATCTACATGTGAAGCGCTTTTCTCTCCGATCACCAACCTGATGTCTGTCCGTTCTCTGCTGCTTCTGTCTTGATGCCTGTATGATAATGTCTACATCACACGGGTTGAGTCAGATGTGTTAACGTGAAATTATTTCTGCGTTTGATATGTGACAGTATAGAAATTATGTTGAGCTGACAGTGGAAGAGCTGCTCTGTAGAATGGGAAAAAAATGGCATATAATCATAGAACCGTACTGAACAGCTAGATGTTAATGCACCTTAATATCGCAATTGCTTTACAAATTTGTTCATCTCTGTTTTGTGTTCCCAGCTGTGAGACACCAGATCATCACCTATGGTGGTTTATCACATTAAACCATTGCAGTTTTTGGATTGATTCTTGTATTCTGCACACACACAGAAAGATTGCATAGGGCATTCACTTATTATTTTAAGTGCCCCTATTATGCTATTTTAAAGGATCCTGATGGTTACATGCATTAACGATCATTTTCATTTTCCCATATACATTGCACATCACCATATTTTTCAATGATTCTCAAATGACTCGTCGAATGATTCAGTCTCTAAATCCCTCCTTTCCACGAGCTGCTCAGCTCTGATTGGTCAGGTGGCCCAGTTTGTTGTGATTGGTCTTAGGGCTGGGTGATGAAACGATAACGATAATTATCACGATATAATTTTCCTCGATAATAACAGTTCGATAAATTCTCGATATAATGCTTACGCGCTATATGTCATGCTGCGCATGCGCATTGCAGACCGGGCTTCTGGGTGCTGCACGTGCTGTTGTTTACAGTCTGTGGCTGACAGGCTTGGAGGATCGGAGTGAAGTGGAGCGATAAAAATTAGCAATAGTGAAGAAAATGCAGGGCTCACGACCAGCTCGGAGGACACAGATATCGTTGACAAGTTAGTTCGCTCAACTTCAGTGGTTTGGAGATATTTTGGCGATCCCATCCGACATAAAACAGAGCGTCGTGCGTGGGCTGCTTATCATAGGTTCACGTTCACCACACGGAATTTATTATCGTGCTTCTTCAAAGTTCTTCCATATAACATTAAGCCCAACACAGCGGTAAATCTATAAACTACTTTCACGCACAGCAGGCTTATTACCTTGTTAGTTGTAGTGGGTGACTTGCAAGCTAACGCTACCAAACTATAATCACTAAAACATCGGACATGTACATTGCTATCATAATTGTTTGTCTTTGGTGATGTATTAATGACTCGGCATCGCCTGTATCAAAAGAGAAATAATTTCATCCGATGTTTAAATTGAATAAAATAGACTAGACAGAGATCTGGAGATCTGCAAATACTGAACTTTGCTCTCTCTCCCTCATCTCCCAACCGTCGGTGAGGTGTGTGTGTGTCAGTGAGTGAGTGAGTGAGTGAGTGAGTGAGTGAGTGAGTGAGTGAGTGAGTGAGAGAGTGAGAGAGTGAGAGAGTGAGTGAGTGAGAGAGTGAGTGAGTGAGTGAGTGAGTGAGTGAGTGAGTGAGTGAGTGAGAGAGTGAGTGAGTGAGAGAGTGAGAGAGTGAGAGAGTGAGAGAGTGAGAGAGAAATGCACAGTGGTTACAATTCACTGTGATGCAAGAGAGGGGGTTCTCGGAATGTTTCTTAACTTAAAATGCTTTTCTTTTCTTTTTGCCTGTTTGCATTTTTAGTGTTTTATTACTTACACAATTAAGTGGTGATATTATTGATATACAGTGTAGAGTAAAAAATATGCTTACCACAATTAATATTTTAATAAATAAATCTACCTCAGTTTTAATAAATTGTTCACCTGTTAGGAAGTGTTTGTCATGTTTTGACAATAAAGGATAATTTAAAACCACAGTTAACTGTCTGTTTTCTACATCTTTCACTCAGGAGCAAAAATAGGCCTTTAAATTTTAAAGAAATAAAAATGTTGCATTTATCATGATATTGATATCGACTGATATGGAAAATTATATTTTCCATATCATTTTTTTGGGCCATATCGCCCAGCCCTAATTGGTCTACTGTGTACAGCACGTGTTTCGGAAGCTAAATGGCCATCACCATAACTTAATTTCAGTCCAGGAGAATTCCTCAGTCGTTAGCGATTGTACTTACCCGATCTCATGACAATTCATATGTATTTTATGAGGTGGCTCATTCGTATGGATTTTTATGACCTCACTCATAAGAATTCATACGATTTTAAATCATATACGTATTTGACGAGTTGGTCTGGTCAATTTGTATGATTTCGTATGAATGACCTTCCTCTAACCCTGCCCCTAAAACCTACCCATCACTGCAGAATAAAAAAATTGTTCAAATTCATACGAGTAGGTTGTACGAATTGTTACAAATTAGCCACCTCGAATAATTACGTACGAATTGATTATGAGAGCATTGGTTGTACACACTGTAAAGACTGTAATGATGACATCGATTTATCAATCCAAGCGTGAGTCCGATAATTAAACATTGGAAGAACTATAGATATTCAACCTGAACCTCCATCGCAAGGACAATGTGAGACGGATGTTTCTTATTAATACACTCTAAAAAATGCTGGGTTAAAAACAACCCAAGTTGGGTTGAAAATGCACCGACCCAACAATTGAGTTGTTTTAACCCAATGGTTGAGTTGTTTTAATCCAGTGGTTGAGTTGTTTTAACCCAGTGGTTGGGTTAAATGTTGCTTAAGACAACCCAATAGCTGGGTAAGAACAACTCAACCATTGGGTTAAAACAACCCAATTGTTGGGTCGGTGCATTTTCAACCCAACTTGGGTTGTTTTTAACCCAGCATTTTTTAGAGTGTACACTACTCAGTTTGTGGAACATTATGAGATGTTGCAACTGTAGTTCCTCACCATCAGTACATGTCCATCAACAAATCAATGGGTATATTTCTAATTTGTTGTGGAGCACATGTGGGAACTGTATAATAAATTACAGATGCCTGTGCAATGCCACGGTGATGTTAACACAGCACCTGTTACCACAGAGCGAGGGCAAACCTATCCAGTGTAGAACAATAGGAGGAGTAGCACAATAAGGGCCAGAGGTAAATTAAAATGTTTGCAATGATCCTTTGATGAGACCACATGGCACAGCTAAATGGAGCAGTCTCTCCCTTATCAGGGCCTAAATCAGCCTCTTCATGAGGCCCAGAGGCCCAGAGCGCACGCCGGACGTCAGACAATGGCTCTTGAGGTGTTGCTGAGGGAATCCCTCGACTCGTGCCACATATGTCCCCAGCTGCGTTGCCCTCTCATCAAGAAAGTCATCTTTGGCGTGCCGCTTATTGTGGCTTTACAAGAGAAAGCTTTGAATGTAATTATTTGTCCAGGGTTCTGGTATCATTAACATTGTAATAGGGCATCTGTCAGTGTTATACCCTGCTGCTCTAGTTAAACTTGAGCCTCGTGCTTTTCCATCTACGCGTGATTCAGTCCATTAATTAACCTGCGCCTCCGACTGACCCCGGACTCCCATTACGCGTCGCGACACGCGGCATGTGTGACACTCACGCCACTCATTAACTCCTAATTTAACCGTTATAATTTTCATCTTCCCTTGTTTACCACAAACAGGCATAAACATGATTCAGTGAAAGCGATACTGTGCTATTATTTATCAAAAGAGTCTAATGAGCCATGCAAATGATGTGTGTTATTTACATTACAGCAGCTACCTGTCATTCTTATGAGGACTTTCAATTAAAAACGTTTGTTTATGTGTTCATTAGAGATACTATTTCCTGTAACATATTAGTAGAACAGCTGCATTTGTAAATATGATAATAGGTGTGCGGTATACAAACAAACTGCCTCACTGGGAATATTCGACTGGTTGGGATTGTTGTTGACGGCTTCATGACTGACGAGGTCTGCATTTGACATTCGTTGTTCAGCTGTGAAATATGGTTTTTCAGTTGATTATATGTCCATATAAATAATAGGTGAGGCCAGAATGATCATTAAATCATTACTAGGGTCCAAAATGTTCATTAAATCATTCCTAGGGTCTTTGTTTGTGTCCAGATGAACACACTTCTATGGGCCATCTGTTACTTGCATCCTATCTATTTTCTCCTCAGACTGCTGAAACTGCTGAACCATGCACGGCTTGGCCCCATCTCCTCATCACCATAGAGTCATTACAAATTTAATGTTCTCCAGACCATGCTGTGCTGTTAATAGTTTACTAAACGTACAGTTGTGATTGCTGCAAGATGTGCAGTGTTGTCATCCGAGGAAATGGGTTCAAAGAAACAATTCAGTATTTACTGTAATGGAAAGGATCCCTACTTATTTACCAATGGGTCATTCCATGAAATGGGTGTCTCTTCTGATTAGGTGAACTTTACTGTACATTATTTTTAAATTTTAAATTTAACGACAGATATGTTAATTGCACCGTGCTTTATACATTAATACACTGTAAAAAATTTCTAGTGCTTTCAACAAATTATTATTTAGTAACTAGTTCCACAGATATTTTACGTTCACTCTATTTCGTTCTAGAAATTGTTACCTGAATTAATATTTTTTAATTGGCTCAAACATTAAAATGTACGTTTGCTCAATTCTTTTTAAAGTTAATTGAATTAATAATTTTTAGTTGGCTCAAACTTGACTTCAACTTTAAAATGTACTTTTACTCAACCTGTTTTTATAATTAATTCAACTAAAATGTTTTAATTAGGGGTTTCATTTTTAAATGGTTTTAATTGTTACAAAAATTGCAGTGGTGGAACTAGTTACAACATGTAATAGTGAGGATAAAAACAAATTAAAGCACATTGTATCATCTGCATTTATAACATTTGGCATACAAACAATACATTTTCATAAGAATTAATTTCAAATTTCTTTAAATAATAAAAAAATGACCAAAGCCCGTGTCACTTTTCTATAATGTCTTTAATGCACCTTTAGTTTTGAAAATACACACAGTCAAAGTAGATTCAGTGGAGCATTCTTGCTACTTGTCAGTGTTTCAGCTGGAAAAGGGATAGTTCACCAAAAATGAAAATTCTGTCCTCATTTATTCGCCCTCATGTTGTTCAAATCCTGTATAATTTTCTTTGTTCTGCTGAACATAAAATAAGATATTTGGAAGAATGTTTGTAACAAAGCAGATGGAGCAACCATTTACTACCATAGTATTTTTCCCCCTACTATGGTAGTGATTGGTTGCTCCATCTGCTTGGTTACAAACATTCTTCCAAATATCTTATTTTGTGTTCAGCAGAACAAAGAAACTCATACAGGTTTAGAACAACATGAGGGTAAATGACAGAATTTTCATTTTTGGGTTAACTATCCCTTTAAGAAGAACTGACTGGCTTGGATGAGAAACTTTGCAACGAGTCAGCATCAATGGATATCTTGGTCACACCCTGTTGGAGAAAGAAAGAGAAAAATTAATAATAAATAAAAAATAAAATTATATTCTTTATACATTTTATCAATATTAAGAATTTACTTCCATGTGTGACTAAACTAAAGTTCAGAATTCGTCCCACTTGTGAGGACGATGAAATGAGCGCCATTTTATCATAGTATTCATGGTTATGTTGTTCCCTTAATTTACGGGACAATTTCAAAAGTTGGAACGCGAAAAAAATCACATTCAAACCACGTAACCCTAAATAGCATACATTGTTTGGCCTACATTAAGTTACACGTTTGACATGTTTCAGTAAATTTGCACGTATAAAAATCACCACAGCACCTTGGCCTAACGTTATAGCTAATGAGAGAAAGTTTGTCTGACACAAAATAGCACACAACACGCTGAGATTAAATCTAAAATACATTATATAGTATTATAGTTTAAAACAAAATCATGTATTATTACTTAAACATGGTTAAAGACCACATTAACGTAACGTAAATCATTTATTCGATGAGGAGTGAACTTGACGTAGACAAGGCCTAAATAATCCCTATTTCCCTTGGATATATTTACTTCTTACTTCACTTCTAACGTTAAATATCCACACAAGCCTAATAATTTCGACATATTTGTCTGCAGTTTAATCATTAACACTTACCTGACGCGTGAACTGCATCCTCAAAATTGCTGCTGCTGCCTCTCGGTGAACCTCGCGAAGTCCTCTGATCTGTATCCTTCCGCAGATCAAAGTACTCCAGAGATGCTTCCGCGAAATCAAACGAGCAATACAGATCCTTTCGCGTAGTCAAACAAGCCTTGTACGTAGGCTATTCATTAAAATTAGGCAGATTAAATGTCACAATTAACTACATAAGTTCATGAATTATATATGTATATTAAATATGTAATATGTAAGTGTTGTAGGATCCATCTTCTCATTATAATGCAGATAGGGCCTACCATAATAAACAAAACATCGAAAATACTATATAATATCTAATTTCACAAATATTGTTCTGATATAGGCTATTTTATCAAATGTTTCTAACAGCCCATTTCAACAGCACAAACAAAAATCTATTTACCATAGTAAAATATTGTGTTGGCCATAGCCTATACTTTTATAAAATGTTGACTGGATTCGCGGTTTTTAGTCCAGTCAACATTTGCAATTCTAAATGTTAACTGGATTTGAAAATATCAATTCATTTAATGTTTTTCAAATATATTTCTGCAGACTTAATATAATTAGTCTTCTTAACTAAGCACAAGTAAGAAAATTAGTTCAACACATATTTTTTTGCTCTTCCAACATTTTATTAATTGGAGTTTTTAGAGTGTATACAAGCACCTCTGATAGGGTATTGCATTCACATGCTCAACAGATATGATTGTGATTGCTAAAATGCTGAACGCTTGTAAAAACGTGCTGTAAATATAAACCTTTGAAGCCCTAGAGTTTTAGTGACCATTTACTTCCACTATATGGGTAAACAAAAATGGATGAACTATCCCTTTAAAGGTGCACTGTGGGAATTTTAGATGCTTCTAGTGGTGAGGTTGTGAATTGCACCCACCGATCACCCCTCAATTTCAAAGCACATAGAGAAGCTACGGTGGCCTACAGGACAAAGATGTCATGGTCTGAAACAGCAGAGAGTAGCTATAGCGCTCTGTAGAGCAGCTTGTCCATTTAGGGCTACTGAAGGATGGCGGTGCAAAATGACGATTTCACCATTAAGGGACCCGTGGTGTATGTAGATAGAAATGGCTCATTTTAAGGTAATAAAAAAACATAAACATATTTCAGTTAAATAATTTACACTGAAAATGACAACTGCATTATATAAAGTACTGTTTGTTTTAAATATTTTTCTGAATATACAAATAAGAAATATTGGAAAGAATGTTTAAACATGAATTTAAACTGCCAGTAGGTAGCAGCAGGTAAGTCTTAATGAGTGAGTCATTGAGTTGATTCGTTGAAATGATTCATTCAAGAATGAGGCAGTCGTTTACAAATAAGTCTTTGAACCTTTGATTAAACCGATTCTTTCAAAATGCTGAATCATTCAGGAACACATTGTTGCTGTAATATGCGTTATGGTTCTGCTGTGATCTTTGTTTGGAACTATTTTCGCTGCTGAAATAGAACAAAAACAGTCAATAGTTATTTTTTGTTATTGACGAATTTTCGGTCTGGCAACTAAAATTCTCTTTCAATTGCCCCTTCAAAAAATCCACTTGTCCCAGACAAGCGAACAAGCGTTAATGTTGAGCCCTAAATTATATTTCATTTCTGTCAATAGTATCTCATAAATATTACACATTTAAGATGATCCATACTGACAAACAATGATAAGAAGAAAATTAGGGAAAATTTCAAATCACCAAAACAAACGCCCTTACCCCCAAAAAAGGTCTTGGTCCTATTTTGATAGCTCCGCCCCACACATACGTAACCCAGGCAACGACTATGGCAGAATCTGTGTGTAACTAATCCAGATCGAATATTCAATAAAAAAGTCACCCCTTCCGTCATAAAAACACAAACCGTTCTCATGAACAACTCGATAGAACACGAGCGAACAGTCCAGCTAACGACATATTACAATTATGACAAGATTAGTATTATAACGATCACAAAACACAAACAGTTCTCATGAACAACTCGATAACGTTAGTATACAAGCTCGATAGTCCAGCTAACAACGTGTTACAATTATGACCGGATGGGTTATATAGATGAAAAGTGGAAACAAACATATATTAGGAGTAAAGTATCTTATTAGCTCTTTCTTGGCTAATGTCCTTCCTGTGAGACTCGTCTGTTTTGAATAATGACGTGCACTGAGCCTCTCTTCTCACCATAGACACGCCCCTTACCTGCTGATTGGCTACAAGTTTATTCCACTCCGCCGGAGTCCTTTTTCTAAAACGGTTTTGAAATAACACTTACCTCACCTTTAACTTTTTGACAAATTTATGAAGTTTATTTTTTAGGTTTATGATTTAGTTATAAAATAATGAATTAATGAAAATAAATTAAATACACATAGTGTCTTTTTTTACCACTTTATCTCTTTTTTTCTCTTCAACATCATCATCATCATCATAACTCTTTATTTTATTATTATTATTAGAACAATTTGTATAATAAAATATAATAAAAGTTAGCATCATATATTCATTGTTATAGTTTTAGAGGTGTGAGGGACACAAAATGTCCATTATTTCTTTATTAGGTATTTCTTTTTATTCTTGTGGGTTCTACCACTTTTTTCCCCCAGGAAAACATTTGTGGCTGCATTTAGGAAAAGTCTCTGATGTCAGTGGGATTAAAGAGGAGAGATGTCAATGAGATATGTGAAATGTGCCTACAGGCAAGATAAAGGTCAAGTGAAAAAAAAATGAAAAAAAGTTATATATATGTTTTACATTGCACCCCAAATAGAGAGACTGGAAACAAATTCCTTAGTTTAATCTCAAAATAATGATTATGCACCTCTGTGTGAATAACTTTGAATGTGGAATAGAGGAGGAGGATGCATTTCGGGATTCATTTAGACCATGGGCAGGCGGCAGTGCTCCACAGCTCCAAGACAGCAGAAAACAGAGCATTTACACAACACAGCTTGAGAGATTAGAATATATGTGTGCATTTATATTGCCTCCTTTGGTGTCTCCTAAATTATTCATGTCATCCAGATCAATTCGATAAAAATGTGTTCTGTGACGGAGGTCGCGCATCTAACAGGGGTTTTTCCTCTACCTTCATTTCACTGTAATACAGATCTCTCCGATCAGCGGCAGACGCGCGCCAGAGCTGTTTCTAAATGACCTGTGCTTCTGTTGACATCGATATACGGCTATACTGCACACATCTTTGTTTCGCAAACACACAAGGTGACGGTTGTTGAGTAGAGAAGGACCCTAAACGGTTTTGATAACATTTGATAGACATGAATGAGAGCAGTGCAGAGGACTTGTTTGCAAAGAGATGATGTCTAATGGGGTGAATCGTTTAAACGGGGTGTAATGTGAGTCGACGGCAATTGGAACCTGTGAGTTAGAAAAATGTTACTGATATAATAAAAGTTTAATGCTTCAAGATTGAGCATGAGGCATCCGGTGTCATTTTAATAGACATGGAAGTTTAAAAAGAAAAAAATTATATAGGCCTACTATAAATGTTTGTTTTACTTCAAAATGATTAGATTGTGTTGGCAATTTATTGGGTTTGACTGAATGTATTTATATGTGGTGGAATTGATTAAGACTTTAAAGGCAAAGATCGAGCACATAAATCCCAGGCAGTGTGCCATCGTTTCTTATCTTCAGTACCACATAAATATAGCTGTTGACGTTCCCAGGTAGATCAAGATGTTTCTGTAGGGGAATAAACTCTGCTGCTGACACCTTGATTTTTAACATGTGAGCAAATAACTGGGAACTATGAATTTCTGAAGAGCAAATAGATTAGATCATTACGGCGTTAGCGGGTGGGAGGCAAATATGTTTTCCAACTTGCCGGTTCAGCTTCCCGTGCGCGTCATTCACGTCATCCAGCCCTGTGCCCCAGAGCTTAATAGATCTCTGTGAATCTACTCCTGGTGTCAGAGTGGGCTTCTGTCATCTCTTTTTGTCCTCTTCGTCCCCACTGGATTGATCTCCCTATGGACTGAGCCGGCCCCCTCCCTGTTGGACAAGTGTCCTGCAGATCTCCAGCAACGTCTGTAGTCTTCATTACTCCTGACCCCAGTTTGGTCATCAGTCACTTAGTAAAACAAGCCCAGAATTGGTCCTGACTGTGCTCCTTCGGCTCTGTGTGTGATGCGTTTCAGATCCAATTATCTGGCCCATGAGCATGACAGACACCTGAAGGGAGAAACTCAGCATGTCAGTCTCACCTGTCCACTGACTGAGTTGCCCTGTCTCTATTTCTTTCTTTCTCTCCTGTGGGACCAAAAGCCTTTTCCTACACAATTACAGGTGTCATTTTGTCCTAAAAGTAGCTTGAAATGGATTCAATTGTAGTCAGTAGAAGCACTGACATTTAAAGACTAAAAGTGTGAATTTACTTAAATCTTTTTAGTCTAAAAAGGACCACTTAGGAGTAGGACTGCACTGTACGAAATTATTAATATTAATAATAATCATCATGTTTTTTAGTTATTATTTATTTTAAAGACATAATAGCCTATGTAAGATTTTGGGATAAAAAAATTAAGTTGAGAAACTGTTTGGGTATATTCATAAACAGAAAATGAATCAATGTTATATAGCTCAACACAGTTAGTCTTATTGTTTAAATGTCTTTTTATTTTTTTTTATTTTTACTAAGTACCACATTTTACCATGCCTAATACCGATCTAGCTCATGGGTCTTCAATCGGAGGCCTGCAGCGGTACAGCCGGGGGTTCGCCAATTAATGTTTGATCACAAATCATAAATATGGAGAAAAAATATCACAAAGCCAGATTCAAATATAAGCACCCTGAAACTAAAGCAGAGCACCATCCGTTGATACTGTAACAGTGTGAAATTATTGGTGAAACAGATTTGGCGAACACTTTTGTTGTGAAACACGTTTAAGTTTTGCGCTCCTGAGAACGTGAAATGTTTTGCAGGAGTAAGAAATGTAGCCAATCACAGACATGCTTGATGATCTCTGGAAAGCAATGGCCAATCAGAGGTGTTTAAGTTAGAATCCACTCACAGTTTTTATTCAGTGCTGCGTTCTGCTCGCTATTATTAATTTTCTTTTTAACAGACAGGATTACTGGTTTTGATGGAACGCTGTGAGATGAGTAGCTTAAATGTGATCGCAAAGTGAGCGCTCTTTAGCTATAATCTATTGAATAAAAGTATTGCTTTTTGTCTTATAGACGAAAATGTGTGATTATACGAGATTCACTCACTCTCGAAATTGCAATTGTCAGTGATAACTGGCACGGGACAAAATTATGGCATGTCAAAATAGATACACGATGTAATTAATTAATAATTAATATTAATTATTAAATAATTTAATTAATTACATAATTACATAATTAAAGATATGTCAGTGCAAGTTGGTTACAGTTAAAACAGCTGATATGCATTTTAGTGTGGGACTAGGCTTAAGCTTTGTCTGTGAAACCGAGGGACGGTCCAATATTGTCAATTCAATACACGTAGATCCAAATATCCAAATTTTATTCTATTTTATTTATTATACATATATTTGTATTCTACTTTAGGGCAAATGTTTGTATGAATATTTTGTAGCTTGTAATTTTAATTAACATAATTCAATCATATAAATAATTATATTTTGATGTTTAACTGACTGTACATGCATATTCCTGATGTAAAAAGACTCTCAAGATAGAGTGAAGGAGGACATATCCAAACCAGAATTGTCCATCCTCACATATTCTTACATATCTTTCAAATATTTGATTCTCAGTTCATTAAGGCATTTAGTCAACCTGAGACAATTGACCTTTAAGATTTTTTTTTCTGTCCTGTTCATGAGAAAGGATTTTATCTCTCTCCATCCGAATGATAAGACCTCTCAGTGATGAATCCACAATTATCGATGGTTTCATATAAGCAGTGAACTTCTCCAATCGCCCTACATGGTAATTGTAACAGAAGTCATATGCATAAAATTAATTATACCAAACCATAAGGGCCATAAATCAGTTCACTATCAATTCCAGGGAAAATGTTTCAAGCACACATTCTTTTACATATTTCAAGGTAAAAGAGGGAGGATTTTACCCTCTATTAAATGATCTTTAGCAGTGTCCAATTAATCTGTCTGTCCATCCTTTAAAGCTGAAGTGTTTCATTTTTGTTTCAATGTTAAAGTACTTTCTCCTAACAAATATAAGTTATCCATTTGTAAGTTGTCCAAAAACACTTTTTTTTTTTTTAAATGAATGACACAGTAACTTAGGGTGCGTTCACACTTGTCATGTTTGGTTCGATTAAAACGAACCCTGGTGCGATTGCTCGGTTAGTGCGATTCATTTGAACATATGTGAACGCTGCCATCCGAACCCTGGTGCGCACAAAACAAGCGGACCGAGACCGCTAAAAAGATGGGTCTCGGTCCACTTCCAAACGAACTCTGGTGCGGTTCGATTGATATATGAACGCAACACGGACCAAAGACATGTAAACGGACCAAAAACCGGACGTAATGTCACAAGATGCGACGCATAATGCAGCTGATTTGACGACGCGGAAAGAACGGTGTATCCAAATTGAGTAACTTTAACGTTAGAGGGCAAACGTGGAGCAACGAGGAAGTGTCTAATCAATATTTGGTCAGACGAGCATGTTTTGAAAATGCTAGAAAAAACACACAAAAAGCATACTGGCTCTTCTCATCAAAGTTACCGTGTTGCCCATTATTAGCAGGTACAGACGACAGAACGGCCGTCTCTTTTCTGCACAACGGAGGAAATACTGATGCTGTTTGGAATGTTTTGAACATTTTATGAGCTCTTCATGAGTTCTCAGCGGGTAAAAATAATGCCACATGTACACGCATAAAATGATCGCGTTTAATCCAGCACACAGCGTTGTTTTGAATGTTTTGAGCATTTCATGAGCTCTTCATGAGTTCTCTGGTAAAAAAAATAATGCCACATGTACACGCATAAAATGATCGCGTTTAATCCAGCACACAGCGTTGTTTTGGATGTTTTGAGCATTTCATGAGCTCTTCATGAGTTCTCTGGTAAAAAATAATGCCACATGTACACGCATAAAATGATCGCGTTTAATCCAGCACACAGCGTTGTTTTGGATGTTTTGAGCATTTCATGAGCTCTTCATGAGTTCTCTGGTAAAAAATAATGCCACATGTACACGCATAAAATGATCGCGTTTAATCCAGCACACAGCGTTGTTTTGGATGTTTTGAGCATTTCATGAGCTCTTCATGAGTTCTCTGGTAAAAAAAAATAATGCCACATGTACACGCATAAAATGATCGCGTTTAATCCAGCACACAGCGTTGTTTTGGATGTTTTGAGCATTTCATGAGCTCTTCATGAGTTCTCTGGTAAAAAATAATGCCACATGTACACGCATAAAATGATCGCGTTTAATCCAGCACACAGCGTTGTTTTGAATGTTTTGAACATTTCATGAGCTCTTCATGAGTTATCTGGTAAAAAATAATGCCATATGTACACGCATAAAATGCCTGTGCGTGTAATCCGCACACAGCATTGTTTTGAATGTTCGGTAAACGAGCTCCTACGTCATATAAGCCGACCAATCAGGTTGTGACCGTCTCCCTGTGCCTTTGGTTCGGTAACTTTAGGTTCACTGTTAAAAATGCCTGTGTGAACGCTAAGCGGACCAGGACTATTATGTTTTGTTTTTGTTTTTTGGTCCGGACCAAACGAACCAAACTAACCGAACTAAGTGTGAACGCACCCTTAATCAATGGGAGGGGACTTTTTTAACCAATGGAGGATGGGTGGAGTGTTCAGGTAACCTGTTTAAAAACAATTAGTATTTTTGCAATTCTGTCTGGTGATGCTAATGAAGAGACTAAAACTAAACCATTTTCTGAAATTATACTATCATTATCAAAATTACACTGATTAGCCTATTACTATAAATATTTTGTGCCTAAACATGCGCTTGTAAAAGAAAAAAAATGGTATTATGAGCAGTGAATCTGATGGTGGCAAAGGCGGTCTGGAAAATCATAGGTGTTCAGAGAGGAGTGAAAGATAAAGAAAGAGAGAATTGCAGATAAAAGAGAGACACTCACAATAACTATTGCACACTTACAGCTCATTCGTTCTCCATTAGATTTTTATTTGATGTATTTATTTTAATGAGACTTTGCAATACAGTTCATTTCAGGTGCTAGCTAGCTGTCTGCAAGTCCAATTACTGGAAAGTCATTTATTCTGTCAGACTAAAAGGAATCTAATTGCCTAAACTGAATGCCTAATGAGCACTTAGGCAATTAATTCCCCAGCTGCTGAAATCTGTATATTGTAACCTAATTGAGTCATTTCACTTTAGCACTTCTTTTTACAAATGATATCAAAGAGTGTAATTTTACATTGAGAGGCAGTGGATCATATTTTGTCTGGTTTTATGGGGCTCCCAATGAAAGAGTGCATTTCTCTTATGCTAAAAAAAAATACATAAACAAATGTGCTTTGGATATTAAACCTAAATCTGCCTTTTGTACGGGCATAAACACCATATCTTCGTAATTTACACATTATGATGTTATTTACCACAAATTCCAAATCGCTTTTTTTTGCCTTATAACTAAAACTAACATATTACAATAATATTAGTTCAAGTGGGCTATTCCAAGCTCTTGAGCCTTATCAACTAACACAAACTGAAGAGTTTATAGTTGTGAGTGTTTGGTATTTTAATGAAGTGTCAGGATGTTGAATCATTCCTTGTATTTCATTGGCTCCTCCACTAAACAGCTGCACTCTCTGTTTTGATAAGATGACATAGTAGAGGAAGCCCAAGACTGTGGGAGTTTCCATCGTGACACAGAACTGAGCATTAACTCTCGACTTTTCAATGGACAAAAAAATTATACAATAGGCCTTTTAAAATAATAATGATTCTCTAAAATAACTTATTCTCATCGTTGCATTTATTTAATTAAAATACAGTAAAACCCAATAATATTGTGTAATATGAAATGTAATAATAATTTTCTATTTGAATATTTTTTTTAAATTCAATTTTCAGGATCCTTACTCCATTCTTCGGTGTCACATGATCGTTCGGAAATCATTCTAATATGCTGATTCCGTGCTCAAGAAGCATATCAATGTCGAAAAAAGTTTACAATTTATTTGTAACGCTTTACAATTAGGTCTCATTTGTTAAAGGCCCACTGAAGTGCTTTGAAACGCGCCGCATTATTCAATGTGTTGACGTGCTTTCCCCTGAAACGGCTCCAGCTGTCAGCAGCTCCTCCCCTTTTTTGAAACGGCCAATAGCGTTTCATTGACTAGAGCGCAAGAACAGACCTTCTATGTTTGGTAAAGCCAGCAGTTTCCTCTAACAGTTTATCATCATAATCTCCTCCATATCGCTTTGAAATGCAGCATTCAGTGCAGAATTCAAATGGGTCGATATGTTTGTTGTCTGCGCGGACTCGTGCATATGATCCGAGCTGCACTCTCGTGTCTGAAGTCTAAATTTAGAACAGAGCCGTTGGGGTGTGTGCGCTGCTGCGGTGTGTAAAACTAACCTGAAAACAGACTTCATTCGCCTCAAATGAAAGCATATTTACACTGAATCGTTTCCTATCACATATATAGTGTGCTATGTGCCTTTTACCATGTAGAAATTAGTAAATGTGTGTTAACTTAACGATTTCAGCTTCAGCAGTGTAGGGGGCGGGCTTTAGATTCTAGAGCACATTCTGATTGGACAGAAGATTTGAAGAGAAAGTGAAGTCTGCGATGATGTCACCAAAATCTGAGATTCGTTTTAGCGGAAGTGGGAGACTGTAAATTTTGAATGCTTATATCTCCTAAATGCAAATTTTGTCAAAGTTTTGGAACACACCAGCTTATTCATAACTTTAATGCTAACACAGTCATACTAAAAGCTAAAAAAAAAATGTTTTTAACATTAGTTAGTCAACATTAGCTAACAATAAGCAATATATTATCACAACACTTATCAACCTGTTAATGTTAGTTAATACAAATGTTTATGCTCATAGTTCAGACACAACTTTTGATTTTAATAAAGTATTAGAATTATTGAGTATTAGAATATTGAATTTAACATTAAGATTAATAAATGTTGTAGAAGTATTGTTCATTGTTATTTCATGTTAACAAATGCCTTATTTAAAGAGTTAGTGTTTTATCAATGTCTTTACTGTCACTTTTTGATTATTTTATTACATCCTTGCTCCTGGAATAAAAGTATTAATAAATAAAAATAAAAAGTGTTGAGATGAGATTCAACTAATTCAAAAGTCAGTTTAATATAATTTAAGTTGGAGTGACTTAAACAGTCAATTTAATAGGTAACTTTTTAAATGATTGAATTACCGCTAAATTATAGAAAGATACAGATAACTAACACTAAATAAATAAGAAAGTATGTAAGAAATAAAGAGCTTCTATGCACAACAATAGAAACGTTTTCCTCCTTCCGTTTAAGATTTTGTCTGGGTTCCTTTTTCATGGTAATTTTTATAGGCCCACTTTAGCAAAATGCTCTGCCAACTTCCCTCTGCATGCAAACAGCAAAGCCCTCTCAAGACATTTAAAGCTGGATAAACTCCTGTAAAGGCTTTAATTATCTTAATGCAGCAATTTCACAGATTATTTAAAATGCTGTCATTTACTTTAGCTTTTCACAAGGGGGTGGGCTAAGGGGGTCAATAAAACAACGACCGACAGAGGCTCATATCGGAGATACGTGATGACACAACTGTTGTGTTAAACTCCATGGATCAGCTGTATCGCTCTGTGGGCATCTAAGGGACCTCTTCCCGGTGAGGAAAGTAATTGATTTCAATTCAAATGGCTTTCCTATGAGGATTTATACGCTGGATGGTTTTATGAGGGTTGCAGAGGAAAACTGAATAATGGGCTCTTTTATTGTTGCATTTAACATGTATGTTAAAGCCACGATTAATCAAATGTGGCAGCCATGTAATTTATCATTTAATTTTGTCACATGCTGTGCATGTGTCAGTGCTTAGGCCGGTGCTTAATACTTTTTATTGTGTCCATGCATTGAAAGGACTAAAAATCCACAGAATGAACGATAATGATATTTGGTTTAACTTGGGTGTCCACTCATCCTTAAAAAAATTAATTTGAGCCTAAAATGTTTGATAATCCTTATAATATCATGTTTTACATGACCCTTCGACTAATACATAAACATGGCTTAGGCACAATTTTTAATATGGTCCAGTCCACGCTTTGAATTTTCATGAGGATTTTGATCATTTATGTCCGTAATGCTTGTTCATGCATGGTTGAACTTTACGCACACAGCTTATCCAGTGTAAGTTCAGGGATTCCTGCTTGTAATAATAGCCTGAAAAGCGAATATTTCTGATAAGAAATTATCAGCATTGCAAGTCATTAATCAGACCAAACCAGTAAGTCAAAAGGAACCTCATATGTTTGACCATCATGTCTTAGTTGGCAGTGAGCTCTAAACAGTATGATATCTTGCAATCCTAAAGGCAAGCACAGGGGCAATATACCAGACAATTGAATCCATTATAGCACTCAGAATTACAAATTATCATTGCTCTCTTCTCAGCTGAAATCATTTACAAGCCAATGGCCAGGCACAGAGTCAATCCACACGCAGCATTCCAAACTGTGCAAGCTGAGGGATGTCGCCCGGGAGAATAAAGAGAGCGAGAGAGAACACTGACCACTGAGTGAGCAGAATGACCAAAGCCTTACAGGAAATTATACGACTGCAATGAGAAGGCACAACAATTTGTGCCATTTTGTGTGGCGGACAGAGAAAGAGATGGTGGATCTCTTGAAATGTCTGCACTGTAAGGCTAATTTACTTAATGAATGCTTCCCTCTCTTTTGTCTCTGAGACAACCCCCTCTATGTGCCCTCCCTGCAAACAGAGGACCACCCAAGAGGCCCTCAGAGGCAGGTACAGTGGCATTGTCTGGGGTTCAGAAGTTCACGCTATCTGGGAGCTGCTTGACTGGACTCTAGGACAATCATTGTTGTCTAGCTTAGAATAATAAGAGAGGCACTTGTGACCCACTATCAGAAGTATTAACATATTCCATTAAGTCAGCTCATCCTTCCTCCAGTTGAATAAAAATTGACTTCTGAACCTCCGCCAGAGTTTGGTGAGAGGTGTTTTATTTGGACAACTCTTACGGTTAAAAGCCGTAGCGTGAGGTTCTTAGAACAGGGCTTTCAGAATCTTTTTACAGAACTCAGCCAATTTTCAGTCCGGGAGGAGAGAGAGCTTGAGTATATTGAGGCATCGTTTTTCTTTTCTGTGCAGTGCCAATGTATGTACACTCTTTGAAATGGCAAATAGCTTGATTTAAAATAATATATATTTACATTTTTATCATTTAGTGTCTGTTTTTTTTTTTTTTTTTACTTGACAAAAAAGTAAAATGAACCCGAAACATCAGGCTTTATTTTATTGTCATTATGTAATGTTTTTCCATAATTTTTTTGTTATTGAAAAAATAAATAATAGATGAGAAAAAAAGAACACATAGGTTTATAAAAATATTAAATGAATCATGCAACAAATTTCACATTAATTTTAAAATGTTTTTATCAGTAAATGTTTTCATAAAAAGCATTAAAAAAATTAAGATGATGGGAGAGAAAATTAGATCATATATATATATATATATATATATATATATATATATATATATATATATATATATATATATATATATATATATATATATATAATATACACACATATACACTGATGTTTTAGGTTAATTAATTTAATTGTATTTTTCCAAAAATACATATAGAGGGAAAAAACGGAAACATTCTTTTATTTTGTCTTTTACACTCAACAGCCTGCAGGAAAAGCTGGCACACGTGTATATCTTATTTATAAATCACATCTCTTGAGCTATTACAAATTATTTTGGTCAAAGTATGATTTGCCTGAGTGGACCTCCACATGATCCAGCCCTGACTCTTGTTAAAGCCACCGTTTAGATACTATAATTTCATGACTGGTTAACATTCATTACCACAGGATTTCTTTTTCATTGCTGGGTGAAGGGGAGGGGGAGGGCAGAGGGGCGGAGAGAAAAAAAGGGCAGTTTAATGTGTCCTATTCATTACACTGTCTTAATTCAGCCAAAGAAATAACATACAATATCTGTGGCCACCAGACACCCAGACTTCATTTAAAAGGCTGTATCGATAGACCTGCTGCACTCTGGTTTCTCTGTAAGCCTTAGCAGATTGCTGTTCTGTGTGTGCATGTTGGTTTATGTCTGCATGTATTTGAGCGTCCACACTTTAATTTTATTATAAAATCCGAGATGTGTCTGTGTGAGTGGGCGTGCTGCAGTCAGAGGGGTGTGGAGGGGGCTCGGGGACATCTGCTCTTCCTTTGGCGTGGCAGCGAACACAAAGGCCATCAAAGTGACAGAGGTTAAGTCAACCCATGGCATGGCAGCTGCTCACCCTCCCCATACATATCACCCTCTTGCCCATTCATACAACCCCTCCCTTAGAAACTCCCTCCACGTCCCCCTGATATCATTAGCCTAAACATTCAACTAATTATACAAAGTCTCATTTTGGTCAGACACTTAAAATCTTATAAGTCACCTTGTGCTTTAATGAATTTATTAAATTTTCTGAAACAGGATTTACATACAGTGCCAGGCGGCTGATGAGTGTAAGGCAGAAGAGGAAAATCAATTAAGACTTAAACTGTTTGCCATTTATTCAACCAGGGAGGGGGACAAGCACTGCATGCATGGAAGTTAAATCAATTGCATGAGGTTTTTCAAAGGGGAGGGTAAAAAGAATTTAAATGAAGGTTAATAGCCCCCCACAAAATGTGTGCAACACAACTGTCTTTTAGCAAACGCAGGTTGTTTAACTGAGAGGCTTGTATGCTTTTCAGAGTGAAATATGCAGTGGAAATGTGAATTTCAAAACACATTTGTTACAGATTCAAAATAATAGTCTAGCTGGATTGTCTGCGTTTAAGAAGTTTAAGAAGTCTGAGTTTTTGAAAATGTGTGACCACAAATTACACAAGCGTGGCCAAAATTGATAAATAACTAAAATAAATAACATAAATCTGATAACACATGGCATTTTGTTGCAGCATGATAATGTATTTGTTATTATTAAGTAATTAACAGTAATTAACTGTTCAGTAATTCAGTAATGAACATTACATAATTTGTTATGTAATGTTATTATATTATTATTATTATTCGTAGTAGTAGTAGTAGTAGTAGTAGTAGTAGTAGTATCATAGTTCAAACGCTTTACTTAAGTTGGTGTTTTATGATGTCCTTTTAAAATAATAAAAGTACATTTTTACACAAATGTCTTATTTTATTTTTACAAATGTAAAAAGCAGTGCATACTAGATTAATATTTACATGCTAACAAATATATATTTTTTCATTTCTTTATTTTAATTATAAATATATATATATATATATATATATATATATATATATATATATATATATATATATATATATATATATAAAGAAATATTTTTGCTGTTTTATTTTTTAAAATCTATTCAATATTGGTTTTGAACACATATTTTCACAGAGCTGATGTCCTTATGAGCCAGCATAGGGGCATGTGTTTATTTTTGGTCAGTCAATAAATAACATTTGAGATAATTTGCTATAGTGGTTTTGTAATGGCATTCCGAATTTCACATCTGAAAGCTGTGCATTTGTCTTGATATTGTGCCAAATTACAGAATATAGACCCAGTGCAAGTCTCATCTTGTGGAGATTAAGAGATTCAGTTCCTTATACTGCCATCTATAGTTAACTGAGGGAAGTACAAGCTTTTTTCCCCTGACATTATGCTTTTACACTTCCTGTCTGAGATGGTGGTATGCAGTGTGTAGTGTACTGAATGATCATTTGTTTAGTCACTAATGCACATTTACAATGAAATAACTTGAAATTCTTCAAATAATAAAAACGTGCTTGCAACTACTTTATTTAGAAAAAAAAGTTAAATGAAAAGTGTTTATATATATAATATATTATACAAATATTAGCTATAATACATTGTACATTGTATTATTTAATATTATTATATAGGAACTTAATTATATTGTTTATTTATTTTATATATCTAGCCCAATAAGCATGCTGGAATAATGTCTGTCCAAATATCACTTCAACAGTTGTGGTTTTCTTGTTAAACCTGTGTATGGCAGATGTTGTCATTTAACCTCCTCAGTTGTGTGCTTTTCATTTAAAATGTCATAAGTTTATGCCATGTGACAGCAGACTAAATTGTATGATTTAAGGTTTGATCCGTGTAAATCAATTGAGCCTGTGAGGGCAGGTCAGGCGATTAGCCAGTGTTGTCTTTGAAAGTAAATTCCTTACAGAGCAGTTCAGACTGTTTCTGTGGAGAGCTGAGTCACTCAAGGAATTAACATATTGACTGTTGCATGTCATTGTGCAAGCATCGTGAGAGACAAAGCATAATACAGATCATTATTATTATTATTATTATTATTATTATTATTATTATTATTATTATTATTATGTTTCATGTCTAGATTGTTGGTATCTTCTGGTACTGCTGCAAGATTGATATTCTGGAGTATTTATTTATTTATTTACATTAATTATCTGTGGTCATTTTAACTGTTATTGAGAGCAACTATATATTTATTAGATCTACCATACACTTGCACCAGACATTACATAACAAGTGAGGCAAATCCATCCTCTCCAGGCTGGGCATTTAGAGAGATATTTTCTCCCAGGCACACCTTCGCAACCACGGCTGACAAAAGACATAACACAAAGACAGATAAGCTGTGTAATCTTAGCCAGCAGACCTATCACACACACCACAGAGAAAATCATAAATTTGTTCCGTCTCTCTCTGTCTGGTTTCAGTGACATATGTGGAGCAGAACTTGGTAATAAAAAGTGAGGAAGGTCCAATTAAGGCTTTAGACAACAAACACAGAAGCCCCCCTATGAGGTTCAGTTCTGAAGGAGACGAAATTGTCATACTGAGTATTCAAATAGACTTCCCAAGCCCCTCCGTTTGAAAACTCACTTTGATGTAAATTTGTGGATGGATGTTCATCACTTGAGCATCGTCTAAAGCAAACAACAGAGGACATTTTCGTCTCCGAGCAAACATCACAGAGCCTTTTATGTCCTCAAATAGGGCAGTTAATTTATCTACAGATGTCAAAAGAGGGTCATTTTTGAATCCCAAGACGCACGTGACAACAACAAAAAAAATGATTTGAAAATATATTTGAACACAAGCATAACATTGTAAGCAAGATATTTATACATGCCCCAGAGAGAACTGTGTAGCTGTCCAAAAATAGCACTGGACAATAATCGTCCCCTTGCCAGCAATGTGTTCATTTTGTACATTTGTTTATTATGTATTCGGGACGAAATGTGCCATGTTGATTATTGTGGAAGTACGACGAGCGTCTAAGAGCATGTTTACTCAGCGTGGCCATTGAAGATCATGGACTTTGATGAGGATGATAATTTCTCAGGGGGGGTGTACTTCTCCGGGAATCATAAAAACACTCAATGGGAACACTTTCAAACGGAGGTCAGGCCTGCAATAATATTTTCCCTGCACGATGACGGTTCTTTCCTGCACAGAGCGGCCATCTGCGAGATGTGATTCCAAAGCTGAGTAAACTTTTTCGTAGAGGAGGTTGGAAAAAAACAAAAGACATAACAAAAGGGCACGATCTCCGTCGGAGTGTGTGTTTGAATGTGCGTGTGTGCTTGAGAGAGAGAGCTTTGGCTATGGACAAGACCCCCTTGACGGTGTTGCGGCAGTGACATGGCATTGCTTATCTGTAGAGGCTCATCCAGGGGCTTAGATCACGGTTAGGCCCGGGCATTTGTTCTGCCGCCACCTCTTACTCCACCCCCACCCCCCCATGTCCTTTCTCATTATTTGCGCTCCTTGACTTTCTAGCTTTCGGTGGGATGAATCCCTATGTGGAGCTTAGCACATCCCAGGAGGAGAACTGCTCCACGAGGGGACACGTGAGGCACACATCAGAGTGACAAGACGAACACGCTCTCGCTCTCTCCTAACCGGCCCCTTGAGATAAACCATCTCTGTCATCAGCGGGGACAGCTGTGAGTTAAATCCAATTATGGATGCAATTAGTAGCATGATCATTATGTCATACAACACCTTTGAGGAATGTCACAGATTCATTTTGGTTGCGTGGAATCGCATCAGTTCACACATGGACTAGACTCTGGTGAGCCTGAAGTATGTAATGCCATTTGTATGATGATTTAGCAGAAATGGCTCTGTAGTGCTATCAAAATATTGTTTGTTTTTTATTATTTAGAGTATTCCGACCAGCTTTAGATAGCAACACTGGATCAACCAGTTGCACAAGTTTGGGGCGGGGCTATCTGTTTATGTAACCAATTGCGGATGGGATGTGTGTTTGTGAAACCTGTTGAAAATGGTCATTATTTATGCAATTTCATTTAGTGACACACAATATATCAGAACCATAGGCTTGCTAGGCTATAAATTATACTTGCTACAAGAGAATTTTAGATTATGAATTTTAAATTATGAATAAAATTTCCTTGATAGCAACAGTTAACCTCGGCATAAAGAAGCCAAATGTTTTTTTTTTCCTTTTCTAAAACAATACAGTCTTTATTTGTACTATTTTTTTTGTTTTGTTTCAGTTTTAATTAAAATTAATGAAAAATAAAATTCAAAGTTTGAAATCAACCGGCCCTGTATTACTGTACAGGTGATTTAGCAAAGAAAATTACACCATACCAGTACCGATACCGCACCAATATAAGTCTAATATATTGATTATTGGCCACTTAAATTTTATTAAATATTTAATATTTTCTCTGCAGTGCACAACCATTTCCATTTTTTACCTTTGAAATCATCTGATGCTCATGAAAAGTAAATATTTGAAAATTATAATATTTATATTCTTAACACTGGTAAATGTAATCTTGCAAATCTCAAAATGATTATATCCATTTTTTCTTATTTTACTTATTTGTTTTATTAAAAAATATATTTTCCTGAAATTTTAGTTATTTTGTGTAGGGATGCACCGATCATGATTTTACGCGGCCGATTCCGATACCGATTTTTTTCAAGCAAACTGGCCGATTCCCCGATTTCCGATTTTATTTTAAGCAACAAACAATCAAGAAAGAAAGTCTGCATGAACAAGATGTTTATTTGGTATTTAATAGGACAAATTGGCTTTTGGCCAATGAAAACAAGTTTGCAATCTGAAATTAATGGGAAATTAAATTAGGTTGAACCTATGAAAAAATTGACATTACCTATTAACTTTAACAACTGCATATTTTGCAATCCAAACAACACAATCAACACACATTCAACAATCCAAACAAAGACTTTACTTAAGTCAGCATTTGTTTTTAAATTCAGTGTAAAGAAAAAAAAAGTCTCTACCAGTTAAATTAAAATAAACAATTAAATTAAATAATTAAAAAAGTATATAAATACATTGTTCCAAAAATGTTAAATCAAATAATGTTTAGTGCAATGAAAAAACAAAGAAAACAAAGATGCTATATCAGGTGTTTTTTTTAAACCAAATTAAGTCAATGTAATTAAGGTAAAATAAACAATAAAATACAAATGATCATCCTTAAAGGTAAGACTGATCTAAAACACTTTTGTCCAAATTTGTTTAAAATTTCTTTATATGTCAATACATAATTAAAATGTAAGTACTCTGAAAAGGAGAGTATAAAAATCGAGTTACTCTAGACTTTTTAATCTGCAATAAACATTTTTGTTCGGGGTGAAACAAATGATTGGCTTGGGCGACTGTCACTCTCTCTCGCTACCATGGCGACCACCGCTTTCCCTACAGGATCTTCCCACATTCATTCATTCAACTTTATTCTCCACCTTAGTGGAAATTTGTCTTCGACTTCTCCGAACAGAAATACATCAATGACACCACATTTTAAACTTACATTAAAATACACACAGTTAAGAGTACAATACTACCACCATCAACATACAACAACAGAAAATGGAACAACATGTACAACAACATGCGCACGCTCGTTTGATTTGAGCAGTTCAAGAGGCAAGAAACCTAGGCAAAATAATGGCAGAGAAAGAGCATTCAAAATTCACAGTGCAGGGTTTTGCAGGCAGCGAAGGCAAACAATGCAAAAAAGGAAGACAGTACTAGAAAAGACAATGCACAGAAAGTCTTTGGATAAACAAAGAAATTAAACGAGAGTAAATGTCTGCGTGGCTTTTCAACGATGGTGAGAACTGAGGGACCTGAAAAACGACTCATTGCTGGCTGTATTTCTGCTGGACAGGTAATCTTTCATTTTGATTATACATTTTTTTGGTTTATGTTTTCATGAAGCATGTATCAAGAGCACATGTAGCTGCCTAATATAGCTAAAATAACATTACTTAGCATAAAGTTACAATGTTATACACTTAGCCATTAGTAGAGATGATAAATACTCAATCTGCTTAGCTCAAGTTGATCGCTGTCGTGTTGAATTGCGCAAAATTTAACTTTAGATAACAAAATGCATGTGTAAAAGCTAGTACACCGCATCCAGGAACTTTTTTTAGAACTAAGTTAGCTTTAGCTACTACTAGGGCTGGGCGATATGGAGCAAAAAATATATCTCGATATATTTTGCTATATCTCGATATACGATATATATCTCGATATCTTTACAGGAAAAATAACCCCCTAAAAACTACAGCAAAAACAAATATGCCAAATACCACAAATTCTTTTCTTTTTTTATTGAAGTGCAAAGAGGTAGTCAGTTCATGTAGGAACAAAGTCCTTTTGCGACATTTAAAAAAAAAAAAACTCCCTGATTACATAAATAATAATAATTTAACTGTAAAAGAAAATAAATAATATTGCCTTCTTTTCATTTATTTCATGCTTTCAAAAGATGAATCAAAGACTCCCTTATTTACACTTAACAGTAAAACAGTAAGCATTTTGCAGAAAGATGGGGGCATGACTGAGATATAAATAAACTGATTTTGTCATAACACCATTTCCTGTTAAATTTTGATCAAAATTCAAACTCATCATGCGGATCATGTAGGCTACACATGAGCTGAATTTAACTTCTTTTCCAGTTACAGAACGAAATATGAATGTCAGAAGGTAGGCTATATGATAATATGATACAGTACAACTGACAGAAGAGCACTGTGTCTCAGGACACCCGGGATGTCGCGTTTTTCCCTCTTGGTTAAAACGTGAATAGACCTGTTCATCATAATCCCGTGATAAAGCTGACAAAATAATCATAGTAATGATATTGCAATACTTTTTAAATGTTTTCAAATGATATGCGATCATTTTGACATTTTAACCGAAAACTATGCGATCAGTTAGACACAAATCATAAACTGGCATGATTGTGACTGAGAGTGCGTCTCGCACCAGTGTCAATCACCTGACTGTGGGTGAAACGTGCGATTTGGACTATGATGAACATTAATATTTCTTTATAAATTTAAGCAAGCAGTTGTGTTAGAAGGAAAACGTGATCTCTTAACTGAGTCCTGAACAACGCGCGCGCTTGTCAACATGATAACTAATCCTCACCTGGTTGCGGACTCCGCCGTGTGCACTGAGACGACACGCGAGGGGAGGGGGAACAAAAGCAATGAGGCGGGAGGCGCGCGAGCGGGAGCGAGCAGCCGAGCACAGCACAGGGAAGCAAAGTGGCGGAATCAGAATTTAATATAAACAATATATCGATATATACGATATGTCCAAATCCATATCGAGTTGAAAAAATATCTCGATATATTTTAAATATCGAGATATCGCCCACCCCTAGCTACTACTAATCAACAATGCTTTCATCATGGAAACTCTTACATGCAAAACACAGTATATGTTATGAATCTTACACGAAATTCATCTTCATTACAGAATAACTGATGTTATTGGGAACACATGATGCTACCCGTTTTCTTTGCCTTATAAATATAACTAGCTCTTTACCGAATCAAACAAAAATATATTTTAAACTTTACCAGTACCGGTATTCTAGCTTGATAGTGAGTACTAAAAGACAAAACAATCGTATTTGTTTATATTCATACTGATAAAGTTCGATTTTTTTATTACATGTGATTCTGACATGATGTGACTACATGCACACCGCTCTTCTCAGGTAAATAATGCTTCCAGCTGAGTGGCCGGTGTAGCGCGTTCATGTATTTTGGGGGCGTGGCTTTGGAAAGAGCCCAGAAGGGAGAAGGTGGAGTGAATGGAAATAATGCGCTGTCTTTAAAACAGTCGTGAGAGGTCTACAGACACTGAATTTTTATCCTTTCTTTTTCAGAGTACTTACATTTTAATTATGTATTGATATATAAAGAAAGTTTAAACAAATTTGGAAAAAAACGTTTTTTAACCAATTCCTACCTACCCTACCTTTAACTGATAGTATTTCACTTCAAAAGTGCATGGATGTTCTTCTTTACAAACAGAAGCATTTTGGCTTTCTCACAAGTTCGTCTGTTTCGTTTCTCGTCCAACTTGTGAGAAGCTGAGCTGAACAAGCGCTCACTATAAGCGTGTGCATGGCGCAGAGAGGTAAGCTCACGCAACTTCAGCGAGTGCAGGAAAGCGGCTCTTATTTGTATGCCATTACACCAACGGCTGTTCGCTTCTCGGTATCCGTGCTTTAGACAAGTAGCTCTGCATTTCCAGTCCTGCTCGCATATTGCAAAATACTTCCACACAAGTGAGATTTTTGCTAATGATGCAATATAAGCGTATGTGGATTGGGTGCACTTCCGGAAAAATCGGCGGAAAAAAACCCAAAAACGATTTTTGACCGGTCAACCGGTGCATCCCTAATTTTGTGTATTATTTTTTATTTATTCATACTATACTGCATATCAAATTTTAGTACCGGAAATTATGGAATGTATCTGTAGAAATAAAACACGTTTTTATAACAACTTTATCATGTTGCTAGCCAGTAGGGGTGTAATTCATTGATTCATTGACATGGCATTGATTCAACAAGGTGCTGAAAGCATTCTTTAGAAATGTTGGCCCATATTAATAGGATAGCATCTTGCAGTTGATGGAGATTTGCGGGATGCACATCTAGGGCAGGAAGCTCCCGTTCCACCACATCCCAAAGATGCTCTATTGAGTTGAGATCTGGTGACTGTGGGGGGCCATTTAGTACAGTCAACTCATTGCATGTTCGAGCTTTGTGACATGGTGCATTATCCTTTTATTTAGCACTTTGAGATTTTGTTTAATATAAAGTGCATTATAAATAAAATGTATTATTGCTTATAATAATATAAAATGCTTTGCTGCATACCTCGGTTGTAATCAGTGGTTATTTCAATCAAAGTTGCTCTTCTATCAGCTTGGATCAGTTGTCCCATTCTCCTCTGAACTCTAGAATCAGCAAGGCATTTTCGCCGACAGGACTGCCGCATACTGGATGTTTTTTTTCCTTTTCACACCATTCTATGTAAACTCTAGAAATGAAACTCTAGGCGTGAAAATCCCAGTAACTGAGCAGACTGTGAAATACTCAGACCGGCCCGTCTGGCACCAACAACCATGCCACGTTTAAAATTGCTGAAATCAACTTTCTTTCCCATTCTGACATTTAGTTTAGAGTTTAGGAGATTGTCTTAATCAGGAACACACCCCTAAATACATTGACGCAACTGCCATTTGATTGGTTGATTAGATAATTGCATTAATGAGAAATTGAACAGGTGTTCCTAATAATCCTTAATGTCGAATATCATGTATAATTCAATGGGGGAATATTTGTGGATCCTGATAATGCCAAATGTCTTGTTACTAGTAATATGTGGCCTACATTTATTTTAAATATAACAGTACATTACATTAACAGTACATTATTTTAAATCAACAGTAAATAATATTGTACCGTGAGTTCATTATCGTGATATGTATCGAATCATGACATGGTTTCATTACACCCCTACTGGTCAGTAATATAAACCTTCCTTGTCACTTCAGTGAAATTTTAGAATCAAAATAGCCATGATGCACAACCCAGTAGCATTTCAATTTGACGTCCATTAAAACTCAACTTATCTGGTGTTTTAAATGATAACTGCTAAAGTATGTTGTGTGCAGAACCAGCCGTTGAACCTCCTCTGGTATGAATCCCCCATAACAGAGGCCTAAATGGCTTGAGGAAGGAGGGAATTTCTCCAGAGAAATGTGATTTTTCCAGAGCAGTCCACTGAGATGGAAGATGTGGGTGGATGGCTGGCCAGCAGTATGACTGTTTGATGTGGGAGGTCTTAACTTCACCCCGCTGGGTCGGACCCCGAGACTTCTCATTAACCGTGTCATCAAAGGCCTCCGGCCCAAGTAATCATAACATTAGCGTTGACATTACCACACAGCTACAAGCTTCTTTCGAGCGCTCCACAAACATGCCTGCGCCGGCTGAGTCATTCCTCCGCAGCGAGGGATCTTGGGCTGAAGCAAACTGTGCTAGCCTGTACCCTGCACGCTTCATCGAGAATACAAACACTTACATGACTGTGGACAAGCACGTAGCACCGCTTTCTCAAAGCGCTAAGGTAGGAGAGTACCTCTCTTTGCACTGCCCTTAATTAAAGCAACAGTCATTGCGAAAAGGCCCTCGGCGGGATCAGCTGTCAGGACTGCTCGGACAGCTCTGGGCTCCTCACCTACACCGTACCCCATCCATTACTCGTTTCTCCCCTCCACCAGTCCCATCACATATGTTCCCATCTCCCGTCCAGAGGTCGATGGGGTTCTTGTGTTCGTACCTTGCTTTTAAGTCATCAGACACCCCCATGGGGCACATGAGGAAGATATATCTCTGTCACCGTCCCTGGATCGCGCCAAGGAAGGACGTGAGTGCACCCATCAGTTCGGCACAAACCATGTCCCACCTTCTCTTTTGGGGTAGGGAAACCAATTAGAGAGTGTATTTGCCATTAAACGACACATCTGTGACAAACCCGGCCACAGGGTCTCAGGTTTATTATGTCATCACCCCGTGCGGCAGCCATTATTATAAATAAGTGTCAGTGTCTTGAGGTCACGGATGGAAATGGGATGTAGTTTTGGTCTGATTATGCCAATGGCCCTCTAAGTGCTTCATTATGATCGTTCCTCTTAGATTCATATTTAATTCCAACCTAGAGTTTATCCGTTTAATGGGAAGCATTAAACGTGCCCTGCGAAGATCACAGAGAGACGGAGAGAACAAGAAAAGGTTATGGCCAACTCGGCTCACGCTGCTCAGAAAGTCTTTACACATGTTTTCTTCGGTCCCGGAAGACGTCGACTGGAGTTTGATTTGAAAGACAAACCCCTGCTCTCAACAGGCTCGTCATTGTTCCCTTTGAAAAAGCGGTTCTCCGCTTGCAACTATCAAACGACTTTTTAAAAGGTAATTAAACAGCAGGTCTCCTCCGCCGAGGGGCCGATGAGTTTCACTTCATTAGCATCACTGTGTATATTAACTCTTTGTGCTGCACAATTATGGACTGCCATATATGACGGTCTATGGCTGCTCTGTGGGGGAAATGAAGATGTGTGGGGGAAAATGGTAATCTGTTAAACACCTCGCTTATGTGTTATTCATGGTCTGATTAATGATTCTTTTTAAATACAACAATAATCTCTGAGGGCCACTGTAAATAAATACACATGTTTGATATGAAAACAACACCTTTGGAGCAGTACAGAGGAAATTATTGTGAAAATAGTTTTCATGATTCACAAATGATGCATGTCAGTAATTGCAGTCTTGGGTCGTTTAATCTGAAAGGCTATACAGTGACCCCTAAAAAGTATTTTGGATACTTAAAGCCCATTCACACCAAGAATAACTATAAAAATAGCTATAAAAATAACTATAAAGGTAAAAGGACTATAGTATTTTAAAGAATAGCAGAGTTCACACCACAGCCATAACAATAACGGCACAGAGAAACAATATCATTCAAATCACCTTCAGAACAATTGAATCAAGCTTATGAACGATAAAAACACTGACAGCCAATCATAATCCATTCTACACTGTAAACCTGAGTAAGCTGACAAAACTGAAAAAGTTAGGCAATTGATTACATGCATATTTTTAAGTTAAGAAATTGAAGTTTAATGCTACACTGTGTAACTTTTTTAGTTTATTCTATAGGTAAAAACACTTAGTTCTTTCAAAAATATATGTGCTCATTAATGTATATTTACTTCTTTCAAGTAATAAAGTATTCTCGTAAGTTTATAAGATGCCATTGAAAATACATACAGGTGAGGGGTTCGAATGCTGGTCGCCATGTTGCCCCTCCATCTTTCCACAGAAAGTACATTAGCCAAAGAGGAACATACCTGTAAATTCAAGCTTCGCCTTTCGCATTTTAACACTCGATGGCACCATGTCGAATGTGAAGAGGGGGATTGCCATGTTAATCTTGGACTAAATCGGTTACCGTAGGAGTTAAAACAAAATCAGAATTGAGAGGAACAGAAACTATTATTCACTGGATGGTCATATACCTATTCACCGCTAAATGAGGGAAAATATCACACAGTGTAGCTTTAAGTAAGCAGAACTTGTAGATTTTTATTTTGTACTCAGTTTAATTTCTCTTAACTTCAAATATTTGAGTAAGTTAATTCATACATTTAAATATTTTAATTAATATTGTTACTAGTGGAAACATGGCTAGCTTTCTTGCTAATTGATTTCACAATGCTTTGGTAGCATTAGCACAGCATAGCACTTGCTAAATGAGCAATTATAATTATATTTACAATTATAATACATTTAACATATATCTGCTCCACTCGTCGTGAAACTAAAAACAATGAAACAAATTGTGCCGAAATTGAGTTTTGAGATCTCAAAAGAAAATCAAAGTTCTACATTAATTTGATTGAACCAATTTGTTTAATTTGAGTTGTCTATACTCAAACCAATTAATTTCGAGCATTAGGGTATGTGTTCTGTAACAAGTTTGAGCATTTAAAGTACCAGACAAGCAAGTACACACAATGATAAACACAACATTTTTACACACTAATATATACAGGTCCTTCTCAAAAAATTAGCATATTGTGATAAAGTTCATTATTTTCCATAATGTAATGATAAAAATTTAACTTTCATATATTTTAGATTCATTGCACACCAACTGAAATATTTCAGGTCTTTTATTGTTTTAATACTGATGAGTTTGGCATAAAGCCAATGAAAACCCAAAATTCTCAAAAAATTTGCATATCATGAAAAGGTTCTCTAAACGAGCTATTAACCTAATCATCTGAATCAACTAATTAACTCTAAACACCTGCAAAAGATTCCTGAGGCTTTTAAAATCTCCCAGCCTGGTTCATTACTCAAAACCGCAATCATGGGTAAGACTGCCGAGCCGACCCTGTCCAGAAGGCCATCATTGACACCCTCAAGCGAGAGGGTAAGACACTAGAAGACATTTCTGAATGAACAGGCTGTTCCCAGAGAGCTATATCAAGGCACCTCAGTGGGAAGTCTGTGGGAAGGAAAAAGTGTGGCAAAAAACGCTGCACAATGAGAAGAGGTGACCGGACCCTGAGGAAGATTGTGGAGAAGGAACGATTCCAGACCTTGGGGGACCTGCGGAAGCAGTGGACTGAGTCTGGAGTAGAAACAACCAGAGTCACCGTGCACAGGCGTGTGCAGGAAATGGGCTACAGGTGCCACATTCCCCAGGTCAAGACACTTTGGGCTACAGAGAAGCAGCACTGGACTGTTGCTCAAATTTTGCATGTCTTTCGGAAATCAAGGTGCCAGACTCTGGAGGAAGACTGGGGAGAAGGAAATGCCAAAATGTCTGAAGTCCAGTGTCAAGTACCCACAGTCAGTGATGGTCTGGGGTGCCATGTCAGCTGCTGGTGTTGGTCCACTGTGTTTTATCAAGGGCAGGGTCAATGCAGCTAGCTATCAGGAGATTTTGGAGCACTTCATGCTTCCATCTGCTGAAAAGCTTTATGGAGATGAAGATTTCGTTTTTCAGCACAACCTGGCACCTGCTCACAGTGCCAAAACCACTGGTAAATGGTTTACTGACCATGGTATTACTGTGCTCAATTGGCCTGCCAACTCTCCTGACCTGAACCCCATAGAGAATCTGTGGGATATTGTGAAGAGAAAGTTGAGAGACGCAAGACCCAACACTCTGGATGAGCTTAAGGCCGCTATCGAAGCATCCTGGGCCTCCATAACACCTCAGCAGTGCCACAGGCTGATCGCCTCCATGCCACGCCGCATTGAAGCAGTCATTTCTACAAAAGGATTCCCGACAAAGTATTGAGTGCATAACTGAACATAATTATTTGAAGGTTGACTTTTTTTGTATTAAAAACACTTTTCTTTATTGGTCGGGTGAAATGCTATTTTTTTTAGGTTTTCATGAGCTATATGCCATAATTATCAGTATTAAAACAATAAAAGACCATTGCACACCAACTGAAAAGATATTTCAGTTGGTGTGCAATGAATCTAAAATATATGAAAGTTTAATTTTTATCATTACATTATGGAAAATAATGAACTTTATCACAATATGCAAAAAATTTGAGAAGGACCTCTGTGTGTGTGTGTGTGTGTGTGTGTGTGTGTGTGTGTGTGTGTGTGTGTCTGTATATATATATATATATATATATATATATATATATATATATATATATATATATATTGTAACACGGGTGATCCACTGAAGGTGAGGTTAAGAACCCAAGTGCAGTTTATTAACATAAATACAAACATAAACAAAAGACTTGGCAAAACAAAATAAAACTTGACTTGACTTGACTTAGACTTGACATAAACTTGACTATACGAAACACTCACCAACCGTAGGTTACAACATCAACAACTGACAAAGACTATGGCAAACATGAGGGCTTAAATACACAAGAGCTAGTGACAAAACGAGGGACACCTGTGAACAATGATTAACCTATAAACCAATGAAAACAAGACACAGGAACACGAGGCAGGAACACATGAGGGCATGGAATCACATGACAAAAGATCACATGACAAAACCAGGAAGTGCATGACAACATGACAGTGAACATGAAGACCTAAAACATGAAACATGAACCTACACCAAAACACCTTGTGACAGATCCCCCCCTCTATGGGCGGCCCCTGACGCCCATACATAAACCAAACAATCAACAAAGTCTTGGGGGGCGGACTTGGGGGAGGGATGGTGGGCCAGGCCCGTGCCAAGGCACCGGACCAGGACCCTGGCATAGCTGGGACGGGCCTGGGAGCGTGGGCGGACCCGGACCGTGAGGCGTGGGCGGACCCGGACCGTGAGGCGTGGACAGGCTTGGACCCTCGGGCGTGGACAGGCTTGGACCCTCGGGCGTGGACGGACATGGCGGTAGAGACAGTTCAAGGGGCCATGGCGGTAGAGGCAGTTCAAGGGGCCATGGCGGTTCAGGCAGTTCAAGGGGCCATGGCGGTTCAGGCAGTTCAAGGGGCCATGGCGGTTCAGGCAGTTCAAGGGGCCATGGCGGTTCGGGCAGTTCAAGGGGCCATGGCGGTTCGGGCAGTTCAAGGGGCCATGGCGGTTCGGGCAGTTCAAGGGGCCATGGCGGTAGAGGCAGTTCAGGGGGCCATGGCGGTTCAGGCAGTTCAAGGGGCCCAGGTGGCGTGGCCTTGATGTGCCCCTTGCCCCCCCCCCCCCCCCCCCCCCCCCAAAATTTTCTTGGGGGAAGCTACGGGTTCGTGGGCTGAAGCCTGGACTGGGGCTGGAGCCAGAGCGGGCTCAAGGGCTGGAGCCTGGACTGGAGCTGGAGCCGGAGCGGGCTCATGGGCTGGAGCCTGGACTGGGGCTGGAGCCGGAGTGGGCTCATGGGCTGGAGCCTGTACTGGGGCTGGAGCCGGAGCGGGCTCATGGGCTGAAGCCTGGACTTGGGCTGGAGCCGGAGCGGGCTCATGGGCTGGAGCCTGGACGTGGGCTGGAGTCTGGACATGGCCTGGAGCCTGGACGTGGCTGGAGCCTGGACGTGGCCTGGAGCCTGGACGTGGCCTGGAGCATGGACGTGGCCTGGAGCATGGACGTGGCCTGGAGCATGGACGTGGCCTGGAGCATGGACTGCTGTGGGACTAGGGGGCTCTTCCTCCACAGTCCCCACAGTAAATGAGGAGCCACTAACCAGGAGGGCATGGTCAATGTATCCCTCCAGGGATAAGTGGATTTTCCCTCCTGGGAGATGGGAGCGCAGAGGTTCATTCAACTTAAATCTAAAAATGTCTTTCAGCGCCACATCATTAAAATCCACCGCATGAGAGAGTCCACAAAACTCCACCACATAGTCCTCGAGGCAACGGTGGCCCTGGCGAAGACGCAACAGGCAAACTGCTGGGTTCACTAGAAGACACTACAATTTAAAACTGAACGTGTCTGTTCAATATAATGAGTGAGTCACCGCGCGAGTATCACAGCACTGAGCACTAACTGCAGGAGTGAGATAAATGAGCTGATGAGCTCTCGTGATGAGAGCTGAGGTAATCGCGACTACACTCGCGGCATATATTCACAACGCGAGTTCAGTCTGGCGCGTTTCAGTTCATGCCTTTGCAAGCTTAACTTTCATAGAAATTAATCTGAGAAGTTAAAAGGCTTACATCGCTCACCGTAGCTCCGTTTAAATGAGTGCCTGCAGCCTCGAGCTGAGCTCTGAGTGTGATATCCATCCCCCATGAGCGGGTTCAAAACATGTGGAACTGGCTCCCCCTGCTGGCTGTAGTCTTTAGCCTTTGGTCAAACATTCCTCCTATGATGCAAATATCGTCAATTTGCATCATAGGAGGAATTTTTTCAGAAATAAAATGCATAAATCTCTTGTCTCAGGGGGATATGAGGGGGGAAAGCACAATGATCTGAATATACTTCAGGGTTTCTACTGATACAAAGCCATATGCTAATCGCTGAAGTAACCCTAATAGTTTCATTCTTGGTGTGAACAAGCCACAGTTAAATATACAGCCGGTAAGATTTTTTTTGTTTTGGAAATAAGTATCTTATGTTCAACAAGGCTGCATTTATTCAAATTACATTAAAATAGTAATATTGTGAAATATAATTTGATATGTTTTAAAATGTAATTTATTCCTGTGGTGGCAAAGCAGAATTTTAGCAGCCATTACTCACCCATTAGAAAGTGTCACATTCAGAAGTCATTCTGATTTGATGCTCAAGAAATGTTTCTTACTGTCAATGTGGAAAGGTTTTTTAAGGATTCTTTGAGTAGGAAATTCCAAAGAACAGACAGATTTTATTTGAAATAGATTTTTTTGTAACATTATGAATGTATTTACTCTCAATATATATAAAGTCATGTGAAACATTTCACAAAAATAAGTTTGATAGGTTACAAAGAATGTGAATAAATGTAAACAATTTAAAGTCACTCCCCAGCATATCCCAATGCTTTGTTTTGTGTGTTTTAGGCCATGCCCTGTATTAGTATGTACCATGTGTCGAGGAGAGTGTATAGGCTGGCTGACCTCAGTGCCGATCTACATACAGCTTAGAAAGCAAAGCAGCTCCCTCCATCAGCATGCAGTGACAGCCTCCTCTGTTTAATGCACTCCCTCAGTTTATAAATGCCCAAAGTGTGATAAACATTTCTGCTGGGCCGATGCTCAGGTCAGGTGCTTGAAGGTGTAGGTGATGTGGCCTCTATATAACAACTGGAAAGAAATGTGCAGCCATTTGGTCTTTAGAAAGTTAAAGAGCCAAACTGTGGAAAAGACAATTATGCCAAGCTGAGGAAGTACACTTTGCAGTTTGATATTGCTAAAACAAATAATTTGTAGAAATCCTACATAGCTAATTTTTCATGTGTTGCCATTGTTTCACAATTCCAGACCTATACTGAAGTGCAAATAAGCCGAAAGAAGTAAAACGAGATGAGGAAATGGTGAAAAGAGTGATGCATTATGGGATATCTACATTGTAAAGGTCTTGACAGTTGACAGATGAGCTTTCATTTGAGTAAAACCAACCGCAGAGGCCAAGTCACCAGCTCCCTGGAAACTAAAAGACAGGATAGAGACATCTTCATAGCAACTATGATGGTTCAGTTGTAGCTTGCATTCAAATTCAGCTTGATTGATGTTTCTAATGAATCTGCATTAAATATATCCATGTCAGGCTCCCATGATGTAATGTACTGGTTTTGATGACATAATGAATTAATGTCAGTTTTTTTTGTTTTTTTGTTGCTAGTTTAAAAACAGAAAGTGCAGATGAATAGATGGCAGTAATAGTATACCACCTTGACGAGAAGCAACTTCATTATTTCCTTGTTGGAATTTTTGCTTTCTCCATCAGACAGTTTATTACATTGAAGAATTAACTTACTGTCTTATTCTGACTTTGATGTAAGCTGTGAAATGTGGTGAGATATTGACAGTTTAAACGTTCTGACTATTTGCTTTTAATATAAAGTCTGTCTTTTATGACCACAGGTGCTGCGAGATTAATTGAGTCGTGGATGTCTGGCTTTCAAAGTCTGTAGTACAGAGGAGGGATCCTGGATCAGCCAAAGCAAAGAGACACTCTCATTAATATATGATTAATAGTAGCTGGCAAGGTGATTAATTAGTGTTTGTGACAGTAAACGTTTACCAGGCCTTTATGTTTACCCCTGGAATGTCAATTTGTCTCTTCTGAACGCGTTTCCCCTCCCAGCAACTCTTGTGAAAGAGCACACAACTTTGCATATTCTAGTCTTGTCCCATTTCATTCTTCCTCTGCCCAGAACAGCAGCCCGGGAATTAAACGCCTCAAACATGATTGATTACTTTTCTTTTTTATTTGCAAGCTGAAAATCCAAAGTAGTTGTTTTCTTTCTTTTTCGTTTCTTTTTTTCCTTCAGTCCACCTCTTGTTTTTATTTCTCTCTCGTTCGTTGTACTTGTTCGTCCTGGTCTTTTTGGTGACCCAGGCTCATTGATACAGGAATGTCTACCGGCTCTTGCCTTGCAGTAGGATTGATTTGAGTCACTGCAGGAAGAAGTTTGTGTGTTTTTCCCACAGGGGCCCTTGTCCTGACTTTGCCCTAGACTCACAAATACACGTGTATGTGTGTGTGACGGCTTACTTGGCTATAGTTTAGGGACAAATTTGTTGCCAAAAGTGTGTAAAAGAGGACACAAACTTCTTTTAGGGATATCCTCAATTGAAAAAGTTATGTTAGAGCTCCAGACAAAAAGAGAAACTGAAAAGAGAGCCTTTGGCTCCTAAAATGAAACTTACACTACTGTTCAAAGATTTTTTTAATGAGTAAAGTAGTCTGCTAAAATATTAGTCATATTTATAATTATATTTTAAAATAATGTTTTGTATTTGAAAATATAAACAAAAAAAATTAAATTAAATTAATTTTATTATATATATATATATATATATATATATATATATATATATATATATATATATATATAATATATTATATTATATTATATTTCCGTTGAATACAAGAATCATTTTCCAGTATTTTGTTTTCTTATTTATTTATAAAAATGTGTTCATTTTGATGCAGTCACTGATCCTGATTGTGTTTGTGCCATATATGTTTGTAATAATATTTCTGCCTTTTTTGGAAAGAAAAAAGGCAGAAATTTTATAATTTTATAAAAAGGACATTTTATAAGTAATAATATTTTTTGTAAAATATATATATATTTTTTGTAAAATAGGCTAATTTAGAATAGGCTACCATTATTAATGTATATATACTCTTTTGTAAATATGTATATTTATTTACACTCTTATTATATATTAAAAAAATATGTAAATAAACTAATGTACTGTAAGTCTCACAAGCCTAAAGTATACATCAATTTCCTGCTAATATTTCCTGGTTAATTCCGAATCAAACACAGCTGAAAAATGACTTGTGGTTCAGTGAAGAAGTCAGTTGTGAAGCCAGTAATGGCTCTGAACGATTCACTGACTGAGTGAGCCTGATTCACCCCATTTAACTTACGTTTGAGGCTGTTTCATGAATATTTTTTGACTGACTCATTAAAAGGAAGAAGTTTATAAGAGTCATTCGTTCATGAATCAGACATCACGGGTTGTGCTGTTTTTTTTCTCTTTTTTTCAGCTGCGTGCTGTAAACACTTGCTAGTTATTAAAGTACAAACTAAGGGTGGGGGGAGGTTTTTTTTTTCTTCTGGGCAAATCCAATCAAATAATCTCTTGGAATATTAAGAGACATTACAAAGTAAGTGTGATTTGGGTCATTTCATACCATTTAGATTATCACTGATTTGATTAGTTCTATATGACATGCCTTTACATCGACGAGCAAGAGACCCACAAAACATTTTATTGGCCTAAAGAGACCTCAAATTGTTATAAAACACACATTTGATACCAGCACAGTAAACCATTTAATACATTCACTTCAGTGAGCCATTTACCACTGCTATTAAACAGCTCTGTCAGTCTGAGATGGCATTCTCTGTTTGGACATATGGCCATGAATAGTTACGGTTTTGCATTGCGACCGTGCTCACAGATGGGCTTGCGGTTTCACGATGCTCGCCACTTTCTCTGATCCAGCATTCTTCATAAAATGACTCTGAACTGCAGTTCTCTGTTGAACAATAAAGACAACAGCATAAATTTGTTTGTTTATAGCTGTACATTGCAAATTAAGACTCGCCATTAATTGAGAAAGTGGCATCTGTTCACTTTATTCTGACAAAAGCTGGCAGGTTCTTAAATCTTATTTTGTATTGGGTTTCATCTTTTATTCTGTTCCTCTACTGTCACTGATTTGAAGCATCACTGTGCACGACTGTCATTTTGCAGGTCACTTCTCACTCTTTTTGATATCATACCATCTTTTTATGTCTTGATGCACTCAGAGCCTTTATTCCATCGTGGTAAGCGCACGTCAAGTATAAGAAAAAGACAAATTCATCAGAATATATGGCTTTTAATGTAAAAGCCAATCATCCTTCCCATCGTTTTTATTGAGTTTGCAGATCGGATTGACGCGGGCTGGGATCAGGGGGCTAAGAGGATGGCCACCAGTACAGGACGTTTGGCTCCTGCCCACTTATACAATAAAAAGCCTTTTCTGGGAAATTGTTCAAAAAACGACAAGACTTTTCATCGTGGCTGCAGGGCAGAGTAACTTTTCTTAGATTATTTTCATTGTTGATAATCTCTTTAACTATAGGGGTGAGTCGCCACATCTGAACCTCTTTATCCGGGACTGCGGCAATTGCGCTATGGTGTGGACGTTAATCCCATAATTCTTTAGGAGGGCAGTGCTATTTTCCCCTCCACATGCCTATGTATGTCTCTGCAGAAAGAAAGATTGAGGAAAGTAGATTGAGAGTGGCTCCATTTCATTTCAGTACCCTGTATCTTGCCCTTTCTGTAGGATACATCCACATTCTAGGCATCCTGTGTTCAACATAATGGTAATGATATATTTTTTTTAATAATTGTATGTTTACACTTTTTTTAAGAAATAATGGACTGAAATTAGGATTTTTGATCCTGCATCCCAAAAAGTCCCAATATAAAAAGAAGTTTTAAAGTGACCATATTATGTTTTTTTGAATATTCATGCTGTGTCTAATGTAGCTTTTTGTGAATGTAAACATTCTGCAAAGTTGTAAAGTCAAGTGCACGATAAATAAAGTTATTGTCTTCCAAAAGACAAAAAATGACTCTAAACCACCTAAACGAGTCACTTGTATTTTGGATCCTACTGTGTGACGATTCTACAATCAGGAGCAGAGTGACTGCATCAAATAGGAAAACATTTTTAAAAGATTAGACCTGCCTAATAGTCGATTAACCGGTAGTCGACTAGAAGAGGCTTTTGAATTAGTCGGTTAGTCAAAAAAACACTCCACCGGAAGTGGTGAAAACACGCAGCCTGTGACGGACAGATCCTTAACGGCAGGAAATCCACAAACATTCGCCTGTCATTCATCAACCTCCTCAAATATGGCTTGTTACTTGAAACGTAAGTAGTAGCAACTTTACAAGACTGCTTGCACTAATATTAACCTAGATACCTGGATAAATGTGCTATTATTAGGCGCATGTGTTTGTGAGGGGAGCGTGTTTACTGCATGACATACAGGTGGCTGTTCAATCACTTGCATTAAACTTTAAATACCTAATTTTTGGTAATAGAGACAGTTAGGCCATGCCAACACCCGGGCAAAAACAGTCCAATGCTTTAGCTTGTTTGCTGTACACCTTGTCATGTATCGACTTTCAGACATTCTTCTGTTTTTTTTTGTTATAAGTCAGAAAAGACAAGGAGGTCTCTTCATGCAATACAAAATCAATGGAGACTGTTGGTTTGTTTTCCCACCTGGTGGGCGTGGTTTTCACGTGTGTTTATGACGTGTGTTTATGACGTGTGTCGCTCTGTCTCTATACAGAAAAGAGTAATGCAAACTGTAAAAGGTCTACTTTTATATTTGTAAACTCAAAATAAAATCAAAACCTTGAGCTTTTGTAAAATATTGAAAACAATCAGGATGCACTTTTAATCTATGGAAAGCTTGCAATGTCTGAAAATAAACTAATTCAAGTGAAAAACAAATATTGTGAGAGTAATCTGTATGAAGTGTCATCTCCGCAGTGGACGCATCTATATGCACATGTCAGCATCGTCGACTTAATCTCTGCAGCTGAAAGCACAGAAAACATTATCAACAAAGTGTTTAAATCTTTAAACAGTCTCTTTTTTTCTCTCAACAAAATCATTATGTTTGCCGGTGCACTGTGGCAAGCTTATTAGGCTATGTATTAAATATAGGCAGTTAATTGCTCATTATTTTGATGTATGGCTGTAAATGCGTGATTAGTCGACTAATCGCTTAAATGAACGATTACCAGCCGACTAGAAAAATCTTTAGTCGAGGGCAGCCCTAGAAAATACATTTGCAATATGCCTGCCTATGTTGTATGTTTTCCGCCCATGAACAACTTGCAGTCATCAGTAAAATTACGTGTTTGAAGATGGGTCTTCTCAAATCTTAAGTTAAACACTTGCGCTTGAAAGATGGGTCAGTGCCCAGTTTTTTGGGACCAACTTATTCCTCAGAATCACAGCCTGTAAGTAGGATTAGATATTTTCTACCGAGTTGTTCCTTTCATTTTTGGCTCAGGTAGTAGTATCCATGTTTTTGCCCTCAGTTCTGATTTGCCTCTCTGTCTGTCCGTGCTTCGTGAAGTGCTTGATTTCACCTCTGAAGAGTCCATCATCTGTTCAGTTTCTTAATAAGGGGTTCCTCACCAGGAGCTGAAAAGAGAAGGATTTAGCTTCAGGTGTGACACTCCATTATTACTGTTTTACTGAAATACTTCTGCTAAGCAGCTGTGGGCCACTGTTACCTAAAACTGTGTCTGTTAATGGAGATTGTCTGTCATTCTTACTCTTTGAATAAGATGAAGGATGGAGCAAGGTTTTTTTATTTTTATTTTTTACAAACTTTATTCCATCAGTCATTCATGTTAGTGCTGGGCTAACATATGCATCACTATTGATACAGTTCCCACATGTGCTCCACAATAAATTATAAAATATACACACTGATTTGTTGATGGACGTGGACTTGTTAATGCTGATGGTGAGGAATTACAGTTGCAACATCTTATAATGTTCCTCAAACTGAGTAGCGTATCACTAAGAACCGTCCTGCTTAAGTAGCGTATCACTGAGAACCGTCCTGCTTAATTCGTCCTTGCGATGGAGGTTCAGGTTGAAAACTAGTTATTCCAATGTTTCATTATCTGACTCGTGCTCTGATTAATATTGTAAAATCAACATCATTGTTACTGCTACTTTAAAGTGTGTACAATCACTGAGAACTGAGGAAGCCACCTGAGCTGAAATTCACTAATGGCCGTTTTGCTTCTGAAACGCGTCGTACATGGTAGACCAATCACAACAGACTGGACCATCAGCTGAGTAGCTCAGACTGAATCCCCGACGAGTCGTTTGAGGATCTTTGAAAAATGTGGTATATTATGAGAGAATTTGTTTTCTGACCTTTGATGCGTGTAAACATGTAGATAAATTAAGACCTCCAGAACTAAATGCCTTTAAAAAGCATACTGGGCCCTTTAAAGCATTTGATATTGAATAAGTCTGATTTATAATGGGGCTAGATTAATTTCAAAGTTAGCTATAGTGATAGAATACTAATGACAGGGTGACTGGGGACTTAGATGTATAGATCCATGAGCTCACTGCTTTCATTACCTGCTGTATTCTGTGCATTTATGTGTATTAAACTAGATCATTAGCCAAGTCATTGAATATTTGCATCCAAAGTTGCAAATTGAACTTATGCATAAAATTGGAATATCACATCATAAAGCATTTGTGAATAATGGTGCATTCTCACCATGTCTTAATCACCATAATTACGAGATTCCATCTTGTAAAAAGCGTTCACGATCTTTTAGATCCCGCAATTCTAAAATTCCAAATTCTGACCATGTGACGGCTTTACCAACTGACCGCTGCAGATTAATTTTGGCTTTGATAATGTTGCCATAGAAACACAATTCTAAGCAGAACGTCACATTTTGTCATCTCATAATTAAGGTAATTACGATATAGCGTGAACCCAGCATAAAGCAGTGTTTCCATCCCACGTATTCAGAAAATCAAACAGTCTGTTCCTGGGAAATTGTTGCAAATTTGGCAAGTTGCTGCATTCCCAACTTCCCCATGGCTCTTTTTTCATACATCATAAAATTACTTGCACCACTAATGCTGTACACTGGGAGGATATTATACCAAAATCATTTTGATGACTGACCAGAATGACCAAACCAACATTTGAGATTCTGCAATGAAATTGGTTCACTGGTTAGTCTAGATATCCAATCACATCCTCTGCTGAGGCAGTCACATTTTTTTTATTGTGCATTGAGGGACTTATTCAGTAAACGTGTTTCCATCGTGGTTTATGCGCATGTCTTCTTATTGGATACAAAATGGTCCGTTTTTATGTGCATTTTTAGAATTTATGCTATTCTTGGTGTTTCCATCCAGCATTTTTTTAAGCGACATGCCAAAATTCTCATAAATGAATAGGTGGATGGAAACATGCCTTAGCTAGTGTCAATTTGACAATTTTCAAGTTTTGTGCTTTGGTTTATTGTGACTAATTTAATTAGATAAAAATGTATTGATTTATTTTATCCACAATAAATAATATTATAAACATAATTAAATAAAGAGTCTGAAGGGGCTAAGAAACGCTCAAGAAGCTTCACTGCTTTGCTGGTTGTTTTCCCTAAAACAAAACTATAACTTCTTTTGTGATAGATTTCTTTTAAAAATGAAACAAGAATAGAAGCTGTGTTTTTAATAACACACTTAGTTGACATCAGAGCGACGTAATACCAGTGAAAATTAAAACTCTTCTGTCACTTGCTCACTTTTATTAGGAATCCTAAGATTGCTTTGTTCTTGGGCTGACATCATATTTGAGGCTTGGTTTATTTTTGCGTTGAATGGGGTTGTTCGCAACAGTCCATGCAAATCAAAAGCCTTGATTTATGCACCTTTCTAGTGGCGGATGGAACATTAAATTTAATTTTGCTGTTGCAGCCGGGTTCCACCTTGCGCAGGCTTGACACGGTGAACTGGGCCCGCCGGAGCACGGGAATTCATTACTTCTTCCACAATATGCGAAAGCCACATTTGAATGAAACATTTGTCTCTTGTCAGAACAGTGTAAGATCTACTCTCTCTATACAGATATATTAAAAATAGGAGGGGAGGAAGGCCTCGCACTTGACTGTAACAAAGCTAGAAGTCGCATGGCCTTGGCACATTAGAATAAGGCTTGTTGGATGTGGGCTGGGAAACAATCTGTTTCTTGCCATGATATTCCATTACTGTTTTGTAAAAAAAAAAAAACAAGCAAAGTAATGAGATTTGTTTTCCTCTCCTGCTTTTGTATTTTAGAGACCTGGAGGCACGTTGAAATACAAATACATTAAATACAAGACAGTAGCTCCCATAGATCATACTCTTTATTTATTTGTATTTTCTTCACCCAAATTAACATTAAGTTACATACAGTTAGATATTACTAAGACATACAGTAATGGTGCAAGACCTATATATAATGTCAACTACTCAAGCTTAAATCTTTTTTTTTTTTTTGTAAAAACATTTGTTGAGGGTGAGTTGTAAGAGATAGATATGTGGACTACATGATGAGAAAATGCCAATAATAGATACGTCTGTAAACACTCTGTGACAATAATTACAGAATTATGACTTTTCACAGACTTTTTAGTAGCAGCATAAATGCAGTCCAATAACTGGCTATAAATGTATATTAAATAACAATATTAAACTATTATATCTTCACTGGTCTCATGGGTCAATTCGATTACGATTATCATGTAAACAATTTTACTTGCATTGTTATCATGATGCATTACGTGTTGCATCCTCAGTTTTCAATATTGCACTGCTACATTTTCGTCAATGAATCCAAGCAGTCAGATATATGAACTCCTTTTTTATTTTATCTGCTCCAAGACATTACACTTCCTGAATGTAGCTTAAACTTAAGTCTGAACACAGGAGCATTTATAACTAATAAACACTAAATACTTCAACGCATGAAACTGTCAAGTAGTGTTCTTAAGTTACAATAATGCTCACACACATGCTTACAGGCTATTAATATTATAATAGTGGGGTGCTTTTTTTTCTTCTCGGTTTTGTGTTTTGCCTTTCTCAACCATTTTAGGTTATAATGCAACAAGCATGTATCCGACAAATGATGTCCGAGAAACCTTAATAGGGTAGAAGGCTATGCTCTATTGTAGTCTATTACTGCATCGATGCAGAATTGTCCATGTCCACATCACAATGCATTGTAGAAATTACTATAATGTATAGCACACTGTAGATTATTATGAGATGGGAGGTAAAAATGTCAATGTTTTTGCGTTCACTTGCAAAACATTTGCACCTCCTCGCAAAAATTTGGCGTTCACCCAAAAAACTTGCAGAACTTTTTGTGTTCTTTGTGAGCAAGCATTCAAAAGCAAGAATTCAAAAGCATTGACATCATTTTTTTTTTCTTCGGGGTTCCGTACACTGCCGCTGTATTGCCAAAAACTCTTCTAGAGTATATTGGCTTCTGCATCGGTGGAAAAATGCACGTGAGAACCATTAAAAGAACCAACCGTTGTTCTGTGCGACTCTAGATTACATCCACATGCTGTTGACTTTAAAACAGCAAGGTTGATTACATGACCAGTGTAGTATGGCAGGGTGCCACCCTTTGATAAAGTGAATCCTTCATGCATGCACAGTGATGGCTGTTGACTTCAAGGGCATGCTGAATATTCCAATTGACTACCCACCCTCGACTAACCCTGACGATTGTTCCAAATGACCCCGTATGGCAACACCCTGAATGGCCAGGTAATTCAGATTTTGGTCAGATGTATTACTGATGGTGTTTGTTTTTGTGGCTGTAGTATGCTACTCTAACCCACAAAATGTCATATGAGAGAACGCTTATAAACTTTTTGGATATATAGTATATATAATCCTTAACAATTGACTGTTGTAGTTTTCTGTAATGTAAAAATATAATGTAGAAAACTGCTAATTGTCTTTAGTGATTTGCAGAGATCAGCATTGAAACTTCCAAAAGAGCATTATCATCTGATTTTTGTTATGGATAATCCTCTTGCTTTTAGAGGCATTGAGGATCATTGGGGCAGGTCTATCTCCTCCATCTTGCCTGCTGTGGCATTCCGATGACTCTGGATCCCATGGGCCCTTTCAGAGCCAAAGTGTGCAGCCGATGTAAGGATGCAAATGACTTTCCAAGGTCCTTGTGATTGCTCATTAACTTTCAGCAGGCATAAGTCCTTACTTTATTATTGACTGCACAGAACACACAATACACTGACCTCTGCCACGCGCAACTAAATCTCTTCCTGCCAATCCATTGCACTGATTTCTGCAACCAACCAGAAAAATGCAGCCAGCAGTTTAGTCACCTTTAGTGTTAATGTGGCTGCCTCCCAGGCGTTTTATTTAATTTATTTATTTTACACAAAAATCTGCACTTCTACTTTTTAAACAATTTTAATACCATTTTAAATGACAGACTGGCATAGAAACAATTTTCACTCTGAAATTGCTAATACATTTTACAAACAATTACAAAGATTAAACTTAAATAGTATTTACTTATAAAATAGTCCAATATTGTGTTCGAAAAATAATTTCTAACAGTGGCATCTTAGATGACCTCATAATGATGGAATATTATTGCATTGTATCAGATATTCGACAACTGTTTTAAACTATTTTAAAGCTTTTTTTGGTTAAAAAATATCCTAAATAAATTTGAGCAAGTAGGCCTTCATAGCCATTTTTTAAAACGATCTCCTTACCGTTGCCGATCCACAATGGTAAGCTTCATCTTTGCTTCATTACGTCATTACACCACGTCTGTATACATAAAGGAGTCCCAGCTAGTAGGCTATCGGATGTGAGGATGCTGCAGGTGGCGGATCATTTATAGGCTTTTTCTTACAGCAGCTGGAATAATTTAATTTATCATTTTGATGGCGGATTGTAATTTTTTTTTTTTTATTGTAATTTGATGGCGGATTGTCCACATGACAATCATCAGTGACAACTAAATACACAGTAATGCAATGTTGATGTTGTTAACAATAAAAATTTGAGAACAAAGTCACACCGGTGTGGTGACTGACAGCAAGCCACACATACTCATGCCATGCCGATGCACAACCTACGTAAAGATGATAATTCCTCAGATAACTGCAATTGCAGGTTTCAAACAGAGATGGTACAAAGAGGCAAAACTTATAGACTGCAGCTTCAAATGGATTTTTTTTAATGTACAGGTGCTGGTCATATAATTAGTATATCATCAAAACCTTGATTTATTTCACCAATTCCATTCAAAAAGTGAAACTTGTATATTATATTTATTCATTACACACAGACTGATATATTTCAAATGTTTATTTCTTTTAATTATGATGATTATAACTGACAACTAAGGAAAAACGATGTTGAGCTTCATCCTTATGTCATTGCGTGACAAAACACACCTCTACAGAACATGTAATTCAGTAACCCTGCCCACCGACTCATGGAGCTGTTCGGATCACTAGCCAGCTGCAATAAACATGTGGAAGAAGAAAGCAAGATATTGTGGAAGTAGTTGCTGCATAAGCTTCCTTCGGATCATAATAGTAGGAATGTGTGATATTTCATCTATTTTAAATGAAGTTTCAGCTCACGTGGAGAAGACGTTTGTTTGCTTAATTTCTCTACGGAATTGTTTGTAAACAAGCCTCAAAGTGCTGGATTGGCAGACACAATGTTGTGCCTTCAAAATTGGATCCGACAGGAATGGTGCAACGAACTTATGTGAGTATATGTAGTAATAGTAGTCCGGTGGCTGTGTGTTTTCCAGATGGGCTACCAAAACGTACTCTCGTCGGCAGAAATTCTTTCTTGATTTGGTCGCACACGTGTGGTTTGCGCTTATATCGACCTATCCTGTGGGCCATTTAATACAGAAATACTATACCAATCAATCGCGGGTGGATGAGAAATAAATCATTGTGTTTGCTTGATAAAGACGTTTACAAGCCCTGTGGTCGAGAGAATCTTTGCAGTTGCTGCTTTCAAAATAATCTTTCCCTCATGTGAACTGACAGGGGCATAGATATGACAGCGGAGCTGAAGCTCATTAAATATGCAAATCTTATCCAATCCTAGCCGTGGGCATTGACTTCCAATTCTCTATTACAGCACGGCCATCAAAACCCAGCGTTCAGAAGACAGCCTCAAAACCAGTGTAGAAAATTACCTATTAGTTATGATGATTTTGAATGTAAAAACCACACAAACATCATTAGTTGAACTCAGACAACAGTATAAAACAAGGAAAAAAAAGCCAGTTCATGACACCTTTAAGACCAATACAAAGAAAGGATTTTTAGAAATCTTGGCCAACTGAAAAGTATGAACATGAAAAGTATGAGCATATACAGCACTCAGTACTTAGTTGGGGCTCTTTATGCCTGAATTACTGCAGTCGATCCCTCTGTGGCACTTCTCAGGTGTTATGAGAGCCCAGGTTGAAATCTGCATCTCCATAAAGTTGGTCAGCAGAAGGAAGCATGAAGTGCTCTAACACTTCCTGGTATAGGGCTGCGTTGACCCTGGACCTCAGAAAACACAGTGGACCAACACCAGCAGATAACCAATACCCCAAACCATCACTGACTGTGGAAACTTTACACTGGATCTCAAGCAACGGGGATTGTGTGCATCTCCTCTCTTCCTCCAGACACTGGGACCCTGATTTCCAAAGGAAATGCAAAATTTACTTTCATCAGAGAACATAACTTTGGACCACTCAGCAGCAGTCCAGTCCTTTTTGTCTTTACCACGGGCGAGACGCTTCTGACACTGTCTGTTGTTCAAGAGTGGCTTGACACAAGGAATGAGACAGCTGAAACCCCTGTCTTGCATACGTCTGTGCGTAGTGGTTCTTGAGCACTGACTCCAGCTGCAGTCCACTCTTTGTGAATCTTCCCCACATTTTTGAATGAGTTTTGTTTCACAATAATCTCCAGGATGCTATTATCCCTATTACTTGTACACTTTTTCTACCACATCTTTTCCTTCCCTTCGTCTCTCTGTTAATGTGTTTGGACACAGATCTCTGTGAACAGCCAGCCTCTTTTTGCAATGACCTTTTGTGTCTTGTCCTCTGTCAAGTCAGCAGTCTTCCCCATGTATGTGTACAGAACTAGACTGAGAGACCATTTAAAGGCCTTTTCTTGTGTTTTGAGTTAACTAGCTGATAAGAGTGTGGCACCAGGTGTCTTCAGTATTGAACCTTTTTTGGTTCAATTTGTGATTTTCCTTTGTTGTCAGTTATAATCATCAAAATTAAAAGAAATAAACATTTGAAATATATCAGTCTGTGTTTAATGAATGAATATAATATATAAGTCTCACTTTTTTAAATAAATTAGTAAAATAAATAAACGTTTTGATGATTGTATGAGCAGAACCTGTACATAGATGTTTTTAAAATATGATAATCCTAATGTAAAATATTGTTTTGTTGATTATTTGTGCTATAAAAAATAGGTATTGACCTGACTAGTACAAATTGTAACCATAATGCAATTTATCTCAGCATGTTTTTGCTTGCTTGCTTGCTTTATTTTATTTATTTTTTGCAAGCAATGTATTAATTCCTAAAAAAAAATCCTTATTCCATAGATGTTTACTTGTGATTTTTTTCCAGCCAAATGAATGGAAATGCTAATAGAAAATTCCTCCATGTTATCATAATGATTGAAAATGAATAAATAAACCGTATTTCTCTACTAATCCTGAATGTCATGCCACTAGACCAATAGGAAAAATGTTTTAAATTCTTCTGCTGTTTGGCCTCCTCTACCTACAACCTCAAATATTTACTGAAAGCAGGCGGAAATTCAGCAAGGCTTTATAAATCTCCCGGCTCAGCGGGGCTCTGGATCTCCGTGAGCACTTCGCTTATGCAGATTAGAGGCGGTGAATCAACATATTAAAAGCACCTGACATTTGTCCTGATATATTGAATCGTTAGCGCGACAGAATCACTTAAGCTGGATCTACTAACATCAAGTTTCCTCTGGTTATTGACCTCTGCACAGCAGCCCTGACAAGTGGAGCTGCAGCAAAGTTCATTAATAATGTGAAATAAATCAATTGTGCAGGAAATAGAGGAATCCCTGTAGCAGGGTCATTTTGTCCCATCTTTTGATCATGTGTATTGGTGCGCTATGACATCTTACCGCTTGCGTTAAATATTCGATGTGCAAAGTATTCATAAAGACATTTATGGGACATGAGTGTGCAGATTACGTTCAGGTCCCTTTCACTTCTGAACCATGTGCACATCAGGTAAAAATCTCCCTAAATCTCCATTAAACTTAATTTTTCTTAGAATATGAATAAAAAGTGAGTTATTAACTAAAACACATCACCAGGCTTAAAACAGGGCTGAGATCTGCCCAATCCATCACACAGGTCATTCCTCGGTTTTTAACTGAATTTTGAAATGGCTTAAAGTGAGTAACTTTTGTGGCGTACGTCTAAAATGTCTGTGAAATAGATAGATACTGAGGGTAATATTTTGTGTTTGCTTAGAGTTACTGGCATTCACCCACAGAACTGGTTTTCTTAGGGACGGAGTATGAACAAACACTCCCACAAAATGAAGATGAATATGCCACGTTTGCCTGGTAAGCGGCCAAAAAGCAGCCAAAACCTCTGTTCATTCATCAGTCATTTTCCAACTGCATCACAGGATAATTGCAGTAATGATTGTCGACGTGGATCATCAGAATAACCAGTCATGTTATATGAATTGTAGCACCACTCAAATAATCCAGAAATCCAAACAGTGCAGTAAACATTAAAATGCCATATTTACTGCGCTAGTTGAGATGGATATGATCCTATTGTCCTCCATTAAGCAAATGCAATTTTTAATGACTAATGCCTAAATTGTGATGCTTGACAAAGTCCATTGTGTTTTTGGTTATACAGTTAGCAGAATAATCCTAATGGGCAGAATCAGACCATTTATCATGAAGAAAACTAAATTTTGAGTTCTATCGATTGTGCCAAACGCGCCATTTTAAACAATTTGTGTCTCTTCCCTTATGTTTATTATTTTTCACCCAGAAGAAAAATATTGCATTTGTTCTCCGAATATTAAGAGCATTTGATGTTTATTTGTCATTTTTAGTATATCGTATAATTGTAACATACTACAATCTATTTAGTTTGTTCTTATATTCTTCTGATTGTTTTTATAGTAAAAAATATATTTAAATAGATAGAAAGATCATTCTAAAACCTACTTCCATCTTCCTTTCTGCCTAATTAGTGGTTTTTGTCACAGCAAAAGTGCCACACTCATTTTTGCAGCTTGTCTGTCTCCCACTTTCATTTCTTCATCATTCTTCACTCCATCGATTCCTTTTCTTCATCAAGTGGCTGCAAGGCAGTGTGAGCTCTCTTGGCAGCAGGCAGACCAGAAGCAGACGGAACTGCAGTGTCAGCTAGTCAAGACGTCCTTCGCCACTCCCTGTCACCGGAGGAATGAAGGACGAAGCCGCTGACAGAAAAAAGAACATGGTGAAGGGGAGGGGAAGGGAAGGGAAAGGAACACTTAATTTGTCATTCCCACTTGAAAACAGTAGCTAATCCCTCTATGGTCAGAGAATGAGATTAGGATTAGGACTCAATCAGATTTTACAGTGATGTTTTTTTATTGTCATCAACAGAAACTTTAAGAGATATTGTTTTGTTTAAAACGAGACTGGATTTTAAATGCATTTAGGGCATCTTAAAGTAGACTGGAATTGTTGGGACTGACTATAATGCTTCTGATCGAACAGAGAAATGTTTCCAGAACCGAGATACAATGCACTGATAATATGCTTTTGTTAGTGCAGAAATGTCAAAAGAGAATTTTAGTTTTATTTTTTAGATGGCTGCACAACTACTAAGAGGATCTTCATATACACGTTGTGTGTGTGTGTGTGTGTGTGTGTGTGTGTGTGTGTGTGTGTGTGTGTGTGTGTGTGTGTGTAACGGAGGCTAGCTAGTAGTTGCTGTTTCGAGTAAATCTCAAGAGACGTTCTAGCTACTGGCACTTGAAGTAGTAGCCTTTAGTCTCCTTGTTAGAGCATCTTACTCTCATGCCGGTGGACCTGGGTTTCGAGTCTCGCATAGAGTGGGAGTATACATATACACTGATCAGACATAACATTATGACTTGTGTTGGTCCCACTTTGGCTGCAAAAACCGTTAAGGCATGGACCCTAAAGGTGTGCTGTGTATCTGTGTGTGTTCTGCACTAATTCTGACACCTTTCTATTTTAAACTTCTTGAGCAATTTAAGCTACAGTAGCTCGTCTGTTTGATCGGACCACATGGGTCAGCCTTCGCTCCCCAAGTGAATCAGTGAGCCTTGGTCGCCCATGACTCTGTTGCCAGTTCACCACTGTTCCTTCCTTGTTCCACTTGCAGACAGGAACACCCCACAAGAGCTGCAGTTTTGGCGATGCTCTGTCCCAGTCGTCTAGCCTTCAAAATTTGGTCCTTGTCAAACTTGCTCAAATCCTTACACTTACCCATTTTTCCTGCTTCTCACACATCAACTTTGAGGACAAAAGGTTCACTTTTATTATAATGGTTTTATGTGAGGATTGTTTTAAGTTTAAGTTAAAAGTTGTTATATTTTTGAAGCCTAATACATTTTCAAATTTGATAGCTTTCAATAACACTGCAATTTTGAGTGTCTATAATTAATGTTTAAAATTCGGGGAAAGAAATTATTTTAATGAGAAATAATTTTCAACAGCTGTCTTTATTTTTCCTATATTAATTTGGAGGTTAACTGTGAAATGATTACATTATAAAATATATTAAAAACTTGTGTTTTTAATCACAGAAAAAAGTTATTAATCTAATTTATTTAATCGATTGAAAGCATTCAATTGATCTCAGTGTCTAATGTCTGCAGTTTACAATAATTTTTGTCATGATTATTAGTGATTTCATTGTTCCAGAGAAGGAGGAGGACATGGATAATGGCTATCTTTGTGAACTGCTGACTCAGCCCTTTCTCGATTCTCAGTCCATTTTGTTTTGATTGACCTATGGGCAAACATATTTTGCTCCATTTAGAGGATTTATTTAATGGCAGAAAACTTACTAACATTGTTTTCATGCGTTTGACCCCCATTTTCAGAGCTGCAATTTTAAAAGTGCAATCCATTGTAGTACAATGGAAAATAATGCACTGTAATATCCAAGAAAAGATATGACCGAGACAGCAGAAGAAGTCACTAGCTAATGACTTTACATCACTATTTTAGATCTATGGCTGCAACCCGTTTACCTGGGAATTAAACTAACACATCAGCACTGTGCTGTTATCCAGTATAGGCCTGAAATATCCACTGTCAGTTGTTTAAGAGGAAGAACAATAACAAAAAACCATTCTGATAACCACTTAATTACAGCCGCCAGGCTGAACTGATGATGTTAGGGGGCCGTTTCAGTCAGTCAGCACTGCCAGGTAGGCATCAGCGCAGTGTCCTAACAATTCACAGAGACAAACACTGTGATAGCTACAGGGAGTTTGGCCTATTCCCTCTGGAGAGATTCCACACCATCTCGCCCGACTGTCCTCGGGCGTTGCGCAAAAGCTTGACTTGATTAGGAAGAAGGAATCTTAATAACCAAAAAATAGTGGCGCCACAAGTAATCTTGGTGCCTATGTACTCAAAGCAGCTTGTGCGGCGAGTACTAAAGAGACAGGAGCATTCAGACAACCCAAATACTCTACCAGCGTGCTATGAGAAGCGAGTTGAATTGTAACTCAAGTAATCTTGTTTAATTGTATGTTGAGACAACTAAAAGCATTAGATGTATATGACAATGAAAGCCTTTGTAAATGAATACTCCACTTTGACTTCACAATTTTTTTATATTGCTGTTGTCAAAGCTGTAGATGTTTTCCCACTGCATCTGTGCACAATACGGCAGCATTAATTAATTTTAATTATTGCTGCAGGGGTGGTCATTGTGTCTGATTGAATGGTAGCATTTACGGTCAATTTAGCAGCGTCCTTATCAGTGAGCATTGGCCTCATTTGTAAAGGCCTAATTAGCTGTGAAATACATGACAAGTCAATTGTGGTAAAGGAGGACACAGAATAAAGCAGTGATCAGGCAGATGTCTGCTTGCAGGAGATACACTTTAAGGGCTGTCCTATCAAAAGCAACATTACAATGTAGCGAGATAGTGTTGTATTGGTTACCTCACCTATGACCCTTTTTGACACTAAAAATATATGAAATTAGTTCAATTAAAGGTGCACTATGCAGTATTTTTGCAGTAAAATATCCAAAAACCACTAGGCCATGTGTTATATATTATGTTCAGTTGAGTACTCACAATATCCCAAATGTTTCCAACTATTTGTAAATTGTGAGAAAATTGCTATTTTAACCAAGGAGCCGGGACGTCTGAGCATAGCGTCTGAGGGAGTCGCCTGTCAATAGCGTAATAACGGCGTTACCCTCTGTTTACAGTTTTATTTGGCAGAAGCGCCGAGCAAACACACGTCATAACATTATTTTCAACACTCAAATGTATCTAATATTTAGATGAATTCAGTGAATTCAGGTTGATTGGGACATTCATATATATATATGTGTAACGTGAAAAATGCATTCTTTTTATTAAGTTACAACATAAAAACACATCACAAAGAGCATAAACAAGGGTAGGCTATGCAACAGATGGTTTATTGGAATTATGAGTAAAAATGGTAAAAATTAAACAACTTACTTTCATTCACTTTACTTCTTTACAATCTCCGGTCATAGATAGAAGTTGCTTAAATGAAGAAATATTTCCAACATTGATTATTTAACTGGGTTGAACATGTTAAATGAGTCATATCATCCAGGTGCTAAGATCGTAGCGTGCAATGCAAAAGGCTTGCAGACGAAAATGAAAGATAATTTTTGATAGGTGTATTCTGATTATTCCTCTGGCAGTAAGTAATGTTAACTTGAGCAGCTCTTCATCACGGCTGATTCCCATCACTGGCAGTGCTGAGTGACAATGATCTCATTCAGATATTGCTGCACAATTAAAATTAAAGATGGCACAGAGCATATCGTGTAAGTGTAAATAACTAGTTTTAAATTATTGTCAAGGTGAAATACATTAAATGTTTTATCAGAATCAGATCAGATCACACGTTTACACTTTTCTTTTTAATGTGTTGTGGACAACATCCGGATACAGGTCGCATGTTAATGCCAAGTGTAAACGCAGCCTAATAAATAAAACAGCGCTACATTCAAAAAAATCTACAGAGTTGCATTATAACACGACTGTTAACACACTTAAATATATGATAAAACAGTGATGTGTTGCCCCACACAGGCATGAGCGGAAGAAGCCGAAGTGGTCGTCTGCGACATAATAAAAGTTCCGTGAAATCAAGCCGTCATCACGCTATGCCTTTGTTTTAAATAAGTGACCTCTAGTGGCAAAAAATGACATTGTGGCTTTAAATAAAATTTTAACAATACAATTAATTTAAAATTAAAGCTGGGGGAGAGGAAGGTCTGTCACTGCTTGGATGCAGCGAGGTGTCTATGGAAAGAAAACAGGCGAGCTCCAGGCTTTAGCAGGCCTCTGTTTACTCAAGCAGGTGCTATGAAATGCTCTGTGCTCTGCCCAACATCTGTTTGCCATATAAAACTCCAGGACTCTATCAACCATTTATGTACATAAATGACATAGAAATACAAACATTCAAATTTCACCTTGAACTGCAGCTATTTTAAGCATTACGACTCAATTACTGTTTATAGCAGCTAGAGAAAAGAATGTGGTTTTTGGGACAGTAGAACAGAGTGAAAATATGAGAATACAGTAAAAACAATATTTAGTGAACTTAAAAGCCCCTTATGACACTGAACTATGCACTGTGATAAACATTTTGTTTCGCTATAGAAAACGGCACTCACAGAAAAGATGGGATATGAATCAGTTACACTCACTGTGCTGAATCGAGAATAATTTGTATAAACGGCTTAAACTGTTGCATTTGGCAGGCCCACCCTGTGCCCTGGCAATAAAACATGGATAGCTGTGTCTCTCCTCAGTTTTGGTGGCAAACAGAAATTTATGAGGCATCTGATTCATCTCTCTGGCTCGCCCATCTGCCCAGTACAAGATATTGGCAAGGATTCCACAATGGCGCTAATAAAAAGCTAAAAAATAAATAAACTCAACAATAGCACAGATTGCAAATGTGCCAAAGAACAAGAAAGTGTTCAGCATTTTTAAAATGGCAGTTCTCTTGCACCATTGCACCAAATTGCAACATTATTAAAAATCTGGCCAGTACAGGTAAGCTGATAATTATTTTCATATTTTGTCCAATATGAATTATGACACGTGTATAATGATTTTTTTAATATAATATTGTATGTCATATATTATAAAATATAAATGTAATATTATAATGTTTTTTTTCTCTAAATAAAAATCTAATTAACAATAAAACTTTTTTTATTTATGCATCACAACATTACAATGTACAGCGAGGAAATATGCTAAAAGGGGTACTTAAGCCCTATGAATGTCTATTTAAACTGGGTCATTTATGTAGTAGAAATGTGAATTCATTTTTTAATTTGGTGCCTTCTAGACACAAGAAAAAAGTCAGAAAATGTATTTTTGTCTCATGTGGATAAAGACAACTCCCACAATGCACTTGCTTCGCTGCCCAACGAGGCCACTCCCAAAGCCAGAGCTACTGGTTATCACTTGCCCACCATGACAATGCGCCCACCGTCATTTTGATTTTCATAGTAATAAACACTACAATTAAAAACTGAATGAGTCAATAAAGTGTGAGTGAGCCAAACGAAAATCAGCACAAACACAGCAGGAGTCTGGCGCATTTTCAGATCATACCAGATCATTTCAGATATGGAAGCTTAACTATAACATGAAATTAATTTGAAAAGTGGAAACACTCACTTTGCTCTGTACCGCTCTGTTATGAATGCCCGAGCCATGCACATTTACATTTTGTACGTGGAAGGGTGGGTTGATAACATGCAGAACTAGCTCCTTCTACTGGCTGTAGTCTTTAGCTTCTAGACAAAAGTTTCTCAGATGACCCAAAAGGACGAAAATTCTCTCTTTTCAGGGGGATATGAGGGGGGGAAAGTATGATAATTCGAATATACTTCTGGGTTTCTACTGATACATAGCTTAATGCTAATCGCTGAAGTAACCCTTTAACTTTACATGTGTTTTCGAGGATTGATTGTTTAAAAAGGGGAAATTGTAGACCATACACAATTAAATATCCAATACCGGCCAATGTACATTAAAAGCGGATGACTGATATGGTACAGATATATTGTGCATTGCTAATCTTTAGAGGCTGTGTTCAGTGAAGTCTCAATCTTTTACTAGAATGTTACATTCTTTTGGACTGAGGATTATTGTCAAGTTGCTGATTTTTTGACGGAATCAAAGTGTCTGAGAGCAAAAGATATTTACTCTCATCAAAGAGCGGCAAGGCAAACATGACTAATGCTTTGGACACTTTGAAGGAAAGAGAAACAGGGAGCGGGCTTGAATATCTGGCTGGCTGGGCCCTGTGCGGGACGTCCTGCTGGGTACCCTGTTTTCTTTCTATACAACTGGCACTGCAGTGCATCCCTGAGCAGAGGCGGCCTGACCCCGGCTCACTGTGCTGGGTTTATTTGAGCTGCGTCGTGTGCGGCACGCAGGAATCTAACATGGCCACCCCTGCTCACGGTCAGCCCGAAACGCTCAGTTTAAGCTCCGCCGTGGGATCTTTGAGTGTTTGTTTGACGTTTGTCATGTGTTTGTGCATTTATGTAAATGGAAGACGTGAGGGGTTTGGATTTGGGTGTCTCTGAAAAGACGTGAAGAAAATGATGTGGGAAAGACAGAAAAATCAGCTTTATCACACCAGAAATGAATATATTAGTATAGAGTAAAGCACACTACCATTCAATAGTTTGGGGTCAGTAAGATTTTTATTTTATTATTTTGGAAGGAAACTAATACATTGAAAAAGTATGCATTAAATTGATCAAAAAGGAAAGTAAAGAAATCTACATAGTAACAAAAAAGTTCAATTTCAAATAAATGCTGTTATTTTGAGCTTTGTCTTCATTAAATAATCCTGAAAAAATGCAGAACAGTTTCCACAAAAACACTGAGCAGCAAGAAACTGATAATATGAATTGTTTCTTGAGCACCAAATCAGCATATTAGAATCTTTTCTGAAAGATCATGTGACACTGAAGACTGGAGTAATAGCTGATGACAATTCAGTCCTGTCATCACAGGAAGAAATTACATTTTAAAATATATTATATTAATAGAGAAATCAATTATTTTAAAATTGAAATTTTTGAGAGCAGGGTTTACCGATCGTTGATATAAAGCGATATATAATATACATAATTTTAATTAATTTTAATTAATATTGAATCAATTTTATATTAAATATTTTATAATAATTGTATATTTAATAAGAAATATGAAAAAACATTTTAAAAAGATAAATCTTTAAAATAAACATGATTATACTTTTGATGGTAACTTCTTGATTCTGCAATCATATTACTGTATTTTTCACAAATTTACATAATTGTTTAGAAATATATAAATAAAAAGGAAGTAAACACTGTAGGCTAACAGGGCACTCAGTATTCTGGTAAGTTTGTGCACACTAGTAATCATATTTGTTTCAAATATAGACAAGGTAGCAATAATTTTACATACAGCACTGTGTAAATGACATCAATATGACATTGTGGTTAACCGAATATAGCACAGCATATTTTAAAATCAAGGATTTAAAGTTTGTCGTGTCTCCAGTGAAGCTGAACTCTCCTGTTTGCATTCACTTTGCACCGTCCACCACACACAGAAACACATTAAAGCTGTACTATGTAATTTTTCCGTCCGCTAGAGGTCGCCTATTCAAAACAAAGGCGTAGTTTGATGACATTAAGCTCAGAATCTTGGGACATGTGGTTTTCACCTCACAGCCGGTGGAAAAGAATCAGGATGGAGAAATCATGTTGATGGACGCTGTTATTAAAGGGTTACTTTAGCGATTAGCATATGGCTTTGTATCAGTAGAAACCCTGGAGTATATTCGAATGATCATGCTCCCCCCACTTATATACCCCTGAGATGAGAGATTTATGCATTTTATTTCTGGAAAAATTACTCAGATGACGCAAATATCGTCAATTTGTGTCATCGGAGCAATTTTTGGCCAGAGGCTAAAGAGTACAGCCAGCAGAGTGAGCTATTTCCACATGTTTTCAACCCGCACATGGGGGGTGGGAAAACACACTCACAGTCAGGAGCAAAGTGAGTGTTTCAACTTCTCAAATTAATTCCTATTAGAAGTTAAGCTTCCAAAGGCATAAACTGAAAACGCGCCATATTGAACATGCGCTGTCAATGTATATGCTGCAAGTGTGGACGCGTTTACCTCAGGTCTCATCAAGAGAGCTCATTCATCACGATGAATGTAATCTGACTCCTGCTGCGTTTGTGCCATGACACTCCCTCAGCGGCTAAATCACATTATATTGAGCAGACACGTTCAGTTTTTAATTGTAGTGTCTGTTCTCTAACTAAACTGATTTTGTGAAAAAGAACAAGGTGGGCAAAGTGATTCAGACACAGTGATTCAGTAGCGGTGGCTTTGGGAGTGACCTTGTAGGGCAGCGAAGCATTCTGGGAATTTTTCTTTCATCACCATAAGGCAAAAATACATTTTCTGTCTTATTTCAGTCTTGAAAGCACCAAATTCAAAAATCATTTCACATTTCTACAATCCTAAAAAGATTGTGAAATTAAATGTTAATTGGATATTCAGAGATTTGTTTTAATGATATATGTGTATTAGCTGATTGTTGATGGTAAATTAGAAGGTATTATAGCCTATTGTTAGCCTTTACGTTGCTTATTTTTCACAAACCGTTTATTATATTTTAATTTCGTATTAGATATGATTGTTAAAAAGAGGCCGAAAACTAATGAAGACAGAGAAAAAAGTGAGCGCTGTGTAATACGTGCCACCCGTCAAAATAAAAGTCCAAAAAAATGCCAACTATTGGGCGATATATTGGTCGATCACTAGTAATTATATTTCACATGTTACGTATATTAATTAAATAAATGCAGCTTTAGAGAGCATAAGGACTTATTTAAAAAAATATATATAATCTTACCGACCCCAAAGTTTTGAATGTGACATAATTTCTATCTATAAAAACAATATTTATCAGAAAAGGCAATGTGAAATTTTCATTGCAGCCGAGTTTTATGATCTTTATACGTACCATAAATCACAACAGAGGTCATAGTTCAGAGGTCATAGGGCTGTTATCATGGTCTACTTTGTTTAATTAAGCAGAAATGAAAAGTAAGGCCCATGGCAGCATCCTGAATCATCTTGGGCGAATGGCGTGGCAGCTGTTCAAAGTTCTGCTATGGAAATGCTCAATATTTAATACATCGATTAGCATTAACAGCTCGAGCAGAACTGTCTCAATAGTTCCATTATTATTTGATATCTCTCCGCAGAGCAATGAGAAGTGGCATAATGAAAGGTGGATCTCTATTTCAACCTTGAAGGGGTTGGGCGCCCTGCCAGTAATGAAGACGTATTAAACCTTAATGTAACTTAATGTAGCAGGTGTCTTATATATAATGTACAGTAGCTCTTTCTAAAGCATTATATTCGTCCCTACTACCTTAAAAGCCACTAAATCTTGTGGGCTAAGTTCGTCTGGCTATGATTTTCCTTCATTAATCGATAGAAAAATTGTTAACACACCTTAACTGGGATCCATTAGTCTGTCCCCAGACAATAAATGTGCCAATGCAGCCCAGCGGGGAGTGCAAACTGCCCAGTGCACTCAGGTTAATGGCGAAAGTTGAACAAGTGACCACTTAATCTGCAAGGACGTCATATTCAGCTGCAGTCTACTCTGCGGGATGACCAGGCTTGAGAATCATCAAGGGAGGAGGCTAATACACTCATGCTTCCACTTCCGGGTTGCATCCGGGTGTATGCTAACTGATAAAATAATTAAGAATTGTTTTTTGTTTTTTTTTAATATACTTGTAATAAAAATGCACAGAGGTGCTTATTACATATATTTTCTTAATAGTTTTTAATAAATAATTTGTATAAACCGCTTTGCATCAAATCCAAAATATCATACTGCTATGATCTGCTCTGTTGTTGTTTTTTCTCACTAACCAGGATGCTGCCCCAAGTCTAATTTTTACATTTGAGAATAGCATAGATGCATCGGACTTTAGGTAACAGTTTTATATTACGGTTTTTCACAATTGCTAGGAAACATTTCTCAAACCACCCATTTTACTCACAACATTAAATACAAAACTAATTCTTAGTTTTAATTCTTAAACTATATCTTGTGGCAAAATCAAATAATTGGCTCAAAACAATTTTGTCTGTACTCAAACATTTTTTTGTCTACTTTTAGATCACACATCAGTCAATACACTACATAAAAGAGGAAGAACACAGAATGCAGAGAATGTAGTTACAGAAAAATATTTTTTTTAGTATACAAAATGTGAAATTACATAAAAAAGTAATCGCAACTACGTGAATATATTGCATACTGTATGTAGTGAAAGTGAAGTATTGAATATTGTGTACTATTACAGTTTTTCAGAAATGCTTACAGAGTTTTTGAATCTATGGCTCCATTTCTCAAAATTCTACACACAAAACCAAAAACAAAAGAAAACACTTTATTCAAAACTCTTCCAAAAGCATCCTAACTCTATACACAAACATAAAAGGATTAGATAGCCACATACACACCAAACTACACACAGATGTGAAAAGTGTAATACACTACTATCTTTTGTCTTTTGCTTGTTCAGCGTGCAGTGGAGTGTACAGGAGTTTGTCACACATACATATGTGCACAAATACACTGTTTACGTGTATGCAAAATTGATGTATTTTACAGTTATGAAACACAACTGATTCAACAACTGACGAGCTGAATAATGACAATTTTGGCTTGTTAGTGCTGCTTTTCAGGAGAATTTGTTACTATTGTGTGAAACCACTTTAAAACATTCTGTATCTCTTTAAAGCTCTAAAAGGTGACGACGATGGGATTTAGTGTTTTAGCGAATGTGAAAAACTACTGAAATGGTTTATGAACAGAACATTTAAAGAGTCTTTTCAATTGAAGGAGAGTATGAATGTACACAGCACTTTTCATTGTCCATTTCTTGACAGAGGTGAGCTGCTATGATGCATGATTTCAATACTCTTCCTCATCTTAGGGTGACCACTGGAGGACAAATACACCCGTTTGTGACAACATCTTCCTCTCATTTATAAAGCTCGGCGTTCGTGCTGTCAAGTATTATATTTCTGCAGTCTGTATGCCTGACAAATATTTTTAAAGAAATTAATAATTTTATTCAGCAAGTATAAGTTGATCAAATGTGACAGACATTTATAATGATCCGAAAACGTCTTTCAAATGTTCTCTAATGAACTTTAGCTTTTAAAAATGGAAAATAATCCGTTTCCACAAAACTTCTAAGAAACAGAGCTGTTTTCAACATTGATAATTAACAAATTGTTAAATCGATTTAAACTGTAATATTTCATATTACTGTTCTAATGTATTTTTGATTAGATAAATGATCAAAATTTGATCAGAAGGGACTTCTTTCAAAAATCTTATAGACCCCAAACAGTTGAACAGTATATCTTTTTTTGTAGTGTAAAACATTTAAAGATAACTTTTATGAATAAAGCTTTGTGAATAAATCAAACAAAACCTTAATATTTTTCAATTATTTTACATATAGTATTGTTTTGTAAAATGTTTTCTGAACCCTTCCTGTTTACCACAGTTACCAGTATGGAAAAAAAATATTAAGTATTAATTTGTATTTTTTTGGAAAGAAAAATGATCAGTGAGGTTTATGATTTACACAGCATTTCTGTCAGGACCACTATCGTCAAAGAGGACTGATTGACTATTAGCATATAGTTTTAGATTGCTGGTATGGTTCTGTTCTGGGCAAAAAAGAGAGCAGCAATAAGCCCCCTTAGGGTAAACAGAACAGAACCAACATAATGTATTGCAGATATAATTTAATGTTGATATTAAAACACAATAATTCAAGAATTTAGTCAGATTCTATAGTGGAAATAGAATGCCAAATCCTGACATGACAAGAGGAGGAGCTGGGGATGGAGGAGGGTGAATTAGCTCTGGGGAAACGCGATAGCTGCTGATAATAGCCTACTGAGGAGATATATAAATGTATGTGTGGTAGACATCATATTCCTATATGTAGAAATGAGCTTATAATGTGACCTGCCAGAACTGACACTAAGCTGGATTTTCAGTGTTTTGTTTTTTGTTTTTTTCAAAATATATATTTTTCAGCTATGGGTATGTTTACACAAAAACTATATACTCAAAACAGAAAAGGTTTTCCTTCTTGTTTTTGTGTGTGTGCAGATGACAACATTGTCAAAACTATCCCTGTTCACGGATCTGCAAAACGACTAAAAACGCTGTATTCTGCCAGGCCAGTAGTTGGCGCCTATAGACTGAACATTTAACACGCATTCGCAAGACGTCACTGTCTTCACAAATTAGCATTTTTGTAGTTTACATAGAGACGATAACGTTATTGCTTTCAAAAATGTGTAATTTGAAACCTGTTTTCAAACGTTTGCGTCCCGAAATGCCATTGTGCAAATGAATGGCTGAAACGCATAAAAAGTGTGTGTGATCAGACAGGCCTGCATGGGAGTATCCACATAATTGAATTTAGTCAACCTGTTTTGATCTCCTGCTCTTTTGGCTGAAGCCACTTAGCGGGCTAATTATTATTGGGATGAGTCAGCTCCAATATATCGCATCCCCCAAAAGATCCATGGAGAATATCAGTGGATACCCAGAGCACTTGCTTTCGGCCTCCAAACAGGCTGTGTGAAAATTAGATCAATGAGAGAATATATGTGACAAAGGGGTAATTAAGTGGTGTCATGCTGCCAAACCTGATGGGGACGAGAGAAATGTGTGAGGTAATTCCATTTACTTTGTCTTGGATTGTGCCCCATCATAACTGCTAATTCAATTGTACATTCATTCTGCCAACTCCTCGCCATTAAGTATGCATTTAATTGCTTCCATAAAGCTTTTAATATGCAGCGCACAAAACAGGGACATGACATCCTCGCTCAGATCGCAGCTGCCCTGCCTCCGCTTCGATAACATTGGATAGATGTGTGTGTGTGGGGGGGCGGATTCAAATATATCTGTGCTACACAAACATCTGAAGCCCATTTCACGTCCATAATTCATCTTGGGCATGTATATGTGCACTCCACGCACAGAAAGAGTTGTAACATCCCGTGCTTTTGTTGTCTCCTACCAGTAAAAAGCGTCTTATCTTGTCGCTAGACAAGAGCTTAAGGCCGCCACAGCGCACCAGCTCCCTGATAAGGGACAGACACGGTGCGACAAGGGAAAGGGAGGAAGCATCAGACGCAGAGGGAGGAGGAGAAGGAGAGATAAAATCCGTGTTCGGGCATCGGTCTCTGCCTGACAAACAGGCCACACATTAAAGCCGAACAAAGGCGACAGACCATCAATTCAACGATATGTACACAATCATTACAGCGAGGAAACAAAGGCTGGTGTCAATTGCGCCTGCGTTATGCGCAGTCTCTCAAATTAAAACCTTGTAGCGAGCCGCATCTGATGGCAGGAGCTATTTAGCGGCAATATTTTACAGCGCAGCCAATGAAAAGCAATAACTGTTTTATTTAATGTATCTGCTCCTGGCAGCTGCTCTGGGAAGGACGCTTAATAGAAGCTGTCGATCAATGTCAGGGCAGGGGCAATAACAGCCCCTCACTGCAATAAACATGAAGACAAGATAACGTTGGTCCTAGCTGATCAGTGCCTTGTTAACTTCTAGTCTAGCAGGCTCCGTTTGTCATTTTATTTTGTAACACTCATAATTCGTCAAGCTAGATGGCTATCGGAGAGCTCCTCTCTTTTTCTTTTTTTCTTTTCCTCTAATTTGCCCCCTGAGGAGAGGTGAATGGAAAAATGGCACAGGAGGAGAACAGCCACTTGTAAATAATGTACATCATCCTGACAAGACAGATCTATGCCCAGATCAATGTGTGTATACTGTGAGGGGATTTGCGTACACACGCAAGTACATATGAGCGATCGGAGGACGCCGAGGGCAGATGGAGACATCTGTTGATTCAGGAGATACAGGATGTTTACACCTAGGACAGAGAAATCTCTTGTTTCTTCAGTTAATATTGGGCAGAACATATTGGCCATTCCTCAAAACAGATAAGTGAGTGTATGTCCTGACATGGGGTCACTTTGTTCTCCAAACTTTACTTTGTGCAGGCATATTTTGATTGGTTTTGTTTCTTTGATCACAGAAAAAAAATGGTAGACTTTATAGCCAGGTGATGCCAAAATAAAAGTCATCCATTTATAATTCAAAGTAAATATGGACCCTTTTCACAGGCTGATGATGCATATCTGCTTTAGTTAAATCATCTTAAATCTGGAGAAAAAAAATTAATAGTTTTATTTTTAAACAATTTATTGTATATATATATATATATATATATATATATATATATATATATATATATATATATATATATATATATATATACACACACACACACACACACAAAAGTAATAATTAAATATATATTAAATTATATACAATTATACAATTATAACCTTTTTTAATTGATTGATATTTAAAATTATTCATTATTAATTATTGCATTTATATATTTTTTTCCATTTATAATGTAAACCATCTTTCTCAATTGTTTCCCTCTTTTGACATGTTGTGGTAATACAAGAGTAGATTTTATTTTTAGATTTAACAATTTTTTTGTAATTATTTTATATGAAATATTATTTTTTAACATTTTGTTTTGAATAAAATAATATATAACATCTATCTGTCTGTCTATATCTATCTATCTATCTATCTATCTATCTATCTATCTATCTATCTATCTATCTATCTATCTATCTATCTATCTATCTATCTATCTATCTATCTATCTATCTATCTATCTATCTATCTATCTATCTATCTATCTAATTGTTTTACACGTAATAATGTTTAAAATTATTGTTTTATAAACTTAAATAAACCATCTCTTTCTCTACAACCATCTCTTTCTCTCCCCAAACACCCCTACCGGTAAAACCGTGGCATTGTATTTTTCTTTTTTGTATTTAGTCATAGTAGCTCTCAGCATCTTTTAAACACTTACACACTGCATCCAGTTCCCAGCTACATCCAGAGTGGTCTTTTGATTTGAACACAGGTAAACTAAAGTAACTGTAGACCATCTGGGAGACACAGCTTTAATCTTTATAAAAACCTTCACCCAAAGTCCTCTGTCCCAACGGAGTGGAGATTAAATGCTTCTTCACATTAGTAATGTCAGCACAAAATGATTATCTTCTCTGAATAATTTATCCCCTTGCACAGAGTAATTTCCTTATCTTTCCTTTTTTGCCTCTTTTACTGCGGAGGAAACGGTAAATGGCTGTTAGTCTTCAGAAAACCAATGGATCGTCTTTTCCATCAATCAATTAAAAAACACTTACCTCACACTCAACATGATTTATATCTTGTTAATAGAATTGTCTCACCATATCCCTGTATTATTATACCTCTAAATTCCATTAGCTGTTTGCTTAATGCTCAATTTAATGCTGACCTCTAAGGGGAGAGAGATAGCTGTATTAGTCTAATAATAGTCAATGTACACTGAACCTCTTTCTGGGAATGCTGTAGGTCAGGGCAGGGAGAGGTCTCTGGATTCGCTGAATATAGTGCCCATCACAGTGACCTCTCTATCAGAGTACACAAACTCCCTGTGCTTTAAAAGTGCATCAGTGCACGGCCATCACAGCTAGAGATTGATTTTCCACCTATGGAATTTGGAATGAATCACAGTAAACATGGAGGCACTGCCGGACCGGATCTGATGTTCCGGAGATCCCTGGCTGTGGGAATGTATTCCTGATGAATGTAAATAATTATTTTCATGATTTGTTATCACAAATTTTTTACTTTTGTCGAATTAACTTAATGTGGTTCAAAAAACATAATATTTAGAGTTTCTGTTGATTAAAACAATCAAATTGTATTAATATTTTATTTCAATTAAATAAAGGCAACCAGGTTACTTAATTTAAGTTATACCAAGAGTAATTTTAATGTTCACTATATCTATTTGCAACATACTGTATCCAGAATCTGTTTTTATCATTTTAGATTAGATTTGGTTATTTAGCATGCAAACAAATGCATTCTTACAGATTGATGGTTTCATGATGGCTCTAAAACTGTATTCCACTCAGTGACCTTGACACAGTTGCATGTAAGATAGATTTTAAATATTCATTACGGCAGGCCCTAAAGACCCATCACCATCCTGTACCCAAGGGATGAAGTAGCACTGCTGCATGGGGATAAGTTAAAAAAACTAAACCGTATAGCGTCATCCAATAATCAATCATTGAACTTGCCCATGATTGCAATCATTTATTACTTCAATACATTAAGTTCGAATTAACAGAGGAATCAAAGCATCCTGCTTCATCAAGTTTTCTCCACACAAATGAAGTGAAAAGTGACCTTTTTTTGTGGATTTTATTTAGTTTATTTATTGACATTAAAATGTACAGATTATACAAGCTATATTTCTATATTTTATGAGGCTTTGATAAATTATGATAGCACCATTTATTAAAAGAGCATGAGTGGGGATGGTTGGCACTTCCAACGTAAACAAGGATTACAAATGTATCTTAATACATGCATTATATTAAGGGTGACATGCATGCTAGTTAAAATGTGCATTTAATAAATCAATTAAGAGACATTATATCAGACAAATCATTGTTAGTTTGGTTTAAATAATAAAAAATAATAATAATAATTTCTGTTTGTTGTTGTCTTTAGGCCAACACTGCACCTTTGTCAAGTTTTGTCAGATCAGTATTCCCTGGGTCGGCATTGTGCGGCTCTCGTTTTCTCTGATAGTACATGTGGAATTGGCATTTTTCAGGTCGTGGAATGTGGAATGTGCAGTGTGAACTAGCCTTTAAAAGCCCCCAGTTGCACATAACTTTAGTTATAAACGAACAAAAAAGTCTAGGATTTTTGTTTTCTGAAAATATGTATGTTTTACCTAGTTGGGTTAATTAATGTTTGTTCAAGAAATAATGACTATTGTGACAACCAACTCTTTTGAATATTGTGCGGTCCCCACTATGCTGAAAACAAAAACTATAAATATAATTCCATATGTAAAATATGATTGCAAAAACTTGTTATACTTATTATAAGGTGCTTAGACACCTTATAATAGTAAACTCAGTACTCACCTGAACACATACTTGGTAAACAATACACAGTGACAGTAACATTTGATGGATCGTTTTTGAGTATGAATGTCATTTTGACGATAAATGAACTCCAAATATTACAAAATGACGAGTTACTAAACCTAACAACAAAAGCAATGATAAAACTGTAAATCCAGCTGGAAAGCAAAAATAAATCAACCTTAATAATTATTCATGCTCCAGTGCATGATGGGAACACCAGTATCAGAAAAGTTGACTATAGTTTTACTTAATTTTATAACGTTGATATTTATTTCTACAAGCTTGAGTTAAGTACTTATAAAGAATTTGCTTTGTTTTTTAATTCTTGCCTGAACTTTTTCATGTAGAAATTACTTATTTTTTTCTGTATTTAATTCACCACAGAATCATTTTTATCAGTGCAGGAGAATTATGGATATTATTTGCGAATGACCATGCAAAAGTTATTATAGTCATTCTAGTAGTTCTCTAACCTTTATTTGCCATTAACATTTCATCCTTGAATGTGAATATGTAAAGGGTAAAAATGGCACCAAAAGATTCTTTTGCTGCTACACACCTACTGAATAACAATTTCCTTTTATTTTTGTTCACATCTTATCTTGAATCTCTGCCAAGAGAAATACTCTAATGTATATTTCTATAGGGAAAGCACTGTCAGAATCTCACCGAGTCGTCTTTTGCATTCCGTCAGGTACTGACTGACCCCAACAAATACCAAGTATTTGTTTAATTTGCAAATCATTTATTTTCTCTCACTAAAGAAACATGAATATTGGCCTACTCAAGCGAGGTAAACTCCAAAAATATGTATGTACGACGCACGCACGCTATTCCAGTATTACACCATTCAGTGGATCCCACTTTTCCCAGCACTGGCTAATGGAACATACCGACGGCAAATAAATATTCCACCGAGGCCGTTTCATGTAGAGAAGGGTTTTGAATATCAAATCTGGGTTTTGATCTAGTCAGATGATCCGTACAGTAATAACAGGGCAGAGACAACAGCTCCCCGTGGATAAAACACAGAGTCGTAGACATCAGCCAAATACTGACCACAGTTATTAGATTAGTTTAAATCTTCATGGCATGATCAATAGCAACGTGTTTATTTTTGTGCACTGAGTTATTCATTAGAAATTCAAACAGCCTTAAAGAGGCTCATTAGGATCTGATTTGCTGGGGCTCACAGAGACTTATTGCCCCATTGTGGAGAAGGAGAAAAGGCCACCGGAGACAGTGAGGGGTAGATCCTCACAATGGACAATTTGTTCACATGGCTCAGCTATAAAAATAGGAGGAATAAAATTGAAGATGGTGTCTGTGTGTGCAAAGAAATGTAGCACGATATGCCATTCTTTATGATTTAATCCTTCTGACTTTTGTGTTATAAATTAAAGAGATGGGAATTTAACAATTGTGAATGATTCTAGTTCTTTAATGTATCCATTAATGCTTCTTTTGGGGGGAAAACACTTTTTGGGAAATGCAATTCCATTTGCCAAATTATGAGATCAGTTTAAAAATAAATGTAAAACGTATTTTTTTGTTGTAAATCTGTGTTTGATAATCCATTATTCTTCAGTGAATCGGACCTGTTGAGCTGATTGTTTGATTCACTAAAAAGAACCGACAAAAAAAAGGCTTATTTGAGATACTGCTCACAGAGTGTGTGTCACTCGACGTGGATCCCGTAACATTATTGCGGCGCCGTTAATTAAGTAGCCTGTCAAATTCTGTCAGGGTATCCATCTCCATACACATTCTCTCTGTACGTATCTCCGTCTGCATCAGCAAAAGTCTGCATGTGTGAGAGCCCTTCGGTTCCGATATCATTTTTTTTATGGAACCAGTTTTGAACGATTAAACCTAATTATCTGTATATTAAAATGATCAGAGGGAATACAATTATATTTATGAAATGTGATTTAAAAACAGGACTTTAACAATGCATGCTTTTGTAATTACTGATAAATGCAGCGCATTTTGAAAGGCAGGTCTTAAAAGCTATTTTGTCATTATCACATTATTGCATTACCATTACTCGGTGTACAGTAGCCAGTTCAGATAATTCAATTGAATTGCATTAGGGAGCTCAGATCCCATTTGACTGGGGAAATGGAACATTAATTGGCATTTGTTCAAGCCAAACAAAGGACACCGAGGGAATATTACCAAATTAAAAGACTTTCAAACGTAGAGAATAAATCTTCAAGGACTAACACGGCCTGGAAAAATGACCAAACACACTAGAAAATGTTTTTAAAATAAGTGGTTCATGAAAGTGCACAGAGCGAGGATTACATTTATAATTCAAAGAGCCCAACCCTCGCTAAACTCACGCACAACATTTGATGGTGTGTTACTCCAATTAAACCACAATTAGAGGATTTCTTCATCACAGGTCAGAGATGAGAGTAGCTTGTTTTCCAAACACCTTCTTTTATGGCGGACTGTGCTTGTGGGAGGGGAGGGGATTTTTCCTTCTTCACATTTTTTCACTTTCCATCTCAGTTCTCCTCAGTGAATTGATGGAATGACCTGGACTTGATCTTTGAGGTCAACATGCCTGATGGTTCCTGCAGATTGATAAATTGATTCAAAACTATTACCATGGTAAAAAAGCAATAAGGTCATAAAACTTGCATTGGTCCAGCTGAGTAAATCCGGGGCATTTCGCCGAAGGAGTGGCGCGGCAGGATGGGAGCATGCGTCGGAATGAGAGAGCGAGAAATGACTTTGAAGAGCTCATCATCTCCAATCTATTTTTCCCGCCCGTGCTTCATGCCGCCGCATAGAGGCACTTCATTACAGGGGAATAACTGTACACAGCCCGGGCCGCGCGCCTGCCTCCTGCTCCTCGCGGCTCCCCTGAGGGGCTTCAGGTGCTTAATACCTCATCACTGGCTTCATTGAACGCTTTAATCTGCACTCCTGTGATCAATAGAATCCCGCTGTAAATTAAAATGGCCATTCCGTGTAATCAAACCTGTTAATGCTCATTCTGAAAACCATTATTTGTGGAAGGCATTTAGGGGGAATTGCCACACTGACAAGCCCCCTTGCTTGCAGAGATTATCAGAGGACAAGGATTTGGACAAAGACAGAGAGAAGGATGAGAGAAGGGGGATCCAGTCTGTCCCTCGCCAGCATAACGTGCTCTGCAGACAGAGAGAGGGATTGAGGGAGGGCGACCGCGAGAAAAACACAAGCGGCGGAACTCAGTCTAGTGCAGAACATAATGGGAGGATGGGCGAGAGGGGAGATAAGTTTAGAGAGAGGGGCCCGCCTGTCTGCTCGGGCCTCTCCGACACTCATACGCGCAGAAAATGAAATTTTCGAGCCTGCCATTTCTGCGGCAAATTCAATTACGCCAGCCGCTTGTACAAAGAGCTGTAGCTTCCTTGGGCCTGAAATTGAAAAAAGGCAAGTGCTGATGAGATGGTGAATAACTGGCTCGGCTTTGATAGCAGACAGGTGAGAGAGAGCCTCTGCCGATCGCTCACGCGAGTCCCAAAACTTAAAGTATCGCACTGAATATTGTTGCAGAGAGGTCTTTGAGGGGTCTTTGGAAATACTAAATGTTGACAAACCCACTCACTTATACGAACACGATATGGTATGTGGTACAAAATATCACTGAAAAGGACGGAGAGGTAAATAATGGGGTGTCGTAGCATCTCCTTTTTTGATTTTCCACATGAGCACGTCACTTATGCCGTGCTAGCGTAGCGTAAACCTCCAGATCTGCACAGCAAGCTGCCGTAAAATTAGAGCTCTTTCTTGTAATCCTAATTGTTTGTACAATTCATAGTTTTTCTCACGGTGCACTGGCGTTCCCGCCTGAAAAATCTCATTCTAATTTGAGAGACAATCCTGCAGGGACTTCATAAGAAAACTGCCATTTAAGGCCGACAAGGCGAGAGGAGAGGAAAGCTATTACTGCTGTATCTTAAAAGGTCAATTACATTCTGTATAATGACTTTGACTGTTTAATCCAAATGTATGAGTCTGTTGCTAAGCTTTCTTCTGACATTGATAGACTTGAGTGGCAGAGAAGGATCTTCTCCTGTCAAGACATCAGCAGCGGGGAGATAATGAGAAACGGCACTTGAAATTTTTCCTCGCTTGACGGCGACTGAATCTGCTTCGGGAGGAACATGCTGTTCTCTTTCTCTCCTTATCAGCTTAAATGTTTGACTTGGTGTGGTCAGGCGGGGATCAAGTACTGGTTTTGTTTGCCGCCGGAGCTAAAATGGTCTACGGCGTGACCCGAACAACACTTTTTTTTTGCCAGATATCATCTCTCCCCTTCCTGGATATTTAATGCGATGTTTGCTCATCCAATGCCCGTGATTCCAGCGCCAGCATCTCATCTGCAATGTAACACAATTTCCGCACCTGAAAAGCAACTGTCTCGAGTCAATAGACTATAAATTGCTCTTGGAAATGGCGTGCTCTTAAATAAAAGGTCTGAAGCGGACCCCCGCCTTTTTTAATCATTTGTATGTTTAGCTGTTTGGTCAATTTACTTTACCGCTGTGATGTTTCACGGTTAAAGGCCATCAATCACATTCATGGTGAGAAAAATCTCCCGCTACAATATTACAGGTTATTAAAAGGATGATGAGAATGCAGCCACATGGGCAGGCAAATGCCCTTTTTCTCATCTTCTGAGAGCGTGGCCTTGAGATAATCTAGTGATTCATCTTCGCCCTGCCCATCAACAAGTGGCAGTGGGCTCAAGTCCCCAATAATGAGCTACTCTGTCCATTTCACCTTCTAAACAAAAACATTAGTCACATCACATTCTCTGTCCACTTACTATACTGGGATCCTGTACTCGCGACAGCAACCGCTGATGCATTTCAATTGATCGGCTTTATGAAGGTTATAACTAGACGTGAAGAAATTCAATCTGTGACAAGCTATATTGCAAATATTCTCTCTGCACACAAATAATAAGACTTTCAAAAGCACTCTCTATCTTGTGAGGTCCCTCCTCTTGTCAGATGGCACTTGTCTGAAGATGATTTAGACCTTGGCTTGATCAAAGCTTTGATCTGAGTGTCAGTTTACAAGCTGTCCTTTTCTGCTAAAGTGACTCTTATCAGGACATGGCCCGATGAGAGAGAATTTTACAAGGCTTTGCTCAAGAAATGCGGAGAAAAAGTGAGATTTCACGAGTGACTATTAAACATGGGGAGGAGATACAAAACATGCATTTAATTGAACTTCTCCTCAACTTTCATATGGCACAATGCAATTACATCTTCCTTGTCGGTGATGAATTATTCCCATCTAAAATATGGGTCAAAATCCAATGAATTTAAATTTCAAATGACTCTATAGAGCTTTTTAAGAAGATTGATGACTTTTTCCCCCCTAGTTTTGATTAAGGTTTTGTAAAATGGCTGTGATTATTTAGCACTTAGAAAAGTCTAGAAAATTAATCATTTTATGAAGTGATATCATTTGATATTTAAATAAGACAAACGATAGAAGTCATCTCACGGCGTTTAAATAGGACTTATAAGCTAATATTTCTTTTATCACTATACAGGATATTAATAATAGAATTATGGATTCTCATACAGTCAATCATCCAATCATTTGGAAGCTGAATACATTCAAAGCAGTGAGATATATTTGATGAGCTGAATATATAATGACAATACTATAACTGTGGTTATGTCTGTGTTAATTCTGTTCAGTTTACTTCTTTTATTTATATTTACTCTGTCACAACTGTCTTTCTTTAATAACTATGAAAATCAGCCATCAATTATACTGACATGAACTTGCTTCATTTCGATATGGACATCACTGAAAATAATAATAACTTCAAGCCACATGTTGATTCAGTAACCATAGTGATGGGTTCAGTTTAGTGAAGTGTTCTGAATCTGGAAACTTGCCTTATTAGAACTTTATTACTATATTACTTAGACCAACCAGCTTGTTTGGTAGTCACACTGAAAAAAAAATCAACTTGTTTGTGCTGCCTTCACATTTTAAGTTGACTTAAACTTGGACATTTGAGTTGACTAAACTTAAAATAAAGGAACACTCACTTTTTAAGTTGAAACCAGCTCATAAGGTTTATTTGTCATTCAACTGGACTACTTTGTGCTGAATGTTTTGAATTCCCCAAAAAGAATCAGTTGAGTCATAAGAGTCATAAGAGTCATTTGTTCTTGAATTGACTTACACGCTGCATGTATTTGATTCAATACAAAGAGCTGGCATAGAAAAATAATTTATTTGTGGATTTGGTTGCGTTAATATATATATATTTTTGCGTGCAGGCTGTGAGGACAACTTAATAAAAAGATGTCTCTTAACATTATTCCACAATGTGCAGTGTTTTATACGATTTCAATGCCAACTGAAATCAAAACATTCACAACAAGGTCAAATATGATTTTGTTTGCCATGAAGCTAAAATTTTCGCAGTGAAGCGTGGTTATAATATTTCAGTCATTGCTTTCCAATGTCAAACAGATGACACTCATATATGAACACGTTTGATTTCTGAGCACTTCCTTTGAATACACTCTAAAAAATAATTCAGTGGCTTAGTAAATATCACAGTAATAATTAACTTTATTAACTTAATAAAATCCCTCAATATCATTTACTTGATGGTTTTAGTTAAACATACCAAAATAATTGACTAAAAATCCAACAGTTAATTTTGTCTAAAATGTATAGTTATATTTAAGTTTTTTTCACTAAAATAATTTAGTATTCAAATAACCAATTATTTATTTTAAATATACTTAATACATTTGCAAAATTTATTTCAAAATATTTGAGAATGGAGAATTAAACCGATCTTAGTTTTTAGAGTGTACAGTAAATGACGTCCATTCATTTTGAATTCCTTTATTAAGAAGGTCTATTCTATCTGTACAACAAAACAGTAGAAATAGATAATCTCATTTTCTGTTGAGCGATTTGTCTCTAGAAGGAATGTTTGTAACACAATTTGTTAGAAAAATCCCTGGGCTTTGATAGATTTATAACAAAAGAGCAAAAATGGAGGGTGCCACTATCACTCCCCTGACCCCATAAATCACATCTTTAGTGACCACATATTAAGTGCTTTTCTCATTCCCCGCCCATTAAAAGTAAATAATCTGCAGAGAATGAGGCATTTGCTAAGGAGGCATCCTATTTTTCATATGTGACAGTTATCTGAGTGAAGGTGTGCAGGTGGGATGGAAGGTGGAGCAGAATGATGATGTCAGATTAAGGATGGCGGATGCAGAGCCTCACAGCCCCTCTGACCGTGTGTATTTATAGAGGAAGGAGAATTTATTGGTGGCTGCTTGCTGGCGATGCAGTCTGGCACATTTTACATCCTAAACTGGATCATCATTTAACACTGATGACGCATAGAATGGTTCGGTACCCTCTCCAGATGTACATCGCAAATATCTTGCTGAATGTGTTCTGGCTTCCTGTTTATACATCTTGGGTCACCATAAAAGCGTAGTAAGTCACATGCATCTGGACTGAATAATTCCACATATTTATAAAAATGAAGTTTCGCCCCAGCAAGTGAAATGAGATGCAGACAGCATTGGTGGAGGCGAGTAATTAAGTTCATTAAGTTAATTATTTTTTCCTCCTGAGTGAAAAGGAGAAGGAAATAGCAACCAATCACTAATTAAGTCCTCCCCTCATCATATTGGGAAAAAATGAACATTATGCAGCTACATCGGTTTCATGTTGTTGCATATTCATAGCGTTAAATTAATTTAATACCTCCCATATAAATCATGCAAATTTATGAAGTGATGGTTTCATTTTATTGCACCATATTAAGTCATGTTCGATGCACAAGGTGGCCGTGAAGTGAGACATTACTCAAGGTTAGTCCGTGTTATTTATGACATATCTGTCAGTTAATACTCAACTGGCTTTTATTGCACTTTAATGTGCAAGGAAGTAATAATATGAAGCGCAGTTATGAGGGTGATGATGGCACAGATGTGTTGGACAGCAGGGCAGAACCAATGCTATCTGAGACGGATGAGTCTGTGCACAAAAAACACAGATACATCTCATTTTAACCTTTATGGTCTGTTACTTTGGGGTCCCCAGGGTCATTAAATAATTCAATACAATGGTCTGATGGTGTGATTTATTTCATTTTTTTATGTATTTTATTATAAAATAATTTAACACAATTCTCTGATGGTCTGATTTTGTATTTTATTATTAATTTCTTTATTGCTGAGATAACTTAATGTATTTTATTATTATTTTTTATCATTGAGAGATACTATTATAGTTTTTTTTAAATTGAATTAGTTTTTATTGATATATTTTTCATTTTAATTTTAGTCATTTTGTTGTCTATTTTAGTATTTTTTTTAATTACTTTTTTTTTTTTTTTTTTAAATATGTCTATAGTTGTTATTAATTTTTTGGGGGGTTTAGTCTTAGTTATTCTATTACCGCAATTAAACTACACTGTAAAAAGTGAACAGTTGGATCAACTTAAAAAAATTACTTCAATTGGTAACACCTAAACATGTTAAGTTCTCTCAACTTAAATAATTACGTTTTGTCAACTTACTTTCAATGGGTCAATCACACTTATATTAATTGAGTTCATTGAGTTAATTGAGAAAATTGAGTTCATTCAACGTAATTTCATTTAATTCCAACTTAAATGTATTAGTTTTTCCCACAGTTGGATCAACTTAAAAAAATTACTTCAATTGGTAACACCTAAACATGTTAAGTTCTCTCAACTTAAATTATTCCATTTTATCAATCACACTTATATTGAGTTCATTCAACCCTATCATTTACATTAGTCTAACTGAATTTCATTCCATTCCAACTTAAATGTTTTAGTTTTTCCTACAGTTGGATAAACTTTAAAAAATTACTTCAATTGGTAACACCTAAACATGTTAAGTTCTCTCAACTTAAATTACTACATTTTATCAATCACACTTATATTAATTGAGCTCATTCAACCCTATCATTTACAGTAGTCTAACTGAATTTCATTCCATTCCAACTTAAATGTTTTAGTTTTTCCTACAGTTGGATAAACTTTAAAAAATTACTTCAATTGGTAACACCTAAACATGTTAAGTTCTCTCAACTTAAATTATTCCATTTTATCAATCACACTTATATTAATTGAGTTCATTCAACCCTATTATTTAAATTAGTCTAACTTAATTTCATTCCATTCCAACTTAAATGTTTTAGTTTTTCCTACAGTTGGATTAACTTAAAAAAAATACTTCAAGTGGTAACACCTAAACATGTTAAGTTCTCTCAACTTAAATTATTCCATTTTATCAATCACACTTATATTAATTGAGTTCATTCAACCCTATTATTTAAATTAGTCTAACTTAATTTCATTCCATTCCAACTTAAATGTTTTAGTTTTTCCTACAGTTGGATAAACTTTAAAAAATTACTCCAATTGGTAACACCTAAACATGTTAAGTTCTCTCAACTTAAATTATTCCATTTTATCAATCACACTTATTTTAATTGAGTTCATTCAACCCTATCATTTACATTAGTCTAACTGAATTTCATTCCATTCCAACTTAAATGTTTTAGTTTTTCCTACAGTTGGATAAACTTTAAAAAATTACTTCAATTGGTAACACCTAAACATGTTAAGTTCTCTCAACTTAAATTATTCCATTTTATCAATCACACTTATATTAATTGAGTTCATTCAACCCTATCATTTACATTAGTCTAACTGAATTTCATTCCATTCCAACTTAAATGTTTTAGTTTTTCCTACAGTTGGATAAACTTTAAAAAATTACTTCAATTGGTAACACCTAAACATGTTAAGTTCTCTCAACTTAAATTACTACATTTTATCAATCACACTTATATTAATTGAGCTCATTCAACCCTATCATTTACAGTAGTCTAACTGAATTTCATTCCATTCCAACTTAAATGTTTTAGTTTTTGGATCAGTTGGATCAACTTAAAAAAAATACTTCAATTGGTAACCCTTAAAAAAAGTAATTTTTTTCAACTTAAATAACTACATTCTATCAACTTAATTTCAATCACACAAGACTCAAATAGCTTTAGAAATATTTATTAACAATTCATTTTATTAAATTTAATTTCCCTTTTTTACAAACTTTGAGAAATCATTACAAACTGTTCATATTTGTTGTGCAAATGAAACTTCCTGACACACTTAACATCCATTTCATTAACAGTCTTTTTGAAAAGTTGTCATTGCCTTTCAGGATTATGCTAAAAACTGAGCCACTAATCTATCTTTAAAAATAAATATAAACAGTGGTTATGCGAATAAATTAGCCACATAAATAAAAAGGGATACTTCACAAAAGGGAAAGTTCACCAACAAATGGTTCAAGTTGTTCCAAACCTGTATTTGTTTCTTCCTTCTGCTGAACACATAGGATGATGTGTTGAAGAATGTTGGTAACCAGACAGCTGACGGTACCCATTGACCTCCATAGCAGGAAAAAAAAATACTCTGGAAGTCAATGGGTACCGTCAACTGTCTGGTTACCAAATTTTTAAACACATCTTTTGTGTTCAGCAGAAGAAAGAAACTCATACATGTTTGGAACAACATGAACCATTTTTGGATGAACTATATCCCTTTAATATATTCTATGGAACCATTTCTACCGAGTGTATTGTGATAAGTGCTTTAGAATAGCTTACAGGCAATGCTATAAACCATGTTAAAAAATCTAATTAAAAAATAAACAGATCATGGAAAATGTTTAACAGCAATGGGTGATTACCCTTTCACCAATCAACTACAGATTCAAACATACAACTAGATACTAGACAAACATATGAAACAAATGGATAATCTTACAAACATAAGAAAACAAATTAAACTAAACTAGAGACATTCTTTCAAACACAGACTAGACATAAGCACATTCGAACATTACTTCAAGTTCACTGTAGTCTACTGAAAAGACTGCTTGACATCTTGTGCTAATGAAGCTGTAAGAGCACTTTCTGGAATGCCGTGAATATAAGCTCACCCAGCTCACCCTCGCAATCATCTCGTAGGTTATCCTAAAGTAGTGCACATAAAAATAAATTTAAAAAACATTAAAAAAAAAAACAAAACATTTTGCTACCACAAATGTAAAATTTTCTGAAAAATAAATCAAAATAGAATGTGGCCTTTCAACTCACAAGGTATTCCTTGATAAGGTCTTGATTTCCCCCAGGAAAAGGATGAGCCGGCGTTCTGACATGGAATCCGGAAGCTCTGTGCTGAGTTTACTACATGAACAGCATAGGAGACTGCAAAGAAGAAAAGAAACTGTTGAATAAAGTCATTATTTTATTAAAATAAACATTTAGTTCACTTCAGAATTCAATTTCCTGATAATTTAGTCACCCCAAGATGTTCATGTCTTTTTTTTTTTTTTGTCGAAAAGAAATTAAGGTTTTTGAGGAAAACATTCCAGGATTTTTCTCGATATAGTGGACTTCAATGGTTACCAATGGGTTAAAGGTCAAAATTGCAGTTTCAGTGCAGCTTCAAAGAGCTCTACACGATCCTTGACGGGGAATAAAGGTCTAATTGAGCCAAACCATCGGTATACGTTTTAACCACAAATGCTTGTTTTGCACTAGCTCTGTGTCTTCTCACATTATGTTATAGCACTGTAAAGGTCATGCGTGACATAGGTGGAAGTACCGATCCAGTGTTTGCGAAACGGTAGTGCAAAGACTAAGTCAAATCCCGTCACCTAAAAAAAGAGGGTAAAACATCGCAAATTTCTTTAAAAGACAGATTGTTTCGTTAGATAAGACCCTTATTCCTTGTCTGGGAGCCATTTGAAGCTGCACTGACACTGCAGTTTGGATCGTCAACCTGTTGATCCCAGTGAAGTCCACTATATGGAGAAAAATTTGGCATGCTTTTAAAAAAAAAAAACTTTAATTTCCTTTCGGCTGAAGTTACAAAGACATAAAGATCTTGGACGACATGGGGGTGAGTAAATTATCAAGAAATTAATTCTAAAGTGTACTCTTTAAAAATGCATCTGAATCAGTCATTGCTGGCATTTATAATTTAGTCCGATAATAAAACATGCGTCAACAAATCATTTATTAGCTTTATACCCTAATACATTTAATCATTCTTGATTAAAGGGATAGTTTTGTTAAATTTACAGGCCATCCAAGATGCATAAAAGGTGACTTTTTTCTTCAGTATATCAGTAAAGATTTTTTTAGCTGAAACCGCATTCCTCTGTGATTCATATAAATGCAAGTCAATGGCTACCGTCCCTTTGAGAGTAAAAACTAAATAAAAAAAACATGTGAAAAAAAACAAAAAAAACATGCAGACAAAAAAAAAAAATACCCGGGGCTACTGACATCACATCGAGTCTTATAAAGTGAAACGATCAGTCTATGCAAGAAACTGAGCATTATTAACATGCAACATTGCCATGAACGTACTTAGGACTGTTTGCTGAGGCTGTTGATTACAGGTAATAATAGATTCAGTTTCCTGCATAGGCCGATCATTTTGCTTTATAAAACCTCAAAGAATCGCCAGGACCCACAGGTATTATTTTTGGTTTGCCTGTATGCATTTTTTTTTTGAATTCTTTTTGACTTGCATTATATCAACATGGACCACAGTTTCAGCTAAAAAACAACAACAACATATTTACTGTTCTACTGAAAGAAAGAAAAAAGTCACCTACATATTTTGGATAGGCTGAGGGTGGGTAAATTAACAGCATTTTTTATTTTATGACTGAACTATCCCTTTTAAATTGTCCGTTTTGTTTGTGTGGTGATGACATTTCAAATTTCTATGCTATAAACAAGTATTTAGCAATTAAATGTTACTGAGACTAAAATAAGATTGTGCAGTTTATATTAATGTAACACACAGACGTACCAGTTATAAGATTTTAAAAATTGCAGCAGTCTTCTCACGGGTTGCTCCTCCTTTTGAATGGATTACTCTGATTAGTTGATTCATGTACACGTCCAACCGGGCCAGGAACGTGTCTTCCAGTGGAACAGCCATAAGCCTATAGAACTCTGAATTGATCTAAAATCAGAAAGAAAGAAAGAAAAAAAAACAGTCAACAACAGTCAAACTGATTATATCAATTCATAAAAGGTATTTAGCCAGTAAAACCAGAACTTTAAATTATTTTTTCAATACCTTGTAATGTCTGAAAAGCACAGGCCACCTCGCCTTGAAATCCCTGACACTGGCCTCCTGCATCACTACCTCCTTCTATCTATGAGCAAACGAAAGAGACATTTTGTTCATGACAACCTTTTAATTTTTCCTTTTTTTTCAGCCTCTGTTAAAAGTTCAAGTCTGTGGCTGCTTAAGCTTTCAGCAAGTTAACAGACACCTCTACACACACCTGTCAATAGTCAATAATGTTAGATAACACAAGATGGAATTTACTCATACATATCCAACATTAGTAATTAATATCATCAACTATATAAGAAATGATAAATTACTTACCATGTAATATTATAGCAAAGTTTTATCAGTTGTCAAACATTAAGACTTTCGGTCCTAAGAGGAGAAAAAGTAATTGTCAACAATTGTAGTTTGTAAGTGATTGTAAGTGAAAAAATGGTTTGCTACAGGTCAAGGAAGTTAATTAATTAGATGTGGAAATACTAATATTTCTACTAAAAAACCCTGAAAATTTGTCTGGATGTAACACCATGAGGTAGGCAAATGAACGGCGCTAGTGTTAGGCACAATGACGTTCATCACAGGCTGAATCAGAAATCGCCTCCTATACCCTCAAATAGGGCATTATTTGAAATGACAGTCCTTTGTAGTGGTGTCCGAAACCATAGTGGACGTTAACTTACTGACTGAGTGCACTCATTTAATTCCACATTGCACCGCAATAACCAGTGTAAGTTACAGCCGGTGTCACAAACGGATGTCCGACTTCACATCATAATTTTGCCCGAAAAAGTGACGTTTTAAAGACAGATAAAAGAACAGACAAACATTACTTTAAAAGCAAACTCAATATTATACTGCAGGAATTCAAATTCGAGCATTTTGTCCCGCTCTGCGAGCACTTCCTGCCCACAGTATTTCCACTAACGTTAACTTTATCTCGCGCGGCACAGACGGTTAAGGAGGCATCAATTAAAAAATATATATTTCATACACATACTCCCAAGATCCAAACTGAACACATTTATATTAGACAAACGAGTAACTTAAGTTACAACATATTGTTACATAGAACATACTCAGAAACGCTATATCGCAAACGTACGTTCAAAAGTTCGGTTAATTTAGATTTCATTAGAATTTATGTTCACAGACAACATCAATTAACTCAAAAACAACTAAAACACACGTCCACAAGGTACATTTTCGAGTATAGTAATTAAAACTAACTTCCAACCTACCTTTTTCATCCGAGTCCCGAGAGAAAAAAAAAATGGCCGCCGAACAGAACATTTTCCAATTTTCAGACAGGCTCGTGCGTCATGACGTCAGAAAAAAACGTCTGACGCGGGTGTCCTTAAAGGGAAATCTTACTTTGGGTGAAAGTGACATTTTAAAGGGAAATCATACTTTGGGTGAAAGTGAGATTTTGAATCTATCTGAATTTCTATGCGTTCAAGTTGAAAAAGTGTACAATAATCCATTACAATTAGGAAAGCAGAAATACCAAGTAAATAGACTCAAATAGTTGTAGTAATCCAACTTTCACCCAGGTTCACTTTTTACAGTGTATATGAAAATTTGAAATATTGCCAACTAGTTATATATAGTTTTATATACATTGAGGAAAATAAGTATTTGAACACCCTGCTATTTTGCAATTCTCCCACTTGGAATCATGGAGGGGTCTGAAATTGTCATCGTAGGTGCATGTCAACTGTGAGAGACATAATCTAAATTTAAAAAATCCAGAAATCACAATATATATATTTTTTATTTTTTTATTTTTTTATTTTTTTACTATCTGGACAATAAGACTGCCGGTCTTAAGTTTGCCAATGACCATATGGGTGATCCAGAGGAGTCATGGGAGAAAGTCATGTGGTCAGATGAGACCAAAAGAGAACTTTTTGGTTATAATTCCACTAAACGTGTTTGGAGGAAGAAGAATGATGAGTACCATCCCAAAAACACCACCCCTACTGTGTAGCATGGGTGGTGGTAGCATCATGCTTTGGGGCTGTTTTTCTTGCACATGTGACAGGGTGACTGCACTGTAAGGAGGGATGACCGGGGCCATGTATTGCGAGATTTGGGGAAACAACCTCCTTCCCTCAGAGCATTGAAGATGGATCGAAGCTGGGTCTTCCAACAGGACAATGACCCGAAGCACACAGCCAGGATAACCAAGGAGCGACTCTGTAAGAAGCATATCAAGGTTCTGGTGTGGTCTAGCCAGTCTCCAGACCTAAACCCAATAGAGAATCTTTGGAGGGAGCTCAAACTCAGTGTTTCTCAGCGACAGGTCAGAAACCTGACTGATCTAGAGAAGATCTGTGTGGAGGAGTGGGCCAAAATCCCTCCTGCAGTGTGTGTAAACCTGGTGAAAAACTACAGGAAACATTTGACCTCTGTAATTGCAAACAAAGGCTACTGTACCAAATATTAACATTGATTTTCTTAGGTGTTCAAATACTTATTTTGCAGCTGTATCATACAAATAAATAGCTAAAAAAAAATCATACATCGTGATTTCTAGATTTTTTTTAAGATTATGTCTCTCACAGTGGACATGCACCTACGAAGAGAATTTCAGACCCCTCTATGATTTCTAAGTGGGCGAACTTGCAAAATAGCTGGGTGTTCAAATAATTATTTTCCTCAATATATATATATATATATATATATATATATATATATATATATATATATATATATATACATTAATTTCAGTTAACATTTTCTTTCAAGTCATGCTAATTGTTTTCTTTTTATGGTTTTAGTTCAGTTGCCAGGTTACAATTTGAAAATGTCATAATTATAATCCATTTCGCCATTATTGGAAAAAATAATTGAAACGAGTGCATTTATGTGGTAGTACTGCATAGAATCCACTTTTTTGCAGTTTGCTTTGGCTCACATTTGTTTGAAGACAGACAAAAAATGGCATTATTACGACTTATTACAGTTAGTTTTTCCAGCCTTTATTATGCAAGGTGAAATAAAATCCCTGCAATCCTCAGGGGATCTGCCATCTTTCCAGGTTAAACATTTGCCAGATCACATCCCCTCACCGCTGTTCTTTTGACTCAGGGACCTCAAAAGCCTCTTTTGAATAACTGGCTCTTTACGTGGAACATTTGACATACAGACCAGGCCGAGCACACCGATTATCCGTCCTTGGAAAAATGAAAAGCTACTTCATAAGACCCCTGGTTTGGGTCATAACACTGCGATTGTTCTTAACTAGTGTGAGTGAGAGAATCCAGCTGGGTCATATCTCCCTCATTAATGAGTCATTGGGGGACCCTGTACCATTACTATGATCCGGATTGTGCACTTGCTGCAATTTGCCACGATTAATGGAGGAGGGTCAACCCGGGTCACTTTCAATTTCCACCCAGAGGGGCGAGAAATGGAAACAACTCATTTGCACAGATTTGAATAATTTGCCCCCTTGAAAAAAAGAGAAAAAATATGGGGCGAGGAGAAAGAAAGAGGCGATAAAGGAATCGGGTAGAAGACTCGAGCGCTGTTGCACTTTGCACAATAATAAGCCACGCCGCCGTCGTCGGCTGGCACAAAGGCAATAATGAATATGATTGAGGATATGAATCCAGATGTGGGAATAAAGCTCGCCTTTCTCCATGCAGTCTCACTTGGGAGCGTCTGCTGCGTCTAGTGAGCTTTTAAACTTATCATAAATGTATTAAGATTGCACCGGGCCATGAAACAGCTGTACACAATTAATCTTCTGCAAATCTTATCTGAAGAATTGCTTTCAGCGAAGTAACATCTGCTGCGAGAGGCGCTTATTCATGGGCGACGCTCGCCTGCCACACTTTTATGTGTAGGGCACGATCATTGCCAATGAAGTAAAAATTCATCGTTTTCCCTGTTCGGTAAAAATAACATTCAGCAGCATTAAAACATCATCCATCAACATTGTCTTGGGGGCTTCGAACCCGTCGCAGCCCGACAAATTAAAGAGAATATTCATTTCTGTGTGAACTTGCGGTGTGCAGCTTCACTGAGCTGATATAGTTTTCATTTTTTTTTTCTCGCTCTCTTTGGAGATGAAATTGAAGCAGTGCATTTCAATATCGCCAGCGCTCCGGCTGTTGGGCCTGGTGCAGGAAGTGCATAGTGTGACTGCCATCATTGTCTCTCTGTGACCTAACAAGGGCCTTTGTGTTTGGATGTGAAATGGAAAAACACATCAGTGCAGTGTGAATACATTCCAAATAAATCATCAAAGAATCCTGACTTCCACAAAAATAACCGTTTTCGACATTGATCATTATAAGAAATGTTTACAAAATCAGCATATTAGAATGATTTCTGAAGGATTATGGGACACTGAAGACTGGAGTAATGATGCTGAAAATTTGCCATCACAGGAATACATTAAATTTTAACAATAGGTTAATACTGTTTTTTGTTTTTCTTCTGTAGGCTGTTTTTGATTTGATGAGCAGTCTTCTTTCAGAAAAATTAAAAAATATTATCAAACAGAAACATTTGAAGTGTTGTTTATATAATATTTTAAAAAAACATTATTTAATACAATAGTATTGCTGGGTTTGCCCTTTAATGCACTCATTTAATATCAAGTATTCCATTTCATATTGAATAGTTCATAGTTTGAGAATGGCTCTCGATTGGTCACATGACGGGCAGGCAATCAACCAAACAAGGAGAGGAACTTTAATGCACACTCTACGTCTTTTATCTTCTCAACATTAATTACAATCATGTAATTTATTAATTCCCAACTGTCGGCACCTCACAGATGGCAATATTATTTACAATACACAATGTTGCTTGGAGCCCGGCCAGATGCTGTCTTAATATGGATTTGATCATCTGTAACTTTGGCAGTTTGTCAATTAGTCCTTTTTTTTTGCAGTATGAAAAAAACAATCAGTTTATTTTGTTTTCTTTTGCCCGTCCCATCTTCCTTTGTACAACGATACAAAGAGTTATATTTAGGGAATGGGACAAAGAGTAATCAGATGAGATGATAATATAAAACTTTTGAAACATGGGGTTATGAATATCATAATGGCCAGATAAAAATAATAATAATAATGAGTCAGATTTAGGGAATGAGACAAAAGAGTAATCAAAATACATAAGTATAATATAAAAAGTTTGAAACAGGTTATTAATATCATAATGGGTGGATTAAAAAAAAACATTATAACTTAAGAAAACATTGTGATTTTTCCAGATATTTATTGTGATTATCCCATCATTTACTCACCAGTAATTCTAGTTAAATTCTTGTAAAATTATAATTATGAATATTTTACTATTCACTCCCATTATAAAGCTTAAAAGAGCCAGGAGATTTTTAAACATAACTCTGATTGTGTTCGTCTGAAAAAAGAATGTCATATGACTTGAGGGTAAGTAAATTATGGGATCATTTTCATTTTTGGCAGAACTAACCCTTAATAACTAAACTAATAATTGCCATTTGAAGTGATCATCAACCACCCACAGCCCCTTTTTTACTGGATTATTATTTTCTAACTCTAGCCCTAAACTCTTTTTGCATTTTTAGACTTTCCTTAAAACAATATTTAGTATGTTTTTGATCAATTTGCAGGGGCAATTGGCTGGACCCCACAATGCACGTCAAGCTTTACTATGTTTATATTTGGCCTGCGTAATATTTCTTTGAATGCGTTCAGAAATGAATTTACTTGATAATCTGTAATAGTGATATATTAATATATCATTCATAATACAATTTTCAATCAGTCCTACCCTGCTGACTTTAAATGGAAATGAAAGAGCAATAACATCAATAATCAGAATTTATTTATTTATTTATTTTGCATGCTGTCCAGTACATGGTGATCCAAGACCTGTGCCTGGTGTGGCTGTGTCTGCTTTCAAACAGGGATTACGTTTAAAGCTCAATGTGTATTGTTCAACGTGACACGGTCAATTCATCATTAGTTTTGAGCGGAGAACGGATGAGTACACTTTCAATTTAGTTCACAGCCTTTCTTCATTCATCATGGCTCCTCATCATCCATCATTTCCTGCCTTTGATTTGTACAAAAAAAACACACTTTCATAAGTTTAATGCAATTAATCATGAGGCAGGATAATTTTCTATTAATGGACCACAACCATTATTTCATTATTCATTTGATGAACTTGCACAGTGTGTTTCACGGAGGTGTGATTATAAGCACTGCTCACCAAGCATGAACGTGTGCCACTCCGGATCTTTGTTGCTGTTTCTTAAATGGCTTTGTGTACAATCTGCCCGCTCTGCCGTCCGACTGTAGCTTTTGTCTTCATATAACAAGTCCTGATAAATTGGAAAAGTTGCAGGCATAGATGAGAGCTGACCCGAAAAACAAAAGCAATCACAGTAAAGGGTAAAACGCCTGGAACGGTGAACCGAGACAGCTCTCGCATTCAAGGTGAAATTCTGCCTCCCTCTCCATAAAAAGAGAAACATGCATACGCACAGAAAGCAAACAATTTATGATCTTGTTACTTGAGCTGAATCAGTCTGGTTTCTTTAAAGCTTTAAAAGTTAGTCTCAATACTCAGTACGGACACATAATATTAAAACGAATACTTAACCCCCCATGTGATTTTTAAGCCTTGGTTCAAGTGTTGTAAAAAGATACTTTTTAAAGTAATGCATTACAATATTGTGTTACACCCTAAAAAAGTATATTGAGTTTGCATTTTTATTCATTTTGAGGAATACTGAATCTGTTTGGGTGCAAGTGAGATTAGTAAATGTGTGCTCTCATTTTTATTCTAGAACGCCTCTGCACCTTTTTCAGAGATGTGTCGGTCAATAAATGGGAGAACAAGGTAACTTGAGTTACTTATTTGAAAGAGTAACTCATTGCTAGTTACTTAGAAAAAGTAATCCGATTACTTTGTAATGCGTTACCTGCTTGGTTATATGTCTTTGTTTGGAAACAGACCTGAATTAAAAGGTTCAACTTAAGCAAAGATGCTGTATAAAAATGTCAGATGATTATAAGAACTGAATTATTTTTCAAACTGAATAGTCTCGAATCTCGCCACAGATCAATCAGCTCTTGGGCTCAAAGAACTTCCGACTCCATTTTAGCTCAATCAAAAAAGGGGGGAAAAAATCAATGCGGTCCAATTATAGCCTATTTCATTAAGGTATGTTAATCAGGTAGAATTGCAAATGAGTTGGGCCTATGATTTTTCTTCTTGTACTTCTGCCGATATACAGTAGATAGTGTTGATGAAACATTACAAGCTATCTGTTGGACTGATCAAGTGCATATTATCCCTCCTGTTGAATCACACATTACTTTTGATTTACTCATGTTATAAAGTTATAAAAGCAAAGCGACATGCAACACACATTTATTTCTATTTTTTTTGCTATAGGTTCACAGTGTACCATGTTAAATCATCATGCACATCCTTTGGTTCCAGCTATGGTCAAGGAGAGGACATGTCTAAGACCACGACAAAACCTGAGCACACTTCTTTCATTGTATTATTTTTCCTCTCAGACACCCTGCCTGCCTTTTCATTTGGACCGTATATGTTTTTGATAATCCAATTTTTTGCTGTCAGTTCTGGCTGGAAACAAGCTAAGAAGCATCAGTTAAGTGCTCAAATAAACAAAACAAAAAAATGATTAAAACTACTAATTATATTCTAAATAAGGTCAATTATGTAGTTAAACTGCAAAGAAAGGCCCACACAATCACTTTAAATTAGCAGATGCTTTCAAACCTTGAGTAATGTTTTATTTGACTAGGTTTTATCATAAAACTGACTTTATTTAATAGGGTTGTGTTTGAGCACATTCGAACATTAAAACTCCTTGTGAGGTGCCGAGCTTCTGGAGAAAAGAGAGTCTGCAGAGACTTCTTCCAGTATTCCTCTATTGATTTTCCCCTCAGAGACGTATTGTACCTCAAGATCTCATGCATTAGTGTAGGAGGACCACTCGAGTCACAGGAACGATGGTAGAACAATGTATTTAAAAAACATTCGGCTCTAACAAATGGCAGGTCCTCGGCAGAAGCGAGGTCATTTACCCTTCTGATTAGGTAAGCCAGTCAGTTCCAGGCAAACTGTGATTTAAAATGATGTCCCGCTTGAACTACATTCTCCAGGAAAAATGATCTAATTTAGTGATTTATTCATATTTACTGAGTGTACTGGCATTACATTTGTATAGATCACATCTGGGTAAAAACAGAAATCAGGAAAATCGAATCAAAATACAGAGACGTGGTCGCCTGTCGCACAGAGTCTACATTCGAGGCTCTGCCGGGGTCACTTCCATGCTTTTTATGATGTCGCTTTGAAATCTATCCGAATCACATTAAATTGGATATAAAGATGTGCAGACACATACATCACAGTAAATGGTGTGCCAGAGCACTGCTCGTGGAGAATCCCACCTCAACAATCAGGTTATAAAATCGGCTTCAGATCCGATTAATAATTTACAATCCTGTTAGGGGAGAACAAACATTTCTGTTCAAGCAATTTAAGTTGCAGGACTGTTATTAAAGCCCGCTGCTGCCTTTGGTGGGGGCTGGAGGATCGTCTGGGGATGTGCTGCGGTCAGAGACGGAGAGAAAGAGAGAGAGCGAGGGATAGCTAAGCCTGCTTCAGCCCTTCTGTGCCAGAGAATAACTATGTTCTATTTCACACTCTATGCTTTCTTTATTAAACTGCCATCGCAGTAAGCACATATCGCTCACCGTCTCCTCTTTGAATTTACCGTGACTGCACCCTCTCTCCTTTTCCCGTGCTGGGAAACTTTCGGTCGACTTTCCGCAGCAAAATGTTGGCGCCTAATGACTTTATAATGGCAGACGTTTCAATGGAGCTCTAAGTAAAATGAGCTGGTGCTCCTGCAATCAAAAGCTCAATGGTGCTTTGTGCATCACCCATCACTAATTGACACAAGGGAGACAGATTTGGCTTTTCGCAGAGGGCTGAAAAGTGCCCGCAAGCTTAATGGAATTATTGTATATTTTATGTGCTTGTTACATTCTACATAGCCTTTGCTCACGTTATGTACTTTGAGAATAGGAGTGATTCTATTACAGGTCAACTGCTAAATAGCATATTAATGCTTTGAGAGATGAATGTTTCATTTCATTATTTTATTAGGAAAGACAATCATGATAGTGAGCTGTCTGATGTGTCTCAAATGTTTGGTAACAGTGACCTCTAGTGTCCACACAGGAACAGCCCACTGGACCTGAGAAAAATGTGCAGCTTACATTCTGTAAAAATTTTAGGATCTATAAGGAACCATGTAACAGAAATAAAATATGAACATGCACAAAGTGAATATTTTAACATGCAAATCTATACACTGTATTGTGGGGGAAACACCAATACCAACAACAAAAGTGAAAATCTGACGCGTTTCAACAAGTACTGTAACTATGTATCAACACATTGTTAAGATTTATGTACACAAAAAAGGAAAATGTAGATCTCAAGAATATATTTTCCAGTTTAAAAAAGTTGTTGAATCAAAAAGGGCAACATTGCACAGCAGCGGGACTGTGTAGATTGATGCTGATCGATTGCGTCCGGTAGCTTTAGCTAAAAATGTTGTTCAGATTAAGTTCATAAATAATGTGAGCTTAAATTTACGCAGGACCAACAAAGGCTTCGGGACAGTCTGAGCCTACGACCATACTGCTGTACATCTTCTGTTGCTCCTCCTTGTATGACTGCTTGACCTTTGCTCTCTTCAGCCCTCCATCCCTGCAACATAATAATACTTTAATCTATAGCAAATCTATAGCAATTTGTGACTTCCCAGGTTAATAGCTGATCATTTTGAGATTATATTGCCACTCATATTGACCACCCACTAGTACTAAAAACTGTAATGCACATTTAAATATTATAAATCAATAATCAGTTCTCTCCAGAGAAAACAAAATAAATGTAATAATAAAATATGTTTAACACAATACATTTACAGTGGGGCAAAAAATATTTAGTCAGGCACCAATTGTGCAAGTTGAGAGAGGCCTATAATTTTCATCATAGGTACACTTTAATTATGAGAGACAGAATAAGAAACAAATCCAGAAAATCTCATGATTTAATTTGATTCTTAAATAAATGATTTGCAAATTATGGTGGAAAATAAGCAGTTGTTCTCCTACAGAAAAGCAAAATTTCTGGCTCTCAGAGACCTGTAACAACTTATTTAAGAGGCTTCTCTGTCCTCCACTCGTTACCTGTATTATTGGCACCTATTTGAGTTATCAGCATAAAAGACACCTGTCCAACACCTCAAACAGTCAAACTCCAAAGTCCACTATGGCCAAGACCAAAGCGCTGTCAAAGGACACCAGAAACAAAATTGTAGACCTGCACCAGGCAGGGAATCTGAATCTGCAATAGGTAAGCAATTTGGTGTGACGAAATCAACTGTGGGAGCAATAATTAGAAAATGAAAGACATACAAGACCACTGATAATCTCCCTCGATCTGGGGCTCCACGCAAGATCAAAAGGATCACAAGAACGGTGAGCAAAAATCCCAGGGAATCCTAGTGAATGACCTGCAGGGAGTTGGGACCAAAGTAACAAAGGCTACCATCAGTAACACATTACACCGCCAGGGGCTCAAATCGTGCAGTGCCAGACATGTCCCCCTGCTTAAGCCAGTACAGGCCTATCTCAAGTTTGCTTTGAGATCTTTTTGGTAAAAACTCAACTTGTCGTGTTGAATGGTGATTTGCACCATACTTACTGTGAAGCATGGGGGTGGAAACATCACTCATAGTTGAAGTGTACCTATAATGAAAATTACAGGCCTCTCTCATCTTTTTAAGTCAGAGAACTTGCACAATTTTGTGCCTGACTAAATATTTTTTGCCCCACTATATATTCTTACCAGGACAAATCCACCAGTCCTCCCTGATGTGCAATTGCTGATTTAACTCTGTTAGCAAATTGAACAGCATCCTCTCCGTCCTAAAAAAAATACATATTCAGATATTCAGATACAATGGAATAATAGAACCAAGGCTCCACCAGTTCAAAGTTTAGATAGATTAGAATGCTTATAAAAGTAATTACACAAATAACACAAATTAATCTTACAGTTATACTACAGTTATGCATGCTCTGATGAGTGATTCACAAATTATAGAAATGCACAATTTTTACAGACTACAAATACAATTTCAAGCTTTTAGGCATACAATTCTCAAATCTAACTGCCATGCTCAGGAGACAATTAGCAGAATTCATGTTTCTGTTTACCTGTCGAGTCATAGGTGGGAGGTACCACACGTTGCACACAATGGCCCAGCTTGTCATCATTCTGAGGATGTAGCTCACCATGTTGTACTTGGCACTGTTCCAGAAGGCATCTCCAAACTGGGGGTCATACTGAAAGAGAGAAGTACATGAGGTGTGTCCCTTCCAGAGGGTTCCTTTGATATTGCCGTAGGAAAACGCTGGCTTGTTGGCACTCAGTACTGTACCTTGATTGCAACTGGGTATATAGTTCCACCAATTTCAAAGCTTCCCTTCTTGAACATCATGACTGATGTATTATTAATGCAAGTTCCTAAAATGAACACAAACACAGACCATAGGGACTTTGAGAATAGGATAACAAGTGACACAGATGTATTCATATAAATAGTTGAAATATGTATCTGTATACAATGATACTATTTATACTTAATTTTATAGTAGATTTATACTGCATGGTTACTATAGGCGTAAGGACACAATCACATGAATATAACGTTTACCCTCTGGGAAGATCAGGATTGGCAACTTAGTTTTATCAGCAATATGGTCTTTCAACCTGTGAAAAAAGCAAAACTGAAGCCTTATGTTCTAAGTGAGGACATATCATACTCCACAAGACTAATAAATACACACTTTGTCACCTTTTGGCAACCGCATGGCGATCTTTCATCTCTGATCTCTCAAACCACACATGAGGACAGGATCGCACTATTGACCTCTGAATGACTCCCAGGAGGCCTCCATGAACTTGACCTACCTGAGGAGAATAAAACTGAATTAAAAGACACCTGAGACCTTCTACAGACATAAAGCGTCACACATCTGATATAGTCAGCGTGACTCACCATAGCATAACATCCATCGTTCGCCAAAATGACGATGTCAATCGGGGAGGTGTGGTTGGCAACACAGATACCTCCTTTTTTTGGACGATTCTCTCTGTTATGCATCCCATGAGACAAATATAAGAGACAAGGGTCATTTGACTATATTAGGAAGTGTTGAAAAGAAAAGGATCCGCAAGTCACCGCAATTTCTAGAGATTCTAACTAAAACTCTTATCTTGTCACTAAATTGCTTGTATTCACTGCAATCGTCTTTTAGCTTCTTTTATTTCTTTTGTTTGGGAAAAAACTATTTAGGATTTGAAACTTTCCTTAAATTATAAAAAAATATATAACTTTCAGACATATTTTACTTTCTAAAAGTGCTGCAAAGGATGCAATATGCAAAAACAGATATAAAAAGTCCACAATTATATTTTGGCGTATGACTATGTTTTATGTTTGCATGCTTGGGAGAATGCTGGAGAAAAACACTTGAGAAGCAGAGGGAAACTGAAACAGTGAGACAACGATCAAAGTGGAAGGAATGGGATATAAAAAGAAGCAGTGACTCACTTATTATGATAGTGGATGGTAGCAGACAGGCCTCTGGCACATATTCTGTAGCATGTAATATGAACCAAATCACTGAGCCAGTTCTTCACACTGAAAGAGACACACACCCTTCCCTTTAGGAAATGCTTCAAGTCTAAATATCATTAGATCATTCCATCCATATATAACAAAAAAATTTGTTAAAGTTTAACATACTATATCTTAGTCAGTCCATAAATGAAGGACAAGAGAATATGTATAATATATAATTAATTATGGCATGCGATATTAATTACTTGCTGTTAGGAAGTAATCCAACAAGAGTAGTTCCTATCACCAACCAGCTCAATCCTATAGCAGCCAAAGTGACCCTATAACAAAGAGCAATAGTATGATTAATATACATATGGACAAATTACAACAAAAAACACAGCCAGGTCAGAGGTCACATGTCCAGATGACAATAATGAGAATTGAAAGTGGGAAATTCATAAGTCAAGAAACATTTCTTCTTTTTAACATTTCTGCTGAAAACTCTTAAAGCTGCTTAATTTTTTTGAGGGAACTGTAATCATTTTTTTTCTGGATTACTTGATGAATAGAAAGAAACCTTCCATGAAAGTTATAAAAAGAAGAAATTGTAACAATATAAATGTCTTTATTGTCACCTTTGAATAATTGAGGATACATTGAATTGATCAATGTCACTTAATGAGTGAAATATCAGTCCCTTCTCACCTGAGAGGCATTAAAATACAGTAACGTATAAAAACTCCCAGGCCCCATATGATAGTGAGCCGCACGCTGATATAGCGAAAGTTGTTGTTGGTTCGTGTGAGGAGGTTCCAGGAAGCCAGTTCCTCCGACGTGAAGCGCTGAGTAACCTCATCCTCCACAATGTTCTCAATGCCTTTCTTACAGAAATAGAAGACATCACACAGTGTAAAGTCTCCCCCCGCCAGATTTTTGGGGTGGGTCCGTCGCAGTTCTACAATCTCCTCCTCCATAGAGCCGTCATCTTTTTCGATTATCCCTGAGAAGACATTATGAGTTTGAAATTAGTTCTGTTCTCATAATGCTTTTGTCACAGAATTAATTCTTTAATTTCTTTGTGTTCTGGAGCAAATATGATTTCTAATCTAAGTATTATTTAATGTGTATCCTGAGTCCATCAGCGAAAAATACCCTGCCCGAAGCCGGGTAAAGTTCATAAATAAGATCAACTGAAATGATGAAATCTGTTACTTGCTGCAATACCAATTACAGTATGCTCAACAGACTCACCATGGCTGACAGGCATCAGGCCAATAATACAAACATTTCAAACATGTCCTTATACAAAGAATTAAAATAAAATATATATATAATAAATAATCAATTTAACAAAACAACAAACAAAAGGCAGCAAAATTAAAGCAGACTTTACAATTATTTTGTAATATGCAGCATCAATAACACCAGAGAGGAAGCTGTGGCTTCACATGACATTATCTTGAAGTCAAATGCTTGTGTTTTATGCACATGATGTTTTGTAGTCATATATATTTTTCATGGACAGACACCCTCGCTCACCGTTGGCTGACTGTGATGGCAGTGTTGGTTGTTGCTTCTGTCCTCTTTGGATCCGGAGAGTCGCCCACTAAACACAGAGCACAAGTTTATTTAAGGGTAACCTCTGACACAATGTTTCATGCGCAAGTCAAAGTGTAATATGTATTCCTTTGAATACATAAATACTGAAAACAAAACATCTGACCATGTGATTTATTTTCATTGCATGCCTTTTACACGTTTGTAAGTAACTTCTGTCATGTCTAAAAGTAAGTTTGCAGCTACTATTAATTGAAATATTATCAGGCAAGGAAAGCAATTAATAGTCATATGTCTTCAAAAATTAGATTTATAGGCTTTATTTACCTCTAGTATCTTAACCAGCACCTTGATGTAGATATCTGTGAATCCCAGAGAGACACCAAACATAGCAGGTAACATGATGAGCCCCACTACTACGGATAGCCACACCTGGAAGAGCACAAACGCGACGTCCCAAGCACCTTCCATCTCTCTGCTCTCCTTTCTGTCAGTCTGTGGGACTGGGCTCTGGGCTCAGGCCATCTGCTCAAACGGGTGAAGGTAAAAGCCAAAACAGAGGTGGTGCTTGTTTAAAAGGCCATGTCGTAATCCATGCGTTAGTGCTGTCTCTGGGGATTTTTTTTGTTTGTTTCATGTGGTTGGCCTGTTTCTGTATTACTGTAAAGTGCCTGACCCGAGTTAACTTTTAACATAATACACTGTAATCATTTTTAAAACACTCAAGTAGAAAATCTCAGCTGAATTGTTGCCGTATTTAACCTCCTAAAACCCAGGAAAAATAAATGAATTTAGTATTTTTTTTCTCCATGTCATTAGATTGTTTAGACTAGAGCATAAGAAACAAATTTCATTTTTTTACGCTATGCCCTCACGAGTGGACACCAGGTCCTTTTTTTTTCCTTCTTTTTTTTTTAACAATACATTTTAAGGTTTCAGGATTTTCTTAAACCATACATTGTTTAAAGACATTCATACATGGGTTTTCCCATTCAATGCAATGAATCTATTCTTTACTCTTTCTAATTTGCATTTTAATGTGTTCTTGGAGCAACATGTAATGAAAAAAGAAGTGTAATAACATAGTAACATTTTCATAATAATATGTAATATTTTATAGGAACATTGATAGGTAATGTTTTTTGCTCTATTCACTTGTGTCTCCCAAAATGACAGATAATTATGATTTAAGTCCTGGTGTCCTCTATATTGGACATGTATGAGTCGGTGCCCTGTTTTGTAACAATGTCATATTTTGATTAGAAACCCCTTAACATTTTCCTGAGATGTTGGTTTATAACTAACAATTTGAAAATGAGTCATTTTTAAATGATAATTACAAAATATCATATTTCCATAAGAGTGCCCTGAATGTGCTCTTTACAGGACATCTAGACTTAAAACTATGACAGAGAAATTCACTAAAATATAGTCATACATGGACAGTGGCACACAGGAGGTTGAAAAATCCAAAGGGTGTCAATGTTACTACCTAATATGTTCATTGTACTTTTGCAACCATTTTAAACGTATTGATAATAAGTAATGTTTAATTAATTAATTATCAATCCCACATACTATTATAATTTTACTTAACTAGAAATATAATGTGAAATCAAACAGCTAATAAGAACCTTTTTTCAATATTATGTCATTTTAGCACAATAATAGATTTAGTAACTATTATTAATTTTATTTAATTTGTGACTAGCTGTAGTAACTGCCATTTTTATATTTTATGTATTTATTCTTTGACATCAAATCTGTGGTTAACAGTTGTAGTAATTATAATATTTTTAGTTTATGTTTTATGATACTTTTGTGGCTAATAGCTGATGTTTTAATGACGTTTGAGGCTAACATAGTTTATGGTATTTTTATATTTTATTTGTGAAGACATGATTCCTCTCTGTAGTACCTAACAGTGGTGTTTTAAAATTATTATTTTTAGTTAATTAAATTTGTGTCTAGCAGCAGACACAGTGGAATTTCGGCGGAAACTATGTAGCTTAAGGGTCTCCGACCCCTTAACTTAAGTAGCCTAATGTTAGAGACATTGCATATTATCTAAATTATAATTCTGGTGGAGGATTTTGACGAACTGTAGGCTAATGGCACATATGAAGCAATTATTTTAAGGTTTGAGTTGTCCGTCTGTTTGTTTTCCGTTATTAGAAATTCCCGTGCCATAAAAGCGTAACAACAGCAATGCATCACATGAGCAGTAAAGCAGCAACAAACAAGGATTAAGAATCAGTACACACACCTTCACAATACCATGATAACATTCAATTCCTCATTCCACACGTCTGAAGTTAGTTTCATATAATGTATATCCCAAATCCCGAGACTAGCCTACGTCCGAAAAAGTTCTTGTGTGACTCGTTACAAAGTTCGGACACATAATGGTTATACATGATGCACTAGCGCCTCCTTGTGGTAAAAAACAAAGGTGTTACGTTTCAAAATACTTGATCATAAACGTGTTGTTTTGTAGCCTGGTTGTGCCCTGCTACGTACTTCCGCTCAATTTTAATTTATATATTATTTCAACAAAGCTTCAGTAAATAACAGATTAACTTAAACAACTCAAGATAAACAAACTCAAAACAAAAGAAAAACTTGTTTTCCTCAAAACAAAATAGGCTATAGCCTACTTAACCACAAGTAATTTCCAATTTGCAAATTCCACACACTTTAAATGAAGAAAATAAAAAAAGAAATATACACATAATGTCAAGATTTTTTTTCACAGATATATATACATAGAACCATCATTAGCACAGTAGCCTAGCAGCTGTTTCTATCAGCTATACATAAGCGCCGCCCGCCATATTGGAACGGTTAAAGCCGTGAATATTCGAGAACAGTTTACTGAGCATCTGCAACCGTAGTCGCATGTATGAATATCGATATCTGCAATAGACTTAAGCAGGTGCTTTTGCTAAACTAACATAATACAACAAGATGAATGCGTCAGCTAACACGACATTAAAAGGTTGCCATAGAAAAACGTTATCAAGCACCGTAGTGAAAACCTGTAATATTGAGTTGATACATATAAAACGCAAACCAACACATTCGTACCTGTGAACAGATATCCCATTTCTTCAGGAATTTAAATCTAGGTGGTTTCACAACCAGAAGCTGCGTAGTCTTGTGGCATCATACTGTGAGTGACGAATGCGGCGACTCGCTGACCGTTCCAAGATGGCGGGTGCGCCGAGACGCCGACGCGCCTGGAGCGGTTTAATGTGGAATCTACGTATACATATCTATGTGGTAATTTCTCCACACCACATGGCGGCAGCATAAGCAAGTGTTTAGATGTAAACTAGCGTCTCGAGAGCAGAGAATAACTTAACGAACCCTACGAGAGCAGAAAGTTTATACATGTAGCCTAGTAACTCTAATTTAAAACCATGGCGTTGCGATAGTTCACTCACGGTTTATTCCAAAAACATGGAGGAATTCAACACAACTGTCCGAATATCGGGTTTCGTGTTGAGTTCACTGATGTTTCATCATTTGAACAGTGATGCGGATGTGGTAAGTGACAAAGATCCTAATGCGACCGCACTACTGGGTTTGCATTAAATAGCAAACTTCAAAAGACAAATGCGTCCGCTAGCATCCCCTCAGTCCCATAACTCCTGTTTACATTTGCACTGTGTTTAAAGGAAGGTCTTATTCTTGGAGAGAGTGTAGGAGAGGAGAACTGCAGGATTACAGACTCTCAAATTGATCACATACAGGTTGAGCACACTATAAGTAAGTTGACTCTACTTATTTCATATCTTCTAACATTATAGTCACAACCCGAAAGTCAAAGTAGGTTCAGAAGGAACCAATATACCATGACGAATGTCAGACATACCGGTAACAACAAAACCCTAGTGTCATGATGTTTTTTTCTTTTTCAGATATTCAAAAACACATCCCTTGTCATAAACTGCATAGGTTAGTGAATTGTTTGGGATTTTCCCACAAACTTCTTTTCATATTAATCAGTAACTGTTAGTGGTTTTAGGGCCTAGACTTTACATTAGGACCACAAGTGGTTAGCCAATATATGATACAAAATTGTTTATAATACAGAAATGATTAAATGTGTACTGATAATGAAATATTTTAATGTATTAATATTACCATGAACTGCAAAACTATATATATATATATATATATATATATATATATATATATATATATATATATATATATATATATATATATACAGTTGTACTATTTACATTTAGCAGTTTTTTTTTAGATAATCACTGTATAAGAGAATCACGGATATAGAGGTTAAAAGCTGATTTGTTTATTTTTATTTTTTATAATAAACCATTGCCTCAATCCTCTTGAAAGCTTCTACAGTAATGCTGGCGATGTGAGTGAGCAGAAAATAAGACAAATTTTGTCTGAGTACAAAAAGGTATTTTTTACTTTCTAAACACATTTGGTTATTTTTTTTTACTGCTGAATAATTCGAAACATGATTTGCATTAACAAATCGTGTTTTTTTTTCATACACGTTTACTCGTGTCAAGGACAATGTGATTGGGTGGTACAGACAACGAAGAAACACCAGGCAGCAAATGACCTTCATGGAACAAGTGGTTCATCAGAATATGAGAAAGATTCTGTCCAATCAGGAACTTGTTTTCATGCTGCTCACACCCTCTCAGGCAACAGCTTCAGGCTCCACACATCGCCTTGAGTTCTCGGCGTTCTTATGGCACAGCAGGTGAGATGCACTCCACTCTTGCACACAACCATAAATCAGACTTTTGAAGCGGAGAACTAATGAAATTGAATGTATGTGATATCTCCATGCAGCCAGTACAACAATATCCCCATCTTGGTGAGCAATCTGGGAAACCTAGAACAACAAGACTACTGGAGAGTGTCAGGCACGTGTCCATCTTTAGGACAGAGTCAAGCTGTTAACCAACACAGGTACATTCAGAAAATACGTTTTGATTGCATTTAAAGGCTTTTTAGTTGTGCTTGCCAAGGCATATATAGTACCTTAGCCTGACAAGCCAGACCCACATCAAGATGTTGGGTCTGGAAACTCACCATTGACAGCTCAATCCGACGGGCGGCATAAACGGTCGTCTTTCAAACTCCCTCTGCATGCAATAGGATAGCGCTTCAACCAACCAGAGCAACAAGAAGCAGAGCTGATAGATTCAACTTTCACTCAGTCTTTTTTGACACTTAGTGGGAACCACATTCACTTCGGTCAGCGGTGATATCACATGTATATGCACTATTTCTAGAGATCAAAGAGAACTAGAGAATCATGGGCAACTAACATTGAAACCACATAGCAATGCAATAAAAAAACACATGGCTGACCACATAGCAATCTACATCTAGCATTTTCTTTACAAATGATAATTTTTATTATCTGCCCAGGACCAAATTCTTCTGTTCAGGGGACGATTTAAAAGAGGTCAGAAATGTCAGCGACATGAATGATGCTTTATTAGCAGAAATGCAGGTTAGTCACTACATTTCACATTAGTTTGCGAAAGTTCTCCGTTGCTATATCTGAAATAAAATAAACGTTCACATCCATCTTTTTGATGCAGAAAGTGTGCAAAGAAGTGGAGAAGAGTGAAAGAGCAGTTGAGAAACTTCAAGAAGACGTCACACAACTAAAGGAGTCGATCGGGAAACAGAAGAGATGCCCTGAGAAAAATGAATGTAAGAATTTATTTCTAGTGCACTTTATATTGATGCTGTCGCACACTGTGAGCGGAAGCTTCTCATTGCAGATTTAAAGGGTTAGTTCACCCAAAAATGAAAATTCTGTCATTAATTTTACTTTTAATTTAACTCCCGTTTCGATTTTGTATGATTTTTGTTCTCCGATGCTCATCCTGGCGCCTGTACCATGAGGGTAGTTTAACAAACTAAGGGTTAGAGGATTAGTTTCTCTCTTCTGCAGAATATTACATGATTGAAAAATATTAAGAATTTAAACAAATTTACACTTCAAGAAGAAAAGAGCTGTCTATGAAAGAAAAAGAAAAATATTATACGTCAATGAAATTAAAAGTTATGAAGTTAGTTTAGTTGATATAGAGAGATTTTAACATTTAAGCTCAGTAAGCTACTTTTTTAATAGCTTTATTTATTGATTTTAAAGCTTATTTGTATGACTTTATATAGGCTATTAATATTAAAGGGTTAGTTCACCCAAAAAAATTATTTTATGTCATTAATGACTCACCCTAATGTCGTTCCACACCTGTAAGACCTCCGTTCATCTTCAGACACAGTTTATGATATTTTATATTTAGTCCGAGAGTGCATCAAAGCGTATGCACACTATACTGTCCATGTCCAGAAAGGGAATAAAAACATCATCAAAGTAGTCCATATGTGACATCAGTTAGTTAATTAGAATCTCTTGAAGCATCGAAAATACATTTTGGTCCAAAAATAACAAAAACTACAACTTTATTCAGCATTGTCTTCTCTTCCACGTTTTTTTTTTTCAAATAAAGATTCAAACGGTCATGAATCAGTGTATTGATTCATGATTCGGATCGCCAACATCACATGATTTCAGCAGTTTGACACGCCATCCAAATCATGAATCAATAAGCTGATTCATAACCGTTTGAAAATTATTAATGACTATTAATGATTAACTAAAATGATAAATGTGTAATTGATTAAGGGTATAATAAGAACAAATTATATCTAAATCATTCAAAATTATTATTATTATAAATAAGCATTGTTAAAAGCCAGAAGCTTTAGTCTTTAAAAAACATTTGCTATGTCATGATATTTAATTTGGAGTAGAAACAGGGGGAGTGACTTTATTCCATCAGAAGTCACTCACAGCTGATGAGTTTGAGATCTCTTAACCTTAGAGCAGGTTAGCGTAAATTACTATGGAGATGAACTCTGCTAAAAGCCAAACCACTTAAATGGTACCTAAAACCCAGGATTGGCACAAACTAAGCTTAAACATATCTGGCTAGCCAGCTAAACCGGCTTTATGGTATAGGACCCTGGACTTGCTGTCATAGCAACAGGTCAATAATCTTAAACCCACTTGAGAGTAGGCTTATTTCCAGTATTGGATTGCTGCTTTTTAAGCACCGTTGATACTTAAAATCTGTCCCAGCCACTGCTACTTTATTACAAGAGTTCATTATCGAACCAGGGGCAGTAATACATTTAAATAATATGTTTATTTTATTAGAGTTTAATTGTAAAATTTATTGGAGTCTTGCACACATGCTGTACAGTTAATCTGAGCTGTGTATTAATTTGAGTGGTGACAGATAATATGGGAGTGGCTTGATGTAGCCCAGGAGATGCAGATAACTTGATCTTGATTGAGCCTTAAGAAACTTTAATGCCATTACGTAACTAAATATAAAATGAACTAAATTGCTAATTTCAACATTGAAATAAAATTGTAAAGACTGTACAAATCCTAGAAATCTTAAATATAAATAATTGGGAATCATGTTAAAAAAAAATATTTATCTATTATAATTTATGTTTTTAATATGTTTTAACTATACAAAGTCATTACGTTGCTGCTGTCCAGAGGCCTGTTGCATGAAGCTAGCTGAACAAACTCGTGAGTTTCAGAGTAGGTTTAGTTGACAAATCCAGATAAATCCAACCTGGTTTAGATCAAGTTCAACGGTCTCTCAAAGCTTGGTATAAACATTCTGTCAACTCAGTTTTAACCCAGAGTTGTTGGGTTAAAGCGCTGAAGCAGGTGCACCTGAAAGTGTGACACGTGCGGCAAACAGCCAATCACAGTGTCCAATTGATTTACTTCCCTTCTGAAGATTGAAAGATCGTTTTGAAAATTATCATGAAATTAAATGTGTTTACGAAGCAGGAATAAACACTGCTGCTGCAGCCATAGTTTGAGAAGGCACCTGAAAGAATATCTGACTATATCAATACATGATGTGAGTCAAAGAAATATACCTAATAATTATAGGTTCACAAAGAGAGTTTAAATGAATACACGTTGTTTAAAAGAATTATGAATGCATGTATTGTATTTATATTAATATTTTTCTACTTGTCAATTAATATAATATTTATATCCCATTTATATGATTTTAAAGTGATTATAATTCAGATCATATAAATAATTAGCAGCAAATGATGTACAATTTTATTTCTAAAGTTTTCTCATTATAAACTGCTTTAATTTGGAATGAGAGATACAGGGTTGTTACTTTCAGCTGATTGGTCCAGTTTGAGTTTATGATCTCTAACCCAGAATAAAACCTGTATAGTGTAAGTTACCATGGTGATAAACACTGCTAAAAACCAATCCACCTTCTTGAGCCCGGAAAAAGAGTTTACGCAAACTAATCTTGAACTTCCCTGATAGTGATTGAAACCAGCTTTGTGCAACAGGCCACTGGTGCCAACCAAGCGCTGCATTGCTGATCACGGTTTTGAGTATCGATATGTACATCTGCTCTTTTCAAGGAACACGAGAATCCATAGTAATCTCCGACAACTTAATCCTGATATTTAAATCAAATCCACAAATTTGTTTGAATAACCAAATTATCCAGAGATCAGTTATCCAGATGAGAAGATCAGGCATCTGTCAAATCATTTCAGACGTAATACGAAGAACGGACCCCTGGCCAGTAGTTGGCGATGTCACTTTGTAAAGAAACATTATGTGTATATAGACTGAAACCGTTGACAGAGATGATAACGGCACCAGTTTCAAACATTTGTGTTTTCTGGATTCCAAAACACAGGTGGAGCATAAATGAATGGTTACAATGCATAAAGAATTTTGTGTTTTTCGAAGAAAAAAAAACAGTGTTGTGTAACTGTCCTGTAGCCCCTTATAGCCAATTCAAAGTGTTTGATACCATAAATATGCTGATTTTTTTTTAGATCAAATCATTAACAGCTAGTACTATGAACTGACGCTGTCGCCATCACAGATTGTAACCCTATGAATAACATTGTATTTCAGCCCAAAAATGTGCCTCTCCTGAAGAACCCAAAGAGAACATACCTCTATGCTCAGCTCTGAGAACTCTCTTCCCCAATGCACCCTCATTACGGACACAAAGCCTCACTGTTCAGGGCTTCCCCGTATTAGAACTGTGCTGTAATTCTGACCATAACTTCGATATTCCCACCAAGTTGCCTCTGATTCTGGAGAATCAACATACCAGGAGGAAGGACGTAGCCCCCCGACTTAGGAAAAAATGCCTCGCTGCTAGATTTCCTCAGAGACTTAAAAGGAAGAGGAAAACGAATGATATCAGTGAGTCGGCCTCTGAGAGCGGGTCAGATACAGAGATCGAGATGAATGGACAGAGCAGAAGTAACTCTCCTGTCTTTTAAAGAATAAAACTGAGCTTGTTCTTATTTGTACAGCAACATAGCCATGACTGGAAAGCATTACAAGTTTTATACCTGGATGTTGCCTTTATCTTGATATGCGTGCTTAATTAAGGTTGTGCTATTTTCTTTAATATCATTTTTTAAAACTTTGTTTGTAAATGTTACCTTGAAAATTAAAAATTGAATCCACACGTGATGTTTTTATTTAATTGATACATTTTATTCATGTTCTCATTTTAGTAGTACAAGAACGTATGATTTATCTAGTTATAATTACGTTTAGATTTTTATGACATTTTGTATGTTTTTACAAACCACAGATTTACAGAAACAATAACACAAAGATGGTCTGCAGAGTCACAGTCTTCATACAGAACCTATTCAATATGTTTAATACCACAAATATCAGGGTCTTTAATAAACTGTGGATCCTTCAGAGTGACTGACATAAAACCTGTATAGGGTAAAAACTGTGTTAGTGAATATTCTGGTTTGACTGTATATGCATAAATATTTTAGTGAAAGCACAGGCATATTTACTTCGTTGTCAAAGGTAAGAAATTAGAATTAAACAGATTACAGTTATACATTCTTACCCATTGAACGAGCTTTCTTTATTGCCTTCGATACCTCCTTCTGCTTTCGACCACACAAGCCTGTGAGCAAGAGTTATGGTGTTCTTAATGACTGAATTTATTAGATTTTTTTTTTTTAAGTGAATATTTGAACCCATACAGCCCTCACCTGTTATGTGTCTGCCGTATACTCTGCCTGTGTGTGGTGAAATGAACTGAGACAACAGCTGGAGAAACATTTTCAAAAAAGCGCTTTCATTAATGACAATACAAATATAGATGACAAATATTCATATTCTTGTTTATTTTACCCACCTGAACGTTTTTGAAGTCTACAGTTATATTGCAGAGGATGCAAGTTTTAGGGGGTTGCTTGTATGGATTTTCCATTTTGATAGGCTGCATAAGACATCATTTTGCAATGTTAGTGCAAATAATTATTCAAATAGTTTCCGAGAACTACAATTCATCACATGTAAAAAGCTTACCATATCTCTCTTGGGTGGATCTTGTTGAGATGTTGTCACACTTCTGATGCATTGTGCTGGAAGAGATCAAATGAAATACTCTGACATGTTGCCATACTTCAACTTTTGCTAAACAGATCAGGAACGCATATTAAATCTTGCTTTAACGCTTTAATGTTAATCACATTATTAAATATCTTCTACTGTAAATGAAGCCGTGTTTCTCATAAGCGTGCTTACGATGTAACGTTACTTGTCATTTGAGTACGATAATACTTACATTGGAAAACATTTAGCATATGAGAAGAAGAAAAGGTTGCAAAGATACCTGTAGCCCTAGGTGTGACTGGTTGTTTGGGGATAGACTGTAATAACAGGCGATTAAAAGAAAGGGCAAACATTTCTCGGTCTGCTCAGGAGGCCACCATGACAGTTACTGCTTTCTTCTTCTGCAAAGTCATTAGCTCGATAAGGTATAGGGTTGTTGCGACCTACCGCCATCTACAGGATCGGAGTAAGTGAACTACCGGTACGTTTCAATCATGGACATTTATAAATATCTAAAATATCTATTACCATTCTTGACAAGAATTAACATTAGACTTGCAATCAGCGTTTCACTTTTTTTTGGGGGGGGGGGGGGTAGCTTGTTTAAATACATTTGAAAACCTTCGAAAGTTTTAGTTATTGAAATATAATTTATGTAAAATGTAACAGATGATGAATTAATGGTAATAAATACAATATATAAAGAATAGAACATTTGTATAAAAAGCTTGTGAAGTTTTATAGATGTTTAGTGTTTTGTCATGTTGCATTTTTAAAGCTTTTAAGTCATTTTTGAGACAGATTGCGTTTAAATGCATTTTCAAAAAGTGGATATAACATTTCAGCAATAAATTATTAATGGAAATAAAATATGGTTTTTGTATATTTTTTCATTCTAATGGGACTTTTGTTCTACTTTTTCTCGTCTCGACACTTTAACAGTCACGTGGTCCAAAGGCGAACTTCCATTGGCTATCTCCATCATTCATCTTTTCGAAAGTCTTCATTTTTGGTAAACATTAGTTACTGTATCGCCGCTCAGTATTCCAGCGTTATTTGTTTTCCAATAATAGACATTTAGTTATATGTTTAGGGTTAGGGTTTTCATGGACTGGCTATGGTTAGTTACCGTTACCTCGCTATGCTACATATTTACAACGGATGAATAAACAGCTTTGGCTCTTTGTTGTGTTGTCAGTTACTGACCCTGCGTCAGTAATACCACACAATGCTGTAATCTCAGTGTGGAGTATCTTTACTGTAGAAATGTATTCTGACAACCACATACACGACATTGTGGTAAAACGCAACACTTCGTCCTCAAGAAAAAGATCAAGGGATGGCTTAAGAAGTCACATCACTCCAGCCAAAAAGCGGTCCAGTTTCACATCAACTAAATGCACTTCAGGAGAAGGACACACTTGTGCCCAAGACATGGCTGAGAATAAAGGCACAGAGCAGGTAAGCAGTTTCTTCTTTCTTTTCATTGAAATGTATACGTTGGTTTCAACTTTCAAGCATGGTGATGGCTTTTCTATTTTTGATCAGTGCTGCAGTGACAATGAGGACTTATTTGACGGTTATGACAGCATTGTGGGTGACAGCTCCTTTCTGGCTAAGCTTGAAGATGTGGAGCTTCAGATGAGAAAGTGTCATGATCAGCAGACTCCAAACCCATGTGAGGATGATCTTACAGACTCTATCTTAGCAGAGGATTTCAGAGACTCCCCACCGAGAGCTTTACCAAGCTCTCAACTTGAATTTCAAAAAGCGATCACAACCCCACACAAAAGCCCTTCCAGAGGTGCACATAACACCTCTACTCCTGATTTGATGAACAGGCCAGCTGTCAATCATGCAGATCTCAATGTCAACAAGCCACCCTCAAAAGCCAGGAGAAGCATGAAAGATCATCTTAAGAAAGTACTGATAGATAATGCAGCAACATCGAGCACCATCTCCAAGACAGTACAGCAAAAGGAAGCTGTAATGACGGAAGAAATGAGTTTTGCCATGCAGGCTATGGAGTCCATATCAGCAGAGGGAGACCTGGGCCCATTTTTTGGTCTCCCATCTAAAGTTAAAGATCTTATTTTGAGGTTGAAGGGAATCCAGAACTTGTATGGTAAGTGTTTCACATTCGTTTCATTTTGGATTTCTTTCATCTGCAACTAGTAAATAAGTAATTCTATCTTTATATTATATTCACTTTTGCTTTCAGAGTGGCAGAAAACGTGTTTGAGTCTGGATTCGGTGCAACAAAGGAGAAATCTAATTTATTCTTTACCAACAAGTGGAGGAAAGACTCTAGTGGCTGAGATTCTCATATTTAAAGAGCTCTTGTGTAGAAAGAAAGATGCCCTGCTTATTTTGCCATACATATCCTTAGTTCAGGAAAAGGTATGTATTTATGCATGATTTATGTGTTATCTAAGCAGTCTGACCATTAGAATGTAAAAAAAGTTGTGGTTATTAATCCACTTATCATAGAATGAGAGATTCACTGATTTGCCTTTAGGTTCGAGGGTTGTCTAGCTTTGGAATTGAGTTGGACTTCATGGTCGAGGAGTATGCTGGCAGTAAAGGGAGGTTTCCTCCAGTCAAAAGAAGAAATAAGAACTCTCTGTACATCACAACTATTGAGAAGGGACACAGCCTTGTCAATTCTCTTATTGAAAATGACCGTTTGGAGAATATTGGCTTGGTTGTTGTTGATGAGGTGTGTACACACATTTTATTATTAAAGTATTTAATATTATTTCTAATCCAAAATAGGGGTTTACAGGTTAAGTTTGATTTAGTAAGATTTTAAATGCTTATGCTTACCAAGGCTTTGTTTGTTTTTATCAAAAATGGAGTAAAAACTTATATTATGAAGTATTATTATAATTTTACTATTTTATTTTCTATTTTAATGTGTCTTAAATTGTAATTTTATCCTGTGATGATCAAGCTAAATTTTCAGCATTACTCCTTCAGAAATCATTCAAATATGCTGATTTGCTGCTCAAGATACATTTCTTTTTATAATCAATGTTGAAAGAATGTGCTGCTTAATAATGTTGTGGAAACCATAATACTTTAGCAGAATTTATTTTTGTTACAATGTAAAGGCCTCTATTGCCAATTTTGATCAGTGTAATACATCCTTGCTGAATACAAATAATATTATTATTTTATTTTATTGACTGACCCTTTTGACTTGGAGTGGATAATAAGCTTTTTAAATGAATGTATCTTTTTTATTTTCAGCTCCATATGCTTGGTGATGGTAGCAGGGGAGCAATTCTTGAAATGACTTTATCAAAGATTCTATACATGAGCAGTGAGTATTCTTAAACTCACACATATACTTCACCTCAGTAATGGTCACTCCGAGTCCTTACAGGGTCTTATAGCCCCGCTGTTGTTTCCCCACAGAGTCAACTCAAATTATTGGTATGAGTGCAACTCTAGGCAATGTGGGAGATCTTCAGACCTTCCTGAATGCAGAAAACTACGCCAATGACTTTCGGCCTGTAAGAATGACCTCTGTGTGACTGTGTTTTATTAAGTCTTTAAATTTGATAAACTCATTTCAAATAAATAACTGGTGATTCTGTAGGTTGAGCTGAAAGAATATGTAAAAATAAAGGACACCATATATGTTGTTGACCCAAAGGAAGAGTCATGCTTCAGTTTCTCACGACTCCTGGATTTCAAGGTAATCTTTTCTTCAAAGCCTTTTTTTTTTTAACTCAATAAGGTATTGATCTGCTGAGCTCATTGGACGTTTGTGCTATGGACTTTCCCAGTACTCCATTGGAATGCAGAAGATGGACCCTGACCACATCATAGCTCTGGCTACTGAAATCATCCCCCAGCAGTCCTGCCTTATCTTCTGTGCCACCAAGAAGAACTGTGAGAATCTAGCTGGAATGATCTGCAAGTATTTAAATAAGTGAGTTAACCTTTAGAGTCCTTTAAGTGCTTTTACTTTTTTTGTCATTGACATTAAATAAAACCTCTGCATTTATTTTCAGGGAGTTTTTGAAACACAAGCAGGCAGAGAAAGCCACACTTCTGGGTGAACTAAAGAGCAGTGGGAATGGATCATTGTGTCCTGTCCTGCAGAAGACTGTGCCCTTTGGCCTGGCCTACCACCACAGCGGACTGACCAGTGATGAGAGGAAGCTGGTGGAAGAGGCCTATTCCTCAGGAGTGCTCTGCCTCCTCACCTGCACCTCTACTCTTGCTGCTGGCATCAACCTCCCTGCACGCAGGTTTGTTTTGTGCATCTTCATCTGGTCTCAGATTAAATTGTTTTCAAACTTGGACTAAAAGAGATTTTAAAAACTGAATTAAAAAGTGTTATTTTTTTGAAAATGTTTCCTTAATCACGTGCATGTACCACTTCTCAGGGTCATTTTGAGGTCCCCATATATAGCTGCAGAGTTTTTAAAGAGAAGTCAATACAAACAGATGGTGGGCAGAGCAGGACGAGCGGGGATTGATGCCATGGGTGAGAGTATCCTGATCCTGCAGGACAAAGATATTAACATGGTATAAAATAAAAAACACAGATATCTGTTAATATAGGTCACTGACAAATAAAGCATCAAAGCCGATGTAATGTGAATTTTTGAGCCATGAATATGTTGTTAAACAGTTAAGTGGTCACATTTATTTTTTGACTCTTATGTCAGGTGGTACAACCAAATAGTTGCATTTATATATACTGTAGTTGTACCACCTGACATGGAAGGTGTACCAACTACCCATACTTGAATTTGGCAGTTTATACATATTGCTGGAAAAAGGTTTTCCAATTACAGTTGAGATAAACTACTGCTATTTATAAAAAGTTTTTTTATGAAAGCTTTCAAACTTAAAAGGGTGCCATAATGTTTGTGTCTATATATATATATATATATATATATATATATATATATATATATATATATATATATATATATATATATATATATATATAATATACACACACACACACACACACACACACACACTATGGCACCCATAGTGAATAAAAAACATATATATATATATATATATATATATATATATATATATATATATATATATATATATATATATATATATATATATATATATATATATATTTTTTTTTTTTTTTATTATTAAGACACCATTTTAAATAGTTTTCTTAGTCTGTTTATTTGTTTGTAGAGTTGCACCACCTGATATTTTAAGGGTTTAGGATAACAAAACATAAAATAATATTTATTATTTAAATTGACAAAAACATTACTGGAAATAAATAGGTTTTATAGTATAAAGTGATATATTATTATCAAATTATTTTAAAGGGAAATTATGCACTTGGACACTATATGTGCATGCCATGACATTGACCCAGTATTATATAATATTATAATATGTTATATTATATTTATTATATTATTTGTATACAAATGTTTCCTCATCAGGCCAAAAATCTATTGTCTGCACCGATGGAGAAGTGTTATAGTAATCTGCTGCATGATGGAGGGAGGGGTCTCCTCAGTCTCATCCTGTCACTCGTCGGCCTGAAAGTATGTGAAAGGTTTTGATGTAACAATAAATGAGAAATGTCTGGTCTACAGTTGCAAACACTAAACTGTTTCCTTTTATTTCAGATAACTACAACTGTAGAACAAGTGAGGAATTTCATGAAAGGCACACTGCTTAGTGTGCAGGATGCTCAGGTCAGTCCAGAGAGGAGTTTGTGGGATCTTACAGTGGAGTCTATACAGACTTTGAAGCAGAAGAGCCTCATCGAAGCCTCTGTTGATGTACATAATGAAACCATTCTCCAAATCACCAGACTTGGGAGAGCAACTTTCAAAGGTAAAACAGTGTGGCATAAGGATTGAAATAATTAAATGCATTTACCACAGGGTGGCAATATGACCTTGTTTAGAGATGTGCTTTTATTATTAATCACTGTTTTTTCAGAGCCTCCCTTTTGTAATGTTTTTTTATTTTAAATTATTATTTACTATTTCAGGTTCTGTAGACCTAAACTACTGCGATCTGCTGTACCGAGACTTATCGAAGGGGCTGGAGGGTTTACTCCTCAATAGTTTTCTTCACTTAGTGTATCTGGTTACTCCATATGACATGGTGCATCAGTGCAAGCCAGATTGGATGATCTACTTCAGACTGGTAAGATGTTTCATTGGGTTGACGCCACTCAAAAGTGTGGGGATTTGTAATATTTTTGAAGACTATTATGTTCACCAAGACTCCATTTATTTGATCAAGAACAACAGTAAAATTTTAACGTTGTCTATTTATATATATTGTAAATAGAATGTATTCCTGTGAATGGCAATTTGTTTAGTCTTCAGTGTCACACGATCCATTAGAAATTCTAATATGCTGATTTGGTGTTCAAGAAACATTTATTATTATTATAAATCTTGAAAACAGTTGTGATTCTTAATATGTTTCTGGAAATCATGATGCATTTTTTCAGTATTCGTTAATGAATAAAAAGAACAGCATTTATTTAAAGTAGAATGTTTTTGTAACAATATAATGTCTTTACTGTCATTTTTGTCATTATTTCAATGCATAATGCATAAAATTGTAAATTTATTACAAAACAGCAACACTATAACAGTGCTTTTCTTTTGAATATTGTATGTTTACTATTAATGTGCTCTCCTTAGTCTCAACTGATGTGTGTTCTTACTGAATCTGAATTTTTCATTGTACCAGTTTACAAATTTGTCGGCTGCTGAGCAGAAGATGGCCACTGCAGTTGGAGTGCCTGAAAGTTTTGTGGCTAGAAAGGCAGCGGGGCAGAGCGTGAGGAAGGTTAGTAAAAACAGCATTCCTCTCATGCTTTAGAACCTTTTTTGATTGGGATTAAACAGCTTGGATATATTAAGCCAAATACTTCAATAGGAAGATATCATTAGCTGAGAAACTAATATAGTATTACTTAAATCCTAATTCTCTTAAAAGATTTGCAGTGTTAATGCTAAATCTTGAATTTAGCCGTACTTAAATATCTGAGGGGAAATGTATGTACTATGTATGTATTGGATTTCACATTGATTTGAGTTTTTTGCTGTTTCTTCTACTTGTGTCTCAGTCTGTGGACATTGTGGTAGTGAATAGGTTGTATCTGGCCCTAGTGCTTTACTCTCTTCTGAAGGAGACAAACCTGTGGAACGTGTCCGATAGGTTCCAGCTGACAAGAGGCTTTGTTCAGACTCTCCTCAGCTCAGCTTCCGCCTTTGGGTCCTCCGTGCTGCACTTCACTGAGGTTTGTGGCATATCTAGGTAGCATTTAAGGGCTTTTTCAGTCCTGTACATTGTTTGCTTTGTTTTGAAACAGAGGCTTGAAGGGATAGTTCACTCAAAAATGAATTTACTCACCCTCGAGCCATCCTAGGTGTATATGATATACTTATTTCAGACAAATACAATCAGATCTATTTTAATAAATATCCTGGCCAATCCAAGCATTATAATGGCAATGAATGCGAAGCACACAAAAGTGCATCCGTCATTGTCGCGCAAGCTATGCTTTTTTCGTAAGATTATCCAAGGCAGTCCTATATAGGTCCTAAAACAAAGCTATATGTTTTACATTATAACATATTAGACATATGGATTTTTTTCTTACAAAAACCCATTTATTTGCTTCAGAATGGCTTAATTAACCCCACAAGGCCATGTGGAGCACTTTTATAATTGATGGATGCACGTAGGCTTTAAATTTGTTGCTGCCATTATAATGCTTGGAAGAGCCAGGACATTTTTAATGTAACTCCGATTATGGGTAATTAAATTTTTTGGGTAAACTATCCCTTTAAAGAGACTTTCTTCTTGGTAATGTTTCAAAGCATACCAAAATGTGTTTATGCATTGTAAGTCACGTGAGTGAAACTATCCTCTTATTAGTCAGAGTACACCTGTTTATGTTCCTCATAGCATCATACATGAAGATGGTTTGTTAAGTTAGCTCAATGGGCTTATTGTGACTTCATCTGCCTAGCTATCATGGGAATCAAAGCATTCTTGCAGTGCACCTTTTTTGTGAAGAGCAATTCGACAACATTTTACACTCCAAGTATACACTTACAAGTTGGCCGAAATTACCTTTTTTTCCCATATATGCCTAATCGAATCAAACAAATGGAAAAACACGCAGGTTCCAACACAAAGGCACCAAACAAGCCCGGTGTGATTACGCCCTTAGATATATCAGCCTACATATCTACATCTGCTCCTCTCTTGCGGTTAATAATTGATTAGAATGCTATGAGACTTGTCTGTCCATTTCAGGAGCTGGAGGAGTTTTGGGCCTATAAGTCTCTTCTCTTAGAGCTGACCCGTAGATTGACTTATTGTGTGCAGGCTGAGCTCATTCCACTCATGGAGGTGTGTGGAGTACTGGAGGTGTGTGTTCTTGCTGCTCAGTTTCTCTAGAATAGTTGACCAGAATGTTTGCTTAAAAGCTCAGTTTGTGTGTTTTTATTTAGTTCTTCTTCATTCTCTTTTGATTCAGCATCGTGCTAAGCAGCTATATAACGCTGGTTACAAGACATTGTCACATCTTGCCAACGCAGACCCACAAATTCTGGTCCAAACTATTGAAAACCTCTCCAAGAGACAAGCCAATCAAATGATTGCATCAGCAAAAGTAAGTACAATGTTGCACTATATAGCATCATTATATCTCCATATTAGCATGCACATTTTTACAAATGTATCCAAAATAAAAATTGTCATCATTTATTAATCTCAATCTCAAACCTACATTACTTTATTTCTTGTGTGGAACGCACAAAAAAAGAAATAATGAGGGAGGTCAAGGTTGTCAGATCCTCAAAAAGATCATCATAAAGGCACCATCAGAGTATTTCCTCACACAACCGCAATCATATGGCTCAAGAAGACTACTTTGACATTTTTTTGTGATTGTGAATTGTTTTTGAGGCTTTACATATTCAGTCCTTGTCATAGCATGCAAAATACTGACCAGGGCTGCGATTCTCAAAAGCATTGTAAGCCAAATCAAAGAATCATGGGCACCAATACTCTCTAAATTCAACTTGCCTTACAATGCTTTTGAGAAACGCAGCCCAGAACTTTCAGGAAACAAACAACATCAGCGTGAGTAAAGGAATTTATTTTTTGGGTGAACACATGTTTATTCATGTTCATTTTCAGATGTTACTAAAAGAGAAAGCAGAGGCCTTGCAGGAGGAGGTGGATGACCTGCTTATGCTGCCATCTGATCTTCCATCTTTGTAAATTATTCTTTATTTTTTATGTATATGATGTAAATAGTAGGTATATATATATGTATATGGCATTATGTAAACTATTTTGTGCCTCTGTGTCTGGCTGAAATAAAAACGGAAGTAACCCCGATTTTTGTATCATCTCTGTTACTCATTACCATGATCATGTGCTATTTTATATCCAACGATTGAACGATTTTACAACCACCAGTCAGTCACACACAGCGTGTTACATTTCCAGCACTGTCTCTAATGTTGTGATTTCCAGCCAATCGCGTAAGGTATGCAAATATGAATGAGCTGGAGCCACGCCTATGAGTCACTGGCATGAGATATTTCAAATAATTTGACACAGACCGGTTCCTTACGTACAGTCAAACAAGAAATAAGGAAGTAGGTATTTGATGGTGCCAAAAATATAAATATTTCGCCTGTGTTTTTTATGATCGCGTGAAACCGATGCAATTAACTACCGAATGAGGACACCGGAAGATTGAACAGATGAAGTCTGCGGCCACAGCAGTTTCCACGATTGTCGCTTTGGTTTTATTTCGCGCATTGTGTGACGAGGCCAAAACGGTAATATCTGCCGAAGATGATCAGTCCATACGTGTTGATCTGGATCTGTCCAATGTGGCCCGAAGGGTGGACGAAAGGTTCCTCTCTGTGGCTATAGATGCGAGTTTAATAACCGAGGAGAAGTTCATGAACCTATTGAAGTAAGTCCTTTAAAAGTTTTGCAGACCTCAAATAAATAAAGTTTTGATGTAACTTTAAAATCAATGATGTTTATGTAGTTCACCAAAGTTAAGAACCCTCACCAAAGCCTTGATCCCAGCGTTTCTGCGATTTGGAGGTACCAAACAAGATTTTATGAAATTCAACCCACGCGGAAGATATTTTCAAGCCAGAGAAAACAGCAGCAGAGCTGTTCTAGGTAACCTCTTTCACTTAGCATCAATAACGCGAGTTAGTAAACCACATCTGCCAGTCTGAAATAAGCTGACTGCGGTGTGTTGTCATCTGACTTTAATGGCATCATTCCAGATTTGCTTTAATGAGAGAACAGTTTACACGAAACACCTTGAGAACAGACTGCAATTGTGTACTAGAATGTTCAAATGCTACAATTTTACTATCTACATTTCTATCTACATTTCATATATATATATATATATATATATATATATATATATATATATATATATATATATGCATACATACACAATTACACATACATACATATATAACTTTTTAATAAAAAAAAAGGTCAAATACACAATAGTGGAGTGAAATAAAATAAAAAATATATAAAAAAACATAAATCAACCTTCAGTTTACAGTCTACATACATGTACCATCTTAATTAGAACACCTGTCATTGATTTCTGTCTCGAACACATTCATAACCTCCTTTTCAATCACATCATATTCCCTGATTTTTACTCAAGAACCTTCTTGTTAAACCCATTTAACTCATCATACTTTGCACAAAGACATTGTATGTTTTTTTATAATATTGCTATTATGGGGTTAATTTAATTTGCACATCTGATGTCATTCCTACAGGAAATTTGTGTAAGAGACTTGAATTGCCTCCACTGCTTGAAAATAGGTTAAAGCAAGAATGGGTCTTACAGTCAAAGACTTTACTTCTGGAGGAACTTGAGGGAAAATACAAAAAGACAGAATTCTCTGGTAAGTTTAATTCTACTTCTGTTAAATAATTACCTAATTGGGGTTTATCATGAGTCACAGTGTTCTCACTTCTCTAGCAACATGTAAATGTCATGTCAGGGCTCAACAATCACAAGTTTCATGCTGGCCCATATTTTTATGCCAAAAGCGTATGGTGATTTCAAAGACAGGGCTTCGATTAGGCCAGGATTAGGCCTTTGTTCGATAAGGACATTTATAAATGTGCCTTAGAAAAAACACCTGGTGTGCTTTTCTTGAGACAAAACAATAGCAGTTACATGTTTTAAGATATACCGTTGTCAAGTAGCTTTCAGTAAAAACAGCTCAAGCATGCATTTTAGTCTGGGACTAAACTTAAGCCTTGTCTGTGAAATGGGGCATAGTTATAATTTAAAAGATGTTTTTTTTTTTTTTTTTTTTTAAGTATATTATGTTTCCATGATCAGTTGTAAAGCTGCTTTAGTAACACATTTAATTCAACAACCATGATTGATACATCACAAAAACATTTGTCCATCAACTGATCCGAAACTCTGTAATGTATTTTCAATGATATCACGATCAAAAATATTAAAGAGAAAATTCAAGTGTCTGTCTTTCTCCTAGAATATGCTGTCGACCTGCTGTATGCCTTTGCAAATTGCTCTGGTTTAGACCTCATTTTTGGTTTGAACGCTCTGCTCCGAACCAGTGAAAACACATGGGACAGCACAAATGCAGAACTGCTGTTGAAGTACTGTGAGTCCCGGCAGTACGTGATGTCCTGGGAGCTGGGAAATGGTAGGATTTGGGATATTGCTTTTTAATTAGGATTGACGTTCTAGTTTTGAATTTGCTAATAATATTATATGATTATTTTGTATTATTCAAGTTGGCTCCTCAGCATCACACCTCTTGTTTTAGAACCCAACAGCTATGAAAAAAAAGCTGGGATCAGAGTGGACGGGTACCAGCTCGGTCAGGATTTTGTCCACTTGCATCAAATCCTTCAGGAATCTGCGGTCTACAACACAACAGGTTTATATGGACCAGATGTTAGTCAGCCACGAGATCACCGCAAAGATTTGTTAACTGGGTAAGTGTTAAGGGAAAAGTGTTATTTAAAAAAATATATTTTCAAAATCACTTCTAGTCTATTGGATTTGGGTATCAAATAAAGGTGACATGGTTCACTGTTTATAGGTTTTTAGAGACTGGAGCAGAGGCCATTACTGCATGCACCTGGCACCAGTAAGTTATGATTAACTTCCTTGCATAAAATCAGAAAGAAATCATATGTGAGGCTTTGTACTGGAGCTTGTTTTCCATTTTCCTTCTTTACAGCTATTATGTGAATGGCAGAGACACATCTATAGAGGATTTCCTTGACCCTCATGTGCTTGATACTCTGGCAACAAAAATTAACGAGGTCCTCGAGGTACCAGAGTAATTCTGCATAATATATTAAAATAGGAACTCTCTTATGGCATTAAAATTTCTCACATTCAACTGTAAGAAATGTCAGAGAGATAAATGAGCTGAAATTAACTGATAAACACTCTGCCTTCAGACCGTTGAATCTGTTTCTCCGGGGAAGAAGGTTTGGCTGGGAGAGACAAGTTCGGCATATGGGGGAGGTGCCGTTGGTCTCTCAGACACATTTGTAGCTGGTTTTATGTGAGTCCAAATTTTTTTTCACTTCACTTCAGTCCATAGTAAATTAAAACTTCCAATATGTTTTAATGGGCATTTAAAGGTGCAGTAAGTGATTTCTAAAAAAACGCTGGGGATCAGAGCGAGCACTGTAACAGTGTTGGGTCGAGTTACTCTTAACTCTTTCTGCGCCAGCATTTAAAAAAAAAAAGTTGCCAGCCACTGCCAGGGTTTTTGACCATTTTCACTAAAATGTAATAGTCCATAGAATATTTTGTTTTATGAATATCTGAGCATGCAATATATCAAAATAGAGCTGACTCTCTTCTTTTAAACAAACAAACAAACAAAAAAATCATGCATTCCTTTTTATCAACACTTGAATATGGGTAAGTTTCATAAAAAAAGGTACATTTTGAACAAAAAGCTGAGAAAAAACGAATTTTTGTCAAAAACTGCATTTAGATCCAATTCAGAGCGATGACCAGACACAAATAGAGCAGATCAAGTCCATCAATACCCCTAATTCTTGCTCAGTCCTGTAGCTGGGACTGGGTCAACATTTCCTTCTGTAACATTAGATAGTTTTGATTTATATGATGTTTAATGTTGATGATCACGTTATTTTTCATATGCATTCGCTTACATACCATCGCTTCTCTTCCTTGCGTGTGTTTTGATCAGGAGATTCTGTACTCATTCAGAAGATGCACAATAGCACCTCCTAATAACAGTAAAAACACAGAAAATTCTGTGTTTGGTCGGGAAGCGTTTTCTCCCAAATAAGTTTGGCTCTTTGGGAAAGAGTTAAAAGTAATGCATTACACTATTGCATTACTCCTTAAAAAGTAACTCATATCATTTTTTTTTTTTTTTGGAAAGTAATGCATTACATTACTTTTGTGTTACTTTTAATCTGGGGTGAGCTTGTTTATTTTTAATAACAACCCAAAAAGTAATATTTTGGCTAATTTAAAGGCCCTTTCACACCAAAAGTGTGTTTCTTTCAGCTGATTAAGCATCAGGCTGAAAGAAATGCAAATTTACACCTGTACAGTAGAAGGTGCTGTAGTTGCAAATGAGATGAATGGATGTCTACTTGCATTTATTGTAGTCTTAGAATAAATGCGAGCAGACATTTATTCATCTCATTTGCAACTACAGCACCTTCTACTATACAGGTGTAAATTTGCAAAACGCCTTTGAACTCCAGATTTCTCTCAACATGAGTACTACATGGGAGAGCTGTCAGTCAATAAATGGAAAAACAAAGTATCTTGCGCTACTTATTTGAAAAACTGACTTGGATATTTTGTTGTAAATTTAAGAGTAATAATGTGTTACTTTACTAGTTACTTAAAAAAGTAATCTGATTATATAATTCAAGTTAACTGTAATGTGTTACCCCCAACACTGCTCGTAGCCAATCAGCAGCAGTGGGCATGTCCACTCATGATGGGGCAAGAGAGAGATTTGAAGAAATACTTTAGAAAGAGAGGTGGCTAAGAGACATTACAAAAGAGACACAGTCAGAGGAATATAACTGGAAAAAGAAGGGTTATGATCAAGCAAGAGCTTTAGGAACTGCATTAATATTATAAAAGCTTTCCAGTACTGGAGAGACCTAATGCCTGAAAACAGACACAGAGGTGAGTAACATTGGCTTTTGCTATGTTTCACAGAACCAAGATATACTGTTGTTGTAATGTTAGCTATAGTAACTAGACATTTTTGGTTCAGAGTGTCATTGTTCGTCTGGAGCTGGTGTGCTGCTGGTGATTAACAACAAACTCTCGCTTTTATATAAAATCCTGGAGACTGTGTGTTCATGTTTTGCTCTTGTCATCATTCGTCTGTCATCTTTGCATTATTTTTCGTGAATCATTTTGCTGTGCTTCAGCCATGATAAAGAGACATCCAGTCTTGTATCGCGTGTGAATGCATTTTAGGGGCGGCACAAAAGAGAGGGGTGTGTGTTTGCTTGGCTTGATTTTAAATGCCAAGTGTTTCTCCGAAATCGCTTACTGCACCTTTACATCAGTTTATACAAATCACAATAAAAAAGTCAGTTCTATTCTCTTCATAAATGGGTTTCCATTTGTTGTAATAATTAAATGAAAGGATTTTGCATTTAAATAATGAAAATGTGTTTAAAAAAAGTTTAAATATAAGAACATGACATAATGACATGTATTGGAACAAAAATACAGTAAAAACAGTACTTCTGTGAAATAGTATTACAATTTAAAATATACTTTTTCTTCTAAAATACAATTTTCTGTTGCAGCCATTACTCTTCATTATTCATTAGTCTTCAGAAATCACTGATTTGGTGCTCATTAAACATTCCTTATTATTATCAATCTTGAAAACAGTTGTGCTGCTTAATATTTTTGTGAAAGCCATTCCACATTTAAGAATTTTTTGATGAACAAGAAAGTACAAAAACAACAGTATTTATTTGAAATGTACATGTATGAAATATGATCTGTGTAATGCATCATATCAGAATAAACGCACTTTAAATAAAGTATATTTAAATCTCTTTGTTTATTAAAGGTGGCTGGACAAACTAGGACTTGCTGCTAAGCTTGGTTTGGATGTCGTTATCAGACAGGTTTTAATTGGTTCTGGCACGTACCATTTAGTGGATGATAACCTAGATCCCCTTCCAGTAAGTGTTTATGAGTCCAGGAATGTGGACACCCTAAATCTGTTTTTTTTTCTTTTTTTTCTTCACTCTTTTAAACTATTATGTACATATGGCAGGATTACTGGCTATCATTGATATACAAAAAGCTTGTTGGTCCAGAGGTCTTAAAAGCAGAAGTTCATACAAATTCTGGGCTAAAGAAACTAATACGGGTATACCTTCACTGCACTAACAAAAAAAGGTACTTGTATTCTCTTACTCAAATATTTCTTTTACGAAACAATGGTTAACCCTTTTTGATATATCATATATCCTTTCCAGTACACATTACAGACAAGGTGCTGTGACCTTATTTGCCTTAAACCTAAACAAAAATGAAGTCACGATTAGTCTGCCCGTCCATATGGCCAACAGCACCATTGATGCATTTTTGCTACAGTCAGAAGGGGCTGGTGAACAAAGCCTTTATTCCAGGTAATGTCTCAAGATCTCACAATGATTGGACTGGACTACTATAAATCTATTTGCTAGCTGAAGATTAGAATGACTACATCTAATGTAATGTATCTTTAATAGGTTTTTTTTGTTTTGTTTTGTAATGTCTCCTCAAGACAGAAATAAATCAGTTGTGACCAGCTAAGACATCTAAAATCATAAACATTTGGATATGTTATGCATCAATGATCATAACATAGTAACAACCTAAAGACTGTTAAATCTGTCCATCTTTAGGTCGGTCAAATTGAATGGACAAGTGCTAAAGATGGTGGATGACCGAACACTTCCTCCACTGGAGGGACGTGAACTGACGCCTGGAGAACACATTAAGCTGCCTGGGTTCTCATTTGCATTCTATGTTCTGATTGAAGCAGGAGCTCCAGTATGCAAATAAGCTCGGACAAAGACTGCTTTCACTGGAGAATCAGGGACGCAAAATGTGTAATGACAAAATATAATTTATGTGAGGGAACTTTAATCTTGAATTAAATGAATCAGTCTCTTAATATGAAAACAGCATTTTTATTTATTTATGAAAATGTCTATTTATTATAAATATCGAGTAACTCAAGAATGTTATTAATGATCAACAGGGACTGGATTTAATCTATTTAACATCTGTAAAAATAAACCGATTTTCAGCAAAGCGCTTGTTTGTCAGGACATTTTGTTTGACATGTGGAAGTGATTGAGTATCCGTGCAGACAGGCACTATAGCAATCAAGCCTTTTGATTCTTAGTCATTTTCTGTCTGTGTGAGTCACATCTTTCTGTGCAAAGCACTACATTCAGCTAAATTTAGATGTGAATAAATGGTCACGACATTTTGAAGATCCTCTTAAAGGCAGACTTAAGATTTCCCATTGCACTTGTTACTCTGAGTTGATGATTGTAGCAGAAAGTCTGTGTTAGAGGGTTGAAACATCTGGGCTTCAGTGAGAACACAGCTGGTATAAATATTGCTAGACTGTAATTGCTACACTCTGGATGCTTGTGTAAATCTTTGGGCAAAAAAAATCTATTTGTTTAAATGTCAGGGAGGTTTGTTACAGTGACAAGTTTTGTCATGTCAACATTTAAAAAGATTGAAAGAACATAACTTCATCTAAAAATAAACCACCAGCATATTGATTGTCCCAAAGAGGGAAGCTATTGAGTAAATACTTTAGTTTCGCTCGCAAGCCATATGTCGGTTTGCTAAGGGAATTTTTAACTCTTTTTGCAGAGATTTCCAAATAAGCTATGGGAAATTTAAATTACTTAAATGCCTAATTAGTGAATCAAAATTAGTGGGTAAATAAACCTTGCAATGTGTCGTTTTGCTCACCAGGCGGCGATGTTTACTAGTGTTGAGAGGCTGAATGGCCAAGAACAATTTTGCAGGCCACATTACAGTCCATATAAATTAAAGGCACAATATGTAATGTTTCAGCATTAAAAATATAAAAGATCACTATATCTATGTTATATATTTTTTAAAGTTGTGTGTTTACATTATCCTGACAGTTCCAATTAACTTCTAAATCCAGAGAAATTAATATTTTAATTCGAAGACACGGACCGTGTCTTTATTTCCGTTATGTCGCCCGTCTTTCACGTCATATCCACGTTTGCGTCTTGCTTCCTGCGGAACTCGGCGGAACCGCCAAACTCAAAGAGGATCACTGACAGTATAAGGGGAACACCCGTATAAAAAAGTCTGTATGATAATGGATCATGACTACTCTTTGCCAGCTCAACAAAGCGCAAACGTACGAGTGAAAAAAAATGACCCGAGAAGATTTTGGGACAGTAGAAGAAGCAAGAGACGTGTAAACCTTGGAGAAGCCTTTGAAAGATGGCGAAATCTTCGTGACAAGCTCGGACTGCAGAGAGATATGCTGATCTCGCTTTCGTTTTAATAAACAGGTAATTTAAGTAACCATTCAGCTAACATAATAATCATATAATCATAACATGCTGTATGTTTGCATATTGCATAGCGATCTTGACCACATTGAGACGCGTTTAGCTGAATACGTAGCCTATAACGTTACATTTTGTATTGCATCGGCTTTTCAAACAGGCGGATTCTGTGTTTTTGGAGACTGAAACTGAGACTTTTTAAAACTGATTCAAAAGTATATTTCTATCCGTATATTTTGTGACACGATGATGTCATGTGTAAAACGCAGATGGACTAGCTATTATTGGTTTTATATGTAGCTGGAGAAGGTAACGTTAGCTTCATAAGGTAATATGCCACTATCTTGGTCAATTAATATAAGGTGACCGTCACTTTTATCATATGTTAATACTAGCTACATATAATATCGATTTAATAATGATCTACTTATTCATATATCTCTGAGTTCCAAATAATGTTTATTAGATTGATGAATGTGGGGAGCGACACACCGCGTGTTCCAATGAACAACGTATTGCTAGTGCTGGTTCTCTCATTTACTGTTTTATGTTGGTAATGATAAACTAAATTGAAATGTATTTCCTTATTGAACAGTTGATATACAGAATGTTCGACAATCGCGGATGCCATGTCAACATATCTATAATTTGAGTAACTCAAATTATGATGCACGGTTAATATGTCAACATAGCCTACCAACTTATAGGTGTGTTGACATAGCGACCGCCCGCACAACATTCTGACTCACACATTAGCTAACGTTACTGATAAGTTTGTTAAGTAACGGTAGCTCGCTGCTATTTCATTAGATTGGCATTACATAACGTGAAAAGCCGTAACTAAACTTAACAATAATAGAGATGTAATATAACAATTACCTTGTCAGTGAACATGTTTTCTGCTGGAGATGCCAGATTCGCTGGTTGACAGTGGCAATAATGACAACAACTCCCATGAGCACACGCACTTTCCCGACGTCATTAAAGTACGTCTGTTGTTATTATTTTGAATGAGTGACCCCTAGTGGCCAAAAGTTGCATACTGCACGTTTAAGACCACATGCAGGTATTATTCGTTGTTGATGTTGAGGTTTTAGTTTGTCTGGGATAAATCTTTTATCTTTTATTTGACTTATAATTTTACCCCAAATATTAATTAAAAAGGCTCGTCAAACAATTCTATGCAGGATATAAAATATTCTTTTCATTATTCTACAAGATATCCTTGTTGTTGATGTTGTTATAGTACTTGTTCAGCTCTAAATTATATTTATAAACAAATAATATTAATCTGTACGATTATATGAGTACACATTACTAAAAATATGGCTTACATGCATCTCTCGTGAACGCGCGTTGTAACCCCTGCGGTGCCTGTGTTAAGTTGGGCATGGCATTTGCTGAAGGGGGTCGTTGTTTGCAGTGGCGCTTGATAATACGCGGCTTGTGTGCGACGGGGACATACTCTGGCGACCCCTGCCAGCCACACATCTTCTCCATTTCCCACGAGAAATCCCTCGGCCAATGAACACAAGCCCTCACCCCAGCAGCGTGCTGTGTCCACTGAGCTCTCTCAGCTTCATTAAGAGGCGCCGTCTCGAACATAAGGGGATTTAGGCAACGTCAGAGACTCAAATTTCCCCATGGGCTACCCTGACTGAAGTTTCTACACTAGTGAACCAGGGATTTTCAAACTCTTTGATGCCAGTAGGGCACACAAATATTAAGTGTGTTCAATTCTTCCCGTTCTCGGAGACATGTTGGTTGTTAATAAATCAAAAACATATATAATTCATTAACTTTGACCGAACGTTCTCTCAGATTTTTTTTCCATTCGCCCCGTGTCTCTCAATCTGAAAACTGCCGTCTTTGACGTTTTTCTTTTTTAGTTTCAACAAGCTGTCAGAGTCTGGTAGTCCACCTCAAGATTGTATTGTGTGATGCTGGTTCTTTCATTTTTCAGCACTCTATAAAAATCTTTATTTTATTGAACGCGTTCACCCTCTATCTCTCTTGCTGACATTCTTTGCCTACACAGCAAAAAACATGTTGGGAGATTTATCACCACAGGTGTTAAAATTATCACTTTCCGGGTGAACATACAGGTCCGTCTTTGCTAGTGTTAAAACAACACTGACGAAAGTGTTCGTTATACAAACACTGTGTTAGTGTTTCTTTTTAGTCACTCAAGGTGTTGAGAAATGTATTACTCATAAGTGTACATTTAACACATTATGGTGATTAATCTCACACACCCAGTGTATTTAATGTTTATTTAATGTAAATACTTAAATACTAAAATGGCACTGTGAATGAAATTTAAAACAATTTATATATATATTATTTTATTTTTTCCCCCAAAAAATCAAGTGACTACAAATTTATTTGAATATTTATTGAAATTGTAATATATCAATTCCATTACATTTATGTATTTGGCAGACACTTTTATCCAATGCGACTTACACTGCATTCAATACCATTTTTAATAAATAAAAAAAAAAACATTTTTGTCAGTTCTTGCTTTCGCCGGGAATCGCTAAAGTAAAGCCATTGTAGTCACACATACAATTGAATAAAACAATTTCTTGTTATACTCCAATGCTATAACATCTTACCATGATAAATCTCTACTGCGTTTCAAACAAGATTAAACAAAGAAACATTCCTCAAGTAATGTTTTAATTGAAAATACAAAAATTCAACATTGTATATATTAAATCAACCTTAATGTTAAAAAACTGTCTGGTTTGTAATTCATTCTGATAAAAAATACTATTCCTTTATAAATTAATACATTTACATTTGGCAGATGATTTTATCCAAAGAGACTTACATTGCATTCAATGTACGCATTTTTACATTTTGTCAGTTCTTGCTTTCCCAATTCATCGATCCCACGATCTTGGTGTTGATAGCGCTCCTCAAAATGATCCAAACACATAGTATCGTTCCTGTTAAAGAGACAAATTTGGTTAAAACAAACACATTAAAAAAACTAAGATATAAAGTTTCAAACATCTTCAATCAACAAGCAGAGATACTTACATAGCCTGTCTTCCTTTCAGGATCGTTTAGGTTTGTAGAGTAATAATGCCAAGGGCATACATAGATTGTGGCCTTAAGTGGTTTCCTTCTGCAATAATAAACAATATTCCATGAAACAAAAATCCTCCAAAGCAGAAAGCAAACTAAAAGACTCAAAATAATCAGGTCACTTTGTGTTTTACTTCAGGTTATCTTTATACCAACACATAGCAAGAAAATGTTATATTCAAAACATAAGCACTACTGTTACAGATTTACAATACTACAACTAGAAAAGGCTAGAACTAAGTTGTACAGAAAAAATCGCGCATGGAAGGGCACTAATGCATGACTGCTCAACTAATACAAAATAAGACGAAAAATGTCAAATAGTATGAGTGTGCAATGTCGTGGAATGTATACGCCAAAACTCATTTCGGCGTGCATATGATACACACTTTATGGCGTATATATGACACGCTCTCTTGGGTAGGTTTAGGGTAGTGGGGTGGGGGGTTCGTATGTATAATACGCCATAAATTGCGTATCATATGCACGCAAAAAACAGCGTATCATATGCACGCCAAAATGAGTTTTGGCGTATACATTCCACGACATTGCACACTCGTACTCGATCTTGAGTTTCTATATGACTGAAGCAGTTCATGAAGAAAAGCGTGTCCTACGATGTTTTCGACATTTTGGAGCGCTGTACAGAATGGTCGGCGTATGTTATCAAAGTACAACGAGAAGATTGCTAGAACACACAGAGCATTTCACTCGCAAAATGTTGCAGGCCGATCAGTATGCGCAGCGCCGACAATGATGGACCGTGCTATCCGTGGGTGCTCGGCCAGGGATCGAGCCCCGGCGTCACACAAGAAAAAAAAAATAAAGAGCAATTAATTCATTCGATTAACGTCTGCTTTCTCATTTGAATGACATTTCAAAACACCAGAATTAACTCGTAGTTACGGGGTGAAAGATATAAACGGTCTTATAAAGGTTGGAAGCCCTAAAGATACTAACGTTATGCCAAATGAGAAGAAATAACTATCCAAGTCCAGTGAGTTAAAAAATGACACATAATGTTAATGCTGCTACATTATTACAAAATTAATACAACGAAATTAAGTCACTTACGTAAATCTCGTCCTCCATTAACGAATTTAGTGTGTTAGTGGGGGTTATTCAGTTATGTTAAACTGAATGGCGGATCAAAAGCGCGCTAAATTTAAACTGAGGTAAAAAAAACAAAACGCTAAGAGTTAAGTCATCCACATCGGTTACGTTACTCATTATACAAGCTCATTAATAAATCACAAGTTGATAAGATAATAATACTATACTATACCTTGTCCTTGTAACCGTTGTGTGTGCAGGGAAATTCATAAAGATGGAGAGACCGAAGGATGAGCTGGGAAATTTAAAATGCTCTGCACATGCGCAGATGTTGATTGTTAACACCCAAAGGAAACACTGTGCTTTATCACCCAAAGGAAACACTGTGCTTTAACACTAAACAAGTGATAAAGCATATAATATTTGTAAATTAACACCAGATTTTATCACTAGATGCCCAACACCAGGTTTTTATCCCTCAGTAATTTGCTGTGTATGGCTTTATTTTTGGAGTCCTGTGATTTCCAATAGGTGGTTTACAAAACTGTCAGTTATTTTTTTTTTTATCTCAAACTATTTTTCTTGAGTTAAACAAAGTTTATATATATATATATATATATATATATATATATATATATATATATATATATATATATATATATATATATATATATATATATATATATATGACCTATAAATGTACTAGATAATCTGTGACTGAAAATAAAAGTCGTTCTAATTGTTTTGCATAGCATAGCAAAAGCTATGTAAATAAATATCCACATATCATCATAGGCACGCACGATTGTATGCAATAAGTATCTAAATGAATATTTTTCCTAATAGAAGGCATAATAATAATACAGAAAATAATTTCTTTATAAAACCCAAAGTCGTTCTCACACAGGCTCTCTAGGCGGAGAAAACTCATAGCACCTCCCACGCACGCCTCAATAATCGCCAGGCAGCCCGTCACTCACTCCTCTAAGCTTGAAGAAACCCGAATGTAAACTTTGGAAGACTACTGAAAAGTTATATGCAACTCACTGTAGTCGTATAATCGCTTTAAAAATGAACGACGTGACTGAATCTGAAGCCACACGGGGGTTCAAGTCTTCAGTTTGACGCGCAACGCGAAATACAAATGGACAGGACGCGCAGGTACATTTGGGGAATAATCACAGGTACGAGTCACCATTGTTGGTTTGTATTCAACGCCTTTAACTGTTTTGTTTGGCTACAAAGCAACCATAGATTCTAGAAGTACCCGTTTGCCAACTTTTCCTTCTTTAAAGGGTCATGAAACCCCCCTGCTGCAGCGGTGTTTTTTCACACCTTCGATTTGAAAAAGCTTGTTAAAAGGGGAGTGGTCGACTGTGAAAAGGTGGGATGGTATTGTGTGGAAAGAGGGAATGTTTGCATAAATTGGGGAGTGTCTGTCAGTAGGTGCTGAGCGGTTCTGAGACATGTTCTTGGTTCACGTTGGCATTGTTTACCACAGAGAGATTAAATGAGGGATGAGTACAGCGAATGAGAGAGCTATGAGTGGCGTGCAGCAGAGATCGCAAATCATTCAGTTCTTCAAAGTTCAAACCAGCATAATTCAGTGAGAAATGAAAATAAATGTTATTCTGCATGACGAAATATTTTGCAAACGTGATAAAACTATATTTGTCCAAATATGCACGCTGTTTGGCAAGATGAACAACGCGCCGACGTGATAAGAGAACGTGAACCACCCAACATGCGATGTGACAGATGTGTAATTCTAGATCGGTGTAAAAGCGAAGAGGTTTGAGGCTAGTCTCGACCGCGCATTGCCGTGACGATCCGCGCTGTCTATCACTCGGCAGCTAAATCTATATTTGTCCAAATATGCAGCACACTGTTTCACTAAGAGCCCGAACACATGCGGTTTAGTGCATGTCTGTGACGACAAATAAAACGGAGAGGACGTGGCTTTTGTTCATTACCCTACAGATTACAGATAGGTTATTTTGCACTCCTGACATAGATAGTCAACGCTTGCAGGTTCGGCGTGCGATTCCTCAGGTGAATTTTACTTTACCGAGCCTTTGTAGCAAAGGCTTCCACAGACGGCGCCGGTTACAGCTCGCTCGGCGCCCTTTACGTTATTTCGTATCAGCACAGCGCCTAGCTTTCCTCCGTGACTTTTCCGCACGCTGCTTCCAAAACTTCCCCACCATATCTCTACAATAATGATGTAAGACGAGCCTGACAGAAGTGACTGTCTCATGCATATTAACTAAATTATCTTGTATGCATACTACAGCGCAGGGATTGGACTGAATGAGCTTCATGTCATGAATATATATCGAGAATCGCTCGGAGCGGTCGACGTCAGCATGTGCCCAGCTGCCCATACTTGGGCCGAAAAGGCCGTGCCGACGTCAGCATTTGTGACGTTGCTCCGACTAAACTTTTCAAACCGGAAGACAGAAATCGCTCTGAAAAATGCAAAAATAACTATTTTCACATATGCATACCATTAATGAGTACCCTTAGTGTTTTCAATGATGTGCAGCCTATACATATCTGTTTACATCTCAAAAAAAGTGTTTTGGGGTTTCATGACCCTTTAAATAGCTCTTTACTTGTATTTCTTAATGAGCTCGTGTCATCGAGAGTTGCATGTTTAAAATATTTTATACTATTTGACAGTTTCTATTTTTAACACTGGAATTCAGTTTAGCTCATTACAGGACCTTCTATTGGTTAATCATGGAGGGAGGGATTTTAAAGTGGAACTACAATCGAGAGGCCTATATAACCCAGTGTAACATTTGCCTGGAATCTTGCGAAGCAATCTTTGCCACAGTTCTGAAGACATGCGTGGTGCCACCTGTGATTTGTTTGTTGTCTGCCCTCAGCTGTCGTCCTATGCAAATACTCCCAGGCTGAATGGAATACCACAGAATCACCGGCGAATAGGACTGTGTCCTGCAATCACCATGACAACAGCGGCAACTGCACAGGTAAATATCAATGGCACCCCAACCTGTTCTTTTCAAATAATGAGCAAGCCGAGCCCGAGATATTTTCCATAGATTCCACCTCATGCAGAAAGCGTATTTTGAAGCTATCACTGACTTTGAAGACATGAGAGATGTAACACTTGTGATGTAAAAAAAAATAAAAAAAATAAAAAGGTGGTGGGGGGAGGTTGGGTTCCCCCTGGACTTGACATGAAAGTCTTGATACCTTGACCACCTGCTGAAGAGATAAATAAAATATTAAAGGAAAATATTTCCATAGCATGCAAAAGCTGGTGTTATTTAATCACAACATTTTGGCAAAGCATGAAATAACGTGAAGATATTAGCCTATAATCTGTTTACCGAGGAAAAATGGACTGTTATGATAGTAATTCAGCTTCTTAGTCCCCTTCAAACCTTGTAATTTTATTTAAGAAGTGATAAACTAATTCTCCCAAGCTCAAGTTTACTATCTCTGTACCGCAGGTAATCCTCAGATCATGTTACATGCGGCCAGAGTTTGTAATTAGAGCCTTTCCCATTCAACTTTTAGTTCATTCTGAAATCAGAGCTCAAGTTTCAGTTTCTGTAGAACGGCAGTCTCTTTTCTAGCTCAGTCCTTTGAACTTTGATGCACACAGACAGTATATTGTAAATGAGTAAACGGACAACCCTAATTTACTGTGTAGCCTATTTTATATTTTATTAGTTATTGGCTGAAATTGTTTTTTAATGTATTGCGTTGATGGATATTGGATATTTAATTGTGTATTCACATTTTCAGTTTAGATTACCTTGGCCATTAGCTAATACCTTTTAAAAACTGTTAAATGCAATCTTTAACAAAACGTTTTTCATGCTGTACATTATAATGTTGTGATGCCTAAACATTATTTTGTTTTGGTAACACTTTATTTTAAGGTGACATAGTTACACGTTACTACGTGCACTTACTATAGTAAACGCATTAAATTATGCATTATTACAACTAACCCTAAACCAAACCCTAACCGTAACTCTATACTATAGTAAGTACATGTAGTTAATTAATATTACCCAGTACTTATTTGAGTAAGTGGTAACACTTACTTTACAATAAGGTTTCATTAGATAAGATTAGTTAATGTTAAGAGGTTAACTAACATGAACTAACCATGAGCAATACATTTGTTACTGTATTTGTTAATCTTTGTTAACGTTAGTTAATAAAAATCCAGCTGTTCATGGTTTGTTCATGTTGAGTCACAGTGCATTAACTAATGTTAACAAGATTTTAATAAAGTATTAGTAAATGTTGAAATTAACATTAACAAAGCTGATTAAATGCTTTATAAGTGCAGTGTATTATTAGTTTGTGTTAACTAATGTAGTTAACTAATGCTAACTAATAAACATTATTGTAAAGTGTTACTGAGTTGGTATAGTGTAACTACATCACCTTGAAAAGAAAGTGTAACTTTTATTTGTTATTTATCTAGACAAAATAGTATTGAATTTTAATATTGTCCATAGTTACATTAAACTAATAATTGGACAGATTTTTTGTAATCAGAAATGCCAGTAAAGACATTTAAAATGTTACAAAAGATTTCTATTTAAAATAAATCATGTTCTTTCAAACTTTATTTTATTTTTATTTATTTTTTACCCCAAAATATTAAGCAGCACAACTGTCAAAATGTATAAAAAATAAGAAATATTTAAATATTTAATATTTAATCGAAATCATCAATGATTTCTGAAGGATCATGTGACACTGAAGACTGGAGTAATGGATTATGAAAATTCTGTTTTAAAAACGATTAAAAGTTAAACTATAAACAGTTCAAATTGTAATACTATTTCACAATATTACTGTATATTTTTGACCAAGTAAATGCTGCCTTGGTGAACATAACAGACTGCTTTCAAAAACATTAAAAAAATTATCGACCCTATACTTTTGAACAGTAGTCTGTGCTTGATGGTGATATGTATCCCTGCTTTACAGATTCAAAAGATGACCACACATGGAGTGGGCACTTCTCTATATGTCCAAAAGATTATAGGCATTACTGTATCCATGGTGTTTGTCGTTTTGTGAAGGAGCAGAACATTCCTTCATGCAGGTGAGATTTTGACCTGTCCATCACCCAACTGAGCTAGTTAATCAGAGCTAGTTAAAAGTTGAAGTTCAATAATGTTTTTTTTTATGTACATTTGCACAGATGTGAAACAGGATATATAGGCAGTAGGTGTGAATATCTTGATCTTGAGTACCATATGGCAGAACGAAGAAAAATAGTCATCGCATGTGTGGTTGCAGGATTGGTCTCTCTTATTCTGCTCATCGTCTTCATATGCGTCTGTACACAGTGAGTAATGTGTTACACTTTTTAAAGGGTTAGTTTACCCAAAAATGAAAATTAGATGTTTATCTGCTTACCCCCAGGGCATCCAACATGTAGGTGTGTTTGTCTCTTCAGTAGAACACAAATGAAGATTTTTAACTCCAACTGTTGCTGTGTGTCAGTCATATAGTGGTGTGAATAGGTAACTATTCTAAAAAAGCAAAACAAACTAACAAAAAACATGCTTAGACGACATGCACAAAAAGCCTGCTGCTCGTGACGACACATTGATGTCTTAAGACATGAACCGATCGTTTTTTATGAGAAACCGAACAGTATTTATGTATTTTTTTACCTCATATCCCGAGTCTCATGTAATGTTCCCATCCGTCATTACTTCCATCTGGTGAGGTCAAACTGGTGCGATCATAGAAATATATTATGTAGATGCCTCATTCGGCCGATCCGCATACGCACTAATGAGGATTCTATATGTATATCTATGATCACGGCAGTTTGACCTCACCAGACGGAAGTAATGGACGATTTGATAATAACTTGATGAGACTCGTCGGGATATGAGGTAAAAAAATAACTTAATTACTGTTTGGCTTCTCACAGAAACCGATCGGTTCGTGCCATAAGACGTTGTGTCATCAGGAACAGCAGGCTCTTTGTGCATGTTGTCAAAGCATGTTATTTTGTTTGTTTGTTTTGCTCTCATAGAATTGTTACCTATTCACACCACTATATGACTGGCAACAGCAACACAATAATTCTGTGTATTTGACTGTTTAAGGAACCTTAATTGTAAAGTGCGAGCTCTACGTTCAGGCTTGTGTGTGTCATTGTTATGGGCTCATATCTCCTGTAACTGCTATAAAATCGCTTGCATGTTCAAATGATTTCCGTTATCCATCCCGAGACGAACGTGAAATGTTGAATCGGATTATGCAGATTGCTTTAGTGTAGGTGTGATATCTTTTGAAACCAGACGCAATTTGCTAATTTTGAGAGATTTTTACTGAAATTATTTCTCACAAGAAAGTTGATGTGATAAGCTTTGCTGATTAATTTAATAATAAACATTTGTGGTAATTTCCCACTTTATAAACTCAAAACTTGCATAATTGTACTCATTCGTGTGCAATATACCCGCGCTAATATCAGACCATGTGGTATCGATTTAATATCGCTACTTAGGTATTAGATTGTGGTACTGTACCGAAGCCAAAATTGTGGTATCGGGCCATCCCTAGTCCCTGCTTACAAAGTCTGCATGAAATCCATTCTGGATGATCCTCTTGTTTGTTCCTAAATTCCTAAGTCTGAATCAGGCTTGAATTGGATTGAAATTGATGGCATCCTTAATATTTACTTCTGAGTACTAGAGCTTGCAGTTATGACATTTCCAGAACGCACGCTCAAAATACTGGGCCAGCTAAAGCATATTCTAGCACCCCACAAAAAACTAAACTAAGACTTTGTAAAGGGGCATAATAGACTGCAGGAAGACATTGGTTATTTCATCTTTAATAATGTTCTTTTTAACATCTTCCTATTTTGTTTCACAGTAAACGATATAAACCATGTAGAAAGAAGAAGAGAAAAAAGGATTCATGTGATGAAGATGAGAAGCTCAGTTCACTAAATACTCATGAAGATTTAGCTGCTCCAGTCGACACGTGTGACACTAATGCTGTGTGAAGTGAGTATTTATTCTTCTCCTGTCTCTGTATGGCATTAGGGACACTTTCTGTTCATATTATGTAAACCAGTAGACTGGATTAACCCAGCCTGATCTGTCGGCGATTTGATTTCGCCCTGCAGCTCAGGCTTGAAACCTGCACTTTTTGTCATACGTTTGCAATGGTCTGATTGGTCGAAGGACTATCCGATTGCATACAGAGTCATTTGAATTATGCTCGTTGGCCACGCCTCTTGTGCAGTAGAAAATAGCAGACTCCCCAGACCAATGTTCAATCTTAAAGGGTTAGTTCACCTAGGGTTAGTGATAGCCAGACAAGTACACCAGTGGTTTTCAAATAGTTTAGACTTAGACTTTAAATCGGATATAAAGTGACAATCCAATGTAGTACCAAAATTGTTTATCATTCAGAACAAAATAGGCTTGGAAATATTTTTGGAATAAAGTTGCATGTTATTGGTTTCTGAATGACTCTTTCTATGATTTCATGCTGTTTGCAACTAATAATTCACTGCATAAAACACACTGTGGTTCAAGCCACATCTGTCTTTATTTTCAAGTTTACCTGTATAATGAAAACTGTCACATTTTCTTTTATCTGGCATGGTTTTGCTAATTGTAATTTATGGTTTGTGTACACAACAACTATATGTACTACCTTTTTTGCGAGCAGACATCAACGTTGTCAAACCGCTCCCCGTTCACAAAGATCTACGCAAACTAATAAAAACGTTTTATTATTCTGCCAGGCCAGTAGATGGCGATGTCACTACACTTCTATTGACTGAAGATATAATACGCATGTGCTTGACATCAAAACCTTCTCAAATATGAAGAGAGGTTAACGGTATCGTTTTTAAAAACTTGAATCCCGATTTCAAAAGCTTTCGTTATCATGTAAATTATAAATTGACTGTTTGACATGTGGCTTTTGTGATGCTTTTCAGACATAGTAAGTCAGGTCAACTTTGAGTTCAAATAGATGGGTTTAATGATCTTTCTGTTTCAGTGAAGTGATCCTGCCAGGGTTGCTAATGGCCTGCAAATGTGGACTTGTCCTGCCGAGTGATGAAATCAGTGCTTTACAGTAATCCTGAGTGGACTTTTAAATGAATTTGGGAGATATGCTGTGTCAGGCAACCTTTGCCATTTTGTGTGCTACTGTTTCCCTTATTCGTCAAGCCACAAATGATTTCCACACTTTTCAGGAAAACGTGTAGTTGAACTGAATAAATATGCCTTCAGAGTGGTTGTAATGAAAAAAGTGGCGTTCAATATGCTGAATGCAACCAAAGCCTATCCATGTTGGTTTAGATATAGGCCGATTTATTATGCATATGAAGCACAGAGTACTGAAAAAAGTTTCCATATAATAATACATTGAAAATAAAATAAAAACAGTTTCGACAGCTTCTGGAAGTATAGTTCTCCCGACATTAACGGACCAACACCTTTAATTTATTTATTAACATGTAAATATAATGTGTTTTGCTTTGTTTGGTTTTAAAATAATATATAAATTGTGGAGAATCTGCATTACAATGTATTTTTGTTTTCTGTATTGAGCTATTTTGACAGCAAAGTATTAGCCATAATAATAATTAAAAAAAAGTTTTGCAATTCGGTCCAAAATATTTAGTGACAACATTTTTTTTAATGAAAAAGGACAATCATTTTATATATGTGTTTTGTTTGGTACGGTTTGGAAAGATGCTAGTTGCTGATTATTTAATGTTAGATTTGTGTTGCACATGCTGTTCAGATTTCTATTGTATGCACTAAACACAAAGCTGTATAGCTTTATATCTTCATGTCTTTATAAATTAATCGGTGCAAGTATTTTTATTTCTGTTATATTACACAAGAAATTTTGATTTTCAGTGGGTGCTAAGTGATGGATTTTTTAGTTTGAAATGTAAATGCTTGCATTATGTTCTGTAAACAAGATGAATGTGGCACATAAACTGATCATTTCTTCACACCAAGGTGGAAAATGTCCATGGAATGTGCAAAGCTGCTTGGTTAGAATAAACTCCCCACCAGCCCTGCTTCCAAGTTCCAGGAAATGCGTTATTGTTTGTTTTTCGCCCTAGTTACGGCTGCCCTCTAAAACATCCAGTCTGTGGGATCATTTAACCGTTATCATTATAGATAAAGCTTTGAAAAGCCGCCTTGTGTTTTATTAATCAGTTTTTGAAGCCTCAGTCTGTTCTGATGCCAATAGTGACCAGCACAGGCAGACGTCGTGTTTCAGCACAGCCATAAATAGCTCTTCTTGGTCTGGTGTTTGTGATTGGAGTACGACAGGAATCCAGCACCTCATTGGTGGAATCTTGTGAGGCAGATGTTTTTCCATGATAATTATCAGAGCTGTTTTCAAATGTTTTAACAGAACATCAACCAAACAACAGCATGCACTGATTTCAAACTGATTTTTTTTGTTTGTGTAAGATGTAAAGATTTTGATAGATCATATGATAAGGCCCATTTAAACTTCTGTTCCACTTAGCATAGCAATGACCTGTGAAGAAAGTCATTCGGCTGAATTTCCTAAAGCAGCAGGAAATGAAAACGTAAGGTGTGTCAGAGTGAATGAAATGGGTAACCGATACAACCAGGGCTTGACATTAACACCCTCCAAATACAGTGGATTTCAGCAGTGGCGTGTAACACATTCGCTAGCTACTTTGGCGGGTTGAATTTTATATATAATATACATTTATCATGTACACAAGTCTTGAAATTTTTTTTACAAAATAAACATATTATACTCATTCATTACACACAAATGTATATATTTTAAATGTTTAATTATTTTAAATTTGATGATTATAACTGACAGCCAAGGAAAATCCCAAATACATATCTCAGAAAATTTAAATATTGTGAAAAGATTCAATATTGAAGACACCTGGTGCCACACTAATCAGCTAATTAATTCAAAACACAAGAAAAGGCCTTTAAATGGTCTCTCAGTCTAGTTCTGTAGGCTACGCTATCATGGGGAAGACTTGACAGTTGTCCAAAGATGACCATTGACACCTTGCACAAGGAGGGCAAGACACAAAAGGTCATCGGAAAAAGAGGCTGGGTGTTCACAGAGCTCTGTGTCCAAACACATTAATAGAGAGGCGAAGGGAAGGAAAAGATGTGGAAGAAAAAAGTGTACAGGCAATAGGGATAATCGCACCATTGGGAGGATTGTGAAATCCTCACAATGAGTAAACTGCTGCTGGAGTCAGTGCTTCAAAAACCACTACGCACAGACGTATGCAAGACATGGGTTTCAGCAGTCGCATTCCTTGTGTCAAGCCACTCTTGAACAACAGACAGCATCAAAAGCGTCTTGCCTGGGCTATAAACGAAACAAAGTTTTGAAACGTTATGAATCAGCATATTGATTCATGATTCGAAACTTGAATCTATATGCCGAATCATAACCGTTTGAATCTTTGTTTTGAAATAGGCCCATCACTATATAAGTCATTATTTAGGTTTTTTTGTGCACAAAAACTATTCTCGTCGCTTCATAAAATTATTGTAGAGCAACTGTAGTGAGATGGGCTTTGCAACAACATCTCTAGTGCCTTTTATGGGTCTTGAGAGAGGAAATGACATTGGTGCTAATGAAAGCCTTTCTGAGCCATTGGAATCTCATTGGAACTTAATTTGTGTTCTGAAGATGAACGGAGGTCTTACGGCTGTCGAACGACATTGGGATAAGTAATTTTTGACAGATTTTTCATTTTTGGGTGAACTAAACATTTAAACAATCAAATGCAAAATAAAGTAAAAATGCAGGCCTTGGTGAGTATTCACATAAAAATATTTATGTATTAAGTGAACCTAAACAGTCTATAAAGAAAATGCATATGTAACTGTTGTCAGCAAACCAGGAAATAACAGACGGCAGGCAGAGATGAAAGATCCAAATGCAGGAAGAAATTTTATTTAAAAAAAGAACTCAGGAACAAAACGAACTAGGAAAACCCGCTGAAACCAGGGGACATCATACACCTGCAACACCAAATGACCAACAGAGATCCAGCGAAAACAAGGGCTATACAAAGGGAAGACCAGCTTAACAAGAAAATACCTGGGGAGACTAATCAACTACAAAATAAAGCACAAGAGACACTTCAACGTAAAAGTCCAAAGACAGACCCAGAGCATAATGTGACAACAGTATAATGTATCCATGTTTTAAAGTGACAGCAGCCTAATATAGGCTACCTGCTGCCAAATTATTAGACAGTATTAAAAATACCTTTATGGCGTTTTTACCCCATGGTATCAATATAATATTTGGAAAACCACTAGCCACTATCACTGGTGAGCAAAAAAAGTTATTTTAAGGTTTAAATTAACAAGTTGAGCCCCTGATTTCTTTAGGAGATGAGAGATCACTCAGATCACCTTTTTTTTTCTCCAGGTCTTCTGAAGCCATATTAAATCTTCATCAGCGAGATGAAGAATTAATCTAATTTGTGAGTGAATAACTCAGACGGCTTTTGTGAACTGAATCAACCAATTCATTGGCGGGACTTACTCAAAAGAATAATTTTTTTGAATAGCTTTTAGAAGAAGATTTTCAGTGAATAATTACTTAAATTAAGCTATTCAATTATTTCTTGTGAGTCATAAGGACTGATTTTATGATACTTTTATGATGGTTGTTTGATTTTTTTTTGTAACTTTGGAGCTTGGCAGCCTGATTTAATTAAATCTAGTGTCAGAAATGCACTTGTGCAAACTTATGCAGCTTGATAAAGATTTCACTCTAAAGAAAGTGTGGCTGGACAGTCAGAAGAAATGAAAAAAGCAGCAATGTGCTGTAAGAGATCATTAAAAAGGAGCTTGTTCAGTGGACAGATGCACTGCATCATGACAGGAGGAGAAGCACCAGGCTATAGAGAAAGAATGTTTTGTTATGATAGTGGCTGCCGGCTGAAGAAGTTAATAAACTTTATTTATTTTCCTGTTCTGTTTTTATCTCAGGATGCCCATGCTGAGGTAGAGTCTGTCAGCGCTAGTCTTGATCCAGCCTCTCATGAAGACTTAAAGGGTTAGTTCCCCCTAAAATGAAATTGATGTCATTAATGACTCACCCTAATGTCGTTCCACACCCGTAAGACCTCCAATCATCTTCAGAACACAGTTTAAGATATTTTATATTTAGTCGAATGCGTATGTGTATACACACTTTACTGTCCATGTCCAGAAAGCTAATAAAAACATCATTAAAGTAGTCCATATGAGACATCAGTTAGTTAGTTAGAATCTCTTGAAGCACCCAAAATACATTTTGGTCCAAAAATAACAAAAACTATGACTTTATTCAGCATTGTCTTCTCTTTCTTGTTTGTGTTCAATCCTCAAATAAAAATTAAAATGGTTATGAATCAGTGAATCGATCAATGATTCGGATCGCCAGTGTCACGTGATATCAGCAGTTTGGCAGTTTGGAATGCGATCCGAATCATTGATCGATTCACTGATTCACAACCGTTTGAATCTTTATTTGAGGTTTGAACACAAACAAGGAAGAGAAGACAATAAAGAGAAGACAATGACTGAATAAAGTCATAGTTTTTGGACCAAAATGTATTTCCATTAAATGCATAAAAATGTATATTCAAGAAATTCTAATTAACCAACTGATGTCGCATATGGACTACTTTGATGATGTTTTTATTCCCTTCCTGGACATGGACAGTAAAGTGTGTATACACATACGCTTTCGGACTAAATATAAAATATCTTAAACTGTGTTCCGAAGATGAACGGAGGTCTTACGGGTGTGGAACGACATTAGAGTGAGTCATTAATGACATCAATTTCATTTTTGGGTGAACTAACCCTTTAAGATGACCAACATCTGTGAAGAGATGGCTCCAACATACCTCCAAGAAACAGTTTCTGCCTTAAATTATTACATTGTATATTAGTGCATGCTATAATTGTGATTGTCTATATTTTCTGATATCCATAACTTGGACACAGTCCCCTCTGATAATAAATTACTCAAAATTGTAATCATTCTTCTAAGAAAATACAACATGGTGTCAGAAATGCACATGTACAAACACATGCAGCTTGATAAAGAGTTGACTCTAAAGAAATTGATTAGCATGGCTAGACAGTCAGAATAAGTGAGAATAAACCAGCAATGTGCTTTGAGAGATAAAACAAAAGGAGCTTGTTTCAGAAACATAGAGTATGTGGACTGTATCATGACATGAGGAGAAGCACTGAGTCGCTGCCAGCTAAAGAAGTTAAAGGGTTAGTTCACCCAAAAATTTAAATTATTTCATTAATTACTCACCCTCATGTCGTTGGACACCCGTAAGACCTTCGTTCATCTTCAGAACACAAATGAAGATATTTTTGTTGAAAGCTGATGGCTGAGAAAGGCTTCAGATAGGCCTCTATTGGCATTCAGTACATCTCCACTCACAAGACCCATAAAGGCACTAAACACATCGATACAAAGTCCATCTCACTACAGTGGCTGTACAATAATGTTACACTGCGACGAATTGCGCGCACAAAAATCAAAATAACGACTTTATCCACCAAGTTATTGACGTGAACTCGACGCATGTGCGAGAATATGACGCAGATCCGCTGTTCCAGACCCAGAAGAGGAGGAGCGCCGCCATCGCGTGAGTTCATGTCCGAGACCTACACGGAAGACAATAACTTGGCGGATAAAGTCGTTTTTTTTTTTTTTTTAACGCCATATTGATTTCGTCGCATTGTAAAATTATTGTATAGGATCCGTGCATTCGGCCTTAAAGTGACAGCAGCTTTGTAACTTTTATACAAGTATTATTTATATGAGTTTAAGTTTGTCATATTCTAGTATGTCGGATGGAGCATCACTGACTGGCTTAAACCATGATGGCATAATGTGCATTTATACAACAATAATAAAATAATGCGTTGACATAAAGAAGGAAATTTACTTTTGATACTTAAGTACTTTTGAAAACAAATACTTCTGTACCTTTATTCAAGTAAAAATCTGTTTCTACAACATTTACTTGTAACAGACTATTATTTGACCAGTAGTACTGTTACTTTTACTCAAGTAAAGAAGTTGTGTACATTGACCACCTCTGGACAATATGAGAAGATCTTGTGCATCGCTAGTCAATGAACAGCATTTTGGTCATTATAATAAAGCTAATCTTATCCTCAGTTACTCACACAGTTGAACTGGGGCAATGCTTTTATTTTGCACACCTCATTAACACTGTCATAATGTTAATTATGCTGGAAGTCTGTCTGCTTTTTGTTAAAGAGGTGTGGAGGGCTTGACCAGAACGCAGGATTGCTCTTGTAGCAGGTGGCTTTGAGTAATTGACCATGCTTTGACCCAGCAAATAGCGATCCGGTCCGTTTGGCAGACTCTAAATCGTGTGGTTTAAACCTGGTTCTTTATATTATTCTCAAGGTCTTTCGAACTGAACTTGACATGGTCTTAAAGGTGAATGATGTTTCATTCCTTCTAGTGTCAGTATTCACGGCATTGTCAGCATGACTCGCACATTATATAAGGGCAAAGATAGACCTGTAAGTGGTGACTGCAGGAACAATTCCCTTCTACAATAACAACTGATCAATACGGTATGGACGGTTAAATAAAGAAGAACTGGTCATGTAAGAAGTCAGTGAATGCCATGGTTATTTGAAATTGCTGTTATTTTTTGGCATTTTTATGAAACAGTTTTAGCTCCAGTGTGTTTGAGGATTTAATATTTAACTACCAAACTACCAAAATGAGAAAAAAAGATCCTTCTTGTAGGTCCTTGTAGCCATTGACTTCCATATAGGAAAAAAAATACTATGGAAGTCAATGGCTCCAGTTAACTGTTTGGTTACTGACATTCTTCAAAATATCTTCCCTTGTGTTCAGCTGAAAAAAAAAAATGCATACAGGTTTGAAACAACTTGAGGGTGAGTAAAGGATGACAGTATTTTCATTTTAAAGTGAACTATCCCTTTAAGCCAATTGTGCCTAAAAGGGGTTGCGCGAACCTTGAAATGGCACTCTGTGGCACGGCAGGATTTTAAACAACTTCCTGAGTACACTCATTGAAAACAATGTGTTTGAATTTTAAAGGAGCCGCACACCGGACGCGAAGCACAGCGCTGTGCCACGTCTTTAAAATATTGAGCACCCCATATTGCCAAAATGGTATGATCCTCATTTCATAACACTTTTGAAGATTCGACTGTGAGATTGGTGGTCGAATCCGGCTTCGCATATTGATGCATCGAATTTTCGACTATTTGGGGTCACTCCTACTGCGGTATTATAAAAACCCTGTGAAATCAAGGTGTCATCAAGCTACTTTGAATAAGGGACCTCTAGTGGTGAAAAGGTACATATTATGGCTTTAATATTTTTACATATTATGGTTTAATAATTGCTCAAATAACTCTGTACATATGTGGGTTGTTAAAGGTGCACTATGCAACTTTTACGTCCGCTAGAGGGCGCCTATTCAACACAAAGGCGTAGTTTGAGGACGCCAAATTTGAGCACAGAATCTTGGGACATGTGGTTTTCACCTCAGAGCCAGTGGAAAAGAATCAGAATAGGACTCGGGCAGAAATCATGTTAATGGACGCCATTCCCGGTCATGAGTATAACGCAGCTCTGTTTATCATATTAGATACATTTAACTGTGTTTAAAATAATGTTATAATGTTGCGTTCGCTCAGCGCCTGCTGTGACACTTGTTCACACTGCTAAGAGTAAAGCGCTTCTGCCAAATAAAACCGTAAACAGAGGGTAACGCAGATATTACGCTATTGACAGACGACTCCCTCAGACGCTATGCTCAGACGTCCCGGCTCCTTGGTTAAAATAGCAATTTTCTCACAATTTACAAATAGTTGGAAACATTTGGGATATTGTAAGTATACTCAACTGAAAAACATATATAACTCTGGCCTAGTGGTTTTTGGATATTTTACTGTAAAAACACTACATAGTGCACCTTTAAATATGGTACAAATAATTGTCTATTATTTAAATGAAGACAAGCAGGATTAATCAGAAGTAAACGGCAAATATCAAGCCATTGTTATAAATGCACACAATTTAGTTGAATAACTCTTTTGCTGTCTCAGTATAGATCTGTTCCTGATGGATTTGTCAAAGAACAGTAATCACTAGCCATTTATTCTGAAAATTGCTATAAGTACAGGGAACATGTTTTGTTTAGTGAACCAGCAGAGAGCATTTTCAAACACATCTGTCACACTATCACTCAATTACGAAGATGTCAGCTGCAGTGTTGACTTTGTAAGGGACAGATGGGGATGTATTTAGTTTGCATCTCATAAAAGCCTTTAGCCATCATATTCACACAGGAACTTTATGTCACGCTGACACTTAGCAACCATTCACGATTTACATCAAGCTATACTCATTCATGGCGAGATTCATCGTCGCTTTGATTTGATGCTTTTGAAATGAATTGTCTGAATGCTCTCTTTTGTCAGCTCTGTTGTCTGAAAAACACACAAATTTTAGAACTTACATAACTACAACTATAGCTTAGTGATATCAAAATCGAAATAATCTTTTTTTTAAATTATTATTACAATGGAATGGAAATTTAATCAAACATGCTGAGCAACAATGACTGCTCAAATAAAAAGCAGGATTTGTTTTCTTTGTTCTTGTTCTTTTTTTTTAAGGAAAGAGTGTTGTGCTAATATTGCATTGTGTTGTATTTCCTCTGTATTTTTTGTGCTGCCCATGTTAACACAGGTACAGGCATCATATGGTGAGATGTGAGATCGGTGTTACTCATTATTCCTAATTGGCTTGGAAATCATGCTGACACAGTGTGAGGACGAGCAACTGATTTGGCATCTGAGTGAGATTTCCTACATGGCACAGTTTGCCTGTATGAAGACGTACAAGTTTATTGCCTCTCTTTAGCTCAAATGTCTTAAACTTACACTAGTCAAGTCGAATCACCTTTATTTATATAGCGCTTTTTACAATACAGATTGCTTTCTTTAAGCAGTTCTTCTGTCCAGCTTACATAAGTTCAGAGGTGATTTATTTCAAATATAAAAATCATTAGTTATTAATTTAGTTTATACAGCAGCTCCTGAGAAAACGGTGATGTCATCCTCCAGCCCAGTTCAGGAAATAACCTTGGGAGAATCCAGGCTCAGTCGGAGGGGCAGTTCTCCAACTGGCCAACAAACAAACAGTGTATGATTATGATTCAGGCAGCATTACAGGTCAAAAGTCATATTAGATCGAAACTCAAAAAATGTAATTCCAGCTGTTTGAAGATTGGATTCATCACGCTGCATGGAGACGGGATTGTCGACCTGTGCCAACGAGGCCTTTACAGAGGATACAGATGACAATCTCTGCTCACACTTCAGGGATATATTGTGTTTGTGTTTAGCCGCAGCTCCTCCATCTGATCTGGACACGCCCTTGATCCGACTGACTACGGTAAACCTCGGCATAAACAGAGCTAATATTAGTGTAGAGGCCATTCTTCTTATGATGTAAAGGAATTAGACTAATGTACGGCCGTTATCGGAAGCCAGTGATTATAGTTTATACAGTTATACATATGGATAATTGTCTTACAAAAAAACGTTGGTTCGCTTCAGAAGGCCTTTATTAACACACTGAAGTCTATATGTATTGCTTTTAGAATGGATGGATGCTTTTTTTTTTTTTTTTAATAGGATGCAGCCTTCCGATTAAGAATCACCTAGTTTGCCGTTTTTGAGCAAAGAGGTTGAATACATTTAAAATTTCCATTTTTAAAAACATTTTATTTCTTGCACTATAACCCCCTTTTTTATCAACACTTGAATGGGGGTGAATGTAAAAACACATTTTAAACTAAAAATCACATTTTTGTCAAAGACATCCAGATCGGATGCATCGGATGTCACAAAAGACATCCAGATCGGATGCATAACGAAGGTCCAAATATAAATGGAGTAAATCGAGTCCATCAACACCCCCAAGGTTTGCACAGTTGTTAATTCTTCCTGGGTCGATATTTCATTTGGTAACATTAAGCAGTTCTGATTTATCTTTCAATGTCTGTTTAATGGTTGATGATCATGATGTTTTACATTTGTGTAAGCAATCTTATGTCCATCACTTGTTTCTGCTTCTTCTCCTGTATTTTAATCTGGAGATTTTGTACTCTTTTAGAAGATGCGTAATAGTGCCCCCTACCATAACAGTGAAAACATGGATTGCCGGAAAGAGCAAATTAGATTTGGGGTGCTTCTCAATATCCCTCCTCGTTTTCCTCGCTCCTCTGTCCTCCGTCCTATGACCCGGAAAACGATGCAGCTCAGCCATTGTAGATCTCAATTCTCTAATTGCACCGCGAGGAGGCGAGGATGGAGGAGTGAGGAGGCTTCCTGAGGAGTCAAGAGCGAGGATACACAGGTGTATCCTTTGCGGAAGTGTTTTATCGACTAAACGTGACGCAAGCATTAGCTAATTCTCCTCCCCCTTCACATCGTGCCACAGTTTATTCATTATTATTAATATGTTTACATGTACAAGACACAAATGTTTGTCAAATAACAACACCTGACAGTTGTAGAATAAAAGCACAAGAAAATTAAAGAAACTAATAGAGAAACTAATAAATAGCAGTTAATAACTGGAATTCGTTGTTAATAATAGCTGGTAATATTTATTAAAATATGGACAAATGTGATATTTTGTGGAGGTTGAAGCTTACAATATAAATAGTTATCTCTAATGTTCAAGAATCCCGACTAAATCCGGCGCTGCAGAATCATCATTAATTGACAACGCTTTAAAGTGGCGTTAAAGGGAGCGAGGATATCATTTCACTCGATTCAATTCCTCCGTCCTCACGTCCTTCTCTCGCATCCTGAAGGGGAGGAGCTAAGGCGCGAGGAAAGGAAGGTAGGAAACGAAACGAGGATGCACAAATAAGAATTGGGAAGCACCCTTGAAGTAAATTCCTTTACACAACCACTGGACTAGCCTACTCAAAATTTAGAATTAAGAAAATTTTCTATTTTCTAGTGAACCAGTAATTTCAAACAATCTAAGTTTATAAGCTATATATGATATAAAATTATAAACTATATATATATATATATACTTATACTTTTGTATATATGTCGATCAGAGTACATGTAGTCCACATATAGGCCTACTTAGATCTTTCTCAGTATAAATCAAGTATACTTAAGGGAAATTTTATATAGGCCTATATTTCTGAGACGTACATACAAAGTAGACTGAAAATATACTTTCTTATTTTTAGTTTAAAATAATTAAGTATACTAATAATATATTTGAATAAACTTTTTTTTTTGTAATGGTTGCCATCTTTGTGGAGACATTTTGTCCCCATAAATTAGTAGACCTCCACCGCACACGCATTAAAAACCCACTCAGTGTCCAAGGATGGGCAAAGATAGAATCACATAAAGCAAGTAGAAGACAGCCATGTGCTCTGGTCACTATTTTCCCGCATTACTCACTCACACTTTGTTGCATTCTGTGTCTCTATATAACATGGATTTTGTCTTTCTTCTATATGCCAAGCTATTTCACACACCAAAATGGATGATGTATTCTTCCCTACGGATCGAAGGCAGTGCTTTATCCACCATCCCTGCTGGCCTTGCTGTGTGCTACCTGGATGTAGAGGTTTCCTTTCTTAACAAGACAGACCTGTTCGAAAATTCTCTATATGAATCTTAATAGTAATTTTTACTTTTGCCTTCTATTTTTGACACTTTCTTTTAACAAAATTTCTTATCTCCGGATTATTTGATGTTATGTTGTTTTAATGTTTTAATGCGACTATCATAAAGCCAAAAGGTGTTAAGTGAGACAGAGGCAGTTTGATCTGAACTTTAAGCTTTATGTACATGTGAAGGTTTTTTTTTTTCTAGTAATGTGAAAAGCATTTATACTAATCAGCTGCTGTTTAAAAGGTCTGTCTACACTGACCCATTAAACTGTCCTTTGTTGGCTTGGTCACACATACCCAACAGAATCCAGTAAACATCATTTTATTTATTTATTTACTTTTGTTTGTTTCGTTCATTTGGTCATTTGTGTTGTTTTATTTTTTGTTTTACCCACAGCATCTACAAAGAGCAGATGTACTAGTGAATTTATATCTGCAACATTTCTGAACTACATTTAGACGTTCTACACCCCTTTTCTAAAACACTGTTCATTAGGAAAACCTATTTGAAGCAAACTCTATAGAAACATCATATTAAACAAATGACTGAAAAGAGCAGGACTGTGAATTGGCACATTCTTTGTTCCCTGCATAATGACTTATTAACTGTACAGACGAGATCTTGAAGAATATTAAACAGCCGTGCTTAATTTCTGAATAGTGGACAGCATGAATATTTTCAAATACCAACCTCATTTGAACATTTGCCTTTAACACTCTCAAAGTTATGCTCGGATATATTAGACTACAATGGAAGCATGAAAAGGCATGTTCTTCCATATATTCCACAATCATCATAATTCAGTCGTGCATGAATGTTGAACGGTGCTGAGGAAGAAATAATGATGTTGGCATCTCTTTGAACCAGGGGAGAATGTAATCACAGGAAGGTCAGTCTCAAAGCTACGTATATGCATTACACACCGTCCTATCTTCAGTGTACATTGATTAAAACAGCATGAGTGCAAACTTCAAAATTTAGCCAACCAAATATTGCATGAAAATTCAAACAAATGTTAAACCATGCACAATTCTTAGAAAAGCTATTTTGAAACAATATTGTTATTGACACTGAAATTAGCATCCCTTGTGCATGTTTTGTAAATAAATTTAATAAATAATGTAATATAAAAATTTGATTTTTTATTTTATTTAGATGCATCTGTTCCCATTCAATTTGCAATGAATTCACACATTAAATTTGTCCATTTTAATGCATCATGTGAATTTTGCTGTTCAGCTGTGAAATGTTAACTATGTTAACTAAAGCTACTCAATACCAGTATGTGAATCCTTCCACTTCCACTATTCTTTATGAAGTAAATGTTAGTGAGCAAACGACTTTCAAGCCTAAATAATATTCTGTGGCAATTTCTCTTAAGCCAAAATCTCATGCAATTGATACAACTCACGCAAAGCACCTCCTGCAACTTTAATATCATTCTGCAACTTTTGATGATAAGTAAATATAAATTAGTAAGCCAGAGGCCATTAATACAACAGACTTGTTAAAGAATCTTTGTTGCTGAAATTCTACTTCTGATATGCGAGCAAGATCTGGGAAGATAAAACGAACATAAAGCCTCAAGGGCCTCTGCTCTAATCAAGTTTATTTTGGGTAAATGAAACAGCTCGATAAAAATGTTTTGATTTCTAATCACAGAATGGTTATGGTTTATGAAAGTAGACAACCCCTCCTCAAACCCCTCAAAGATCTTCTAGACCGTCTGCTTTAACACTTCCACATGAATCTTAAGACAACCCAGACTGAATTTGTAAAAGCATGAATTACAACACTGCAAATGCCTGATTTCCAGATGATTGCAAAATTGTCATCTCATAATTTACAGTGAAAACCATAAAACTGAAATTTCCAGAATTCCCTGTGTGACAGGTCACATTTTGTTTTAATTTTTTTATTATTATGTTTCTTTTTCTTTCTATGTTGTTAAAAAAAGTTTTATGGCATTATAGAACAAAGGGTAATTTTTCCAAATCTGAACCAAATTTCAGAAACTTCCCCAGCTCATATTTTTTGTTTTTCTGTACAAAGATGAATTAAATATTAGCCAAAATATTAAGTTTCATGAATGTATATTGAGTAATTCTCTATTTTGTAGAGGTTGGTCAAAACAGCTAGCCTGACAAGCCAGACCCACATCAAGATGTTTGGTCTGGAAGCTCACCATTGACGGACTCAATCCGAGGGGCGGGATAAATGGTTGTCTTTCAAACTCCCTCTGCACGCATTTGGATAGCGCTACAACCAACCAGAACAACAAAGGTGAAGCAGAACTAGTTGATTATTAAACTTTTGCCATATCTGGCAGGTAAATATCAGAACACATCTTCCCTTCGTAAGAATGATTTCAGTGCCATTTTTTGTTCTTTTCTCAAATAAAACACTCAGAGTCTTCCAGATTCGCGGCCAAAGCCGATTGGAAAGACCGCCGTTCGCCAGCTTCTTTGTTTACAAGTGGCACGTGGAACATCCCCAACTCTGCCGTTATTATGTTAAGCCCGCCCACCGAGTCTATACACGATGTGATTGGCCTGACCAGAGTTTGGTCTTATCTAGTTTACAAGTCTATGGAGAGTTGCTAGACTAGATTTGCTGAATTAGATTTGCTTCCGCTAGGGTGCATCTAGATTTCTAAGCTACAAAATGGCAACTTTAAAATGTGATTTGGAGCCAAATTACAGAGGGGTACAAATTACTTTAGAAATATGGTCATTTCTGGTTATTTTAGAATCCACATTTTTGTCAAATAGTTTTTTTAAAATTATTATTATTATTATTATTATAAAACATGGCTTACTTCACATTTGGTTTTCAGTTGTTTACATACTTAAAAAATATAAAAAAATGGAATAGTTTCTTTTCAATAATGATTTGCATTCCTTTTACCATTATTACATTATTCAGTACTCATTCTTACATTATTGCCAATGATAGCATTTGATTTTTATGGATTCAGAGCAAACATAAATGTCAAACTTCATGAAGAAGGAGATGGTGATGCAATATTTGAATCTTTGGGGATTATATCGAAAATGTCACTTGGTATTGTGGAAAAGAACACTTTATTATTTTTCTTTGTCCTTGCTGTATTACGCAACCACACACTTTGTTTCAAAGTGTTCTGTTCCAAAAAACCTATAGTGAGCTGCCTATAGACCTTATTAGAGATTTGAGATGTCTGAGATGCATTACAGATGTCTGATTTCATTATCAGAAAAGTGATAAAAAGCCAAATGACATGCAGTGAATGAATGAAATACTTGTAAAGCAATTCATTCATAAAACATCAGAAATGTCAAACATAAACAGATGCGTTTTAGTCATTGAATTGGCCGACTCAAATAAGACTTATCATAAAAAGGACTGCTGGAGTCTCTTCTGTCCTCAAAGAGAGGTCACTTCTCACTTTCATCAGTTCATTAGGCAGCGTCAAGTCATGTCAGCTCCCTTTCATCTGAAGCGCAATCAAATTTCTTTCAACAACTGGCAAGAAATCATATGCAAAACTAGGCCTTCTCAGTGAGAATAAGGTTGGTTTTAATTGCCCTAACACTGTTGGGAGTCTGACAATGAATTCAAAATGACTAGTTACTGTCATGCTGGTTTGGCTGTGTTGATTTGAAATGTTATGCTTGAAGTGTTAATTGAGACAATGCGTCATGTTGATTTCATTAAAGTGCAGAAACACTTAAGACAGGGTGATTCAAATAACATCTCCAATTTGATATATGAATAGCAAACACAATAATTGTCAATATACCAATGAAAGAGAGAGACCAAGCCATTGTTTGTAGTTTTTAGGGCTTTTAATCACAGATGCTACATATATGCTCTCTCTCTCTCTCTCTCTCTCTCTCTCTCTCTCTCTCTCTCTCTCTCTCTCTCTCTCTCTCTCTCTCTCTCTCTCTCTCTCTCTCTCTCTCTCTCTCTCTATATATATATATATATATATATATATATATATATACACACACACACACACACATATATATAAACATACATATATCCCAGGGCCACTGAACATGTTTTTCCTTGAGGCAAGATTGAGACTGACCTTGCTGCGGTGTTTAGCCACTTGATATATAAAGCAGTCAATTCATCTTTGGAATTCTAATCCTTGAACTGTAACTCTTATTATTCACCATGTGTGCTCTGTACCTGATCTCCTACAAGTATTACTACTTCATTTGATATTGTATGCATAAATGTAGTAGCATTGAGATATGAATTTGCAGATTCTCAAAAAATGTTCTGTCAGTTCAAATCTGTTTTAAAAGATTATTCATCTTTGACTGCACAATATATTTGGGAACTGTATAGCCTAAGGCAAAAGCTTGACATATATTTTATGGAGTCAAATATCATGATGGGATTCATGGGTCATTATTATCTACAAAAGCAGATACATTCTTACCAAAGAAGAGAAAAATAAACAGAAAATGTTCTCTTCTCTTTTGCATTCTAGTGAAATCAAGGTTGTGTTCAGATTGAGAACCATAAAACTCAATGAGCAAATTAAAAAGTGCCTTCATGATGTTAATCTTAAACCAATGTCGCTATGGGGTTAATTTTTGTATAACGTTTAAAGCCATCCATCATTTTTGTCAGTTATAGGAGCCTATTATTTGACATGTAGGCTATATTTTGAGAGAGAGAGAGAGAGAGAGAGAGAGAGAGAGAGAGAGAGAGAGAGAGAGAGAGAGAGAGATCCTACACTACAACGTCTATTATCCTATGCGCGAGCATACGTCATAAAGACGCGCCGTTTGTTTCGAATTTGAAGTGCAAATTTTAAACGGTATGTTGCGTACTAGTTTTATCTAAGTCGTAATTAGTAGTGTTTTATTAGATTTTTTTACGGAAATTGGTTTCGACAGAAAACCTGCATAACAAATAGTTTATTTGCGCTATTGCCAGTTTAGCGGTTTAATAATAACTTGGAAATAGACAACTGGAGTGAACTATGACCCAAATATCAACTGTCATTTGACTACGCGCGGTGCTTTATTGATATGATTTTTTTTGTAGATAAATGTTTTAGTGCGCTTTAACCAAAAAACAATTTCCATATTCAATTTTTTTTATTTTTTACTATTTTATAGATAAACAGGCTCCATTATGGCTCTGACAGGAGTTCGTGTAATTGAGCTGGCAGGACTAGCCCCTGCACCCTTTTGCGGGATGATACTTGCGGATTTCGGCGCAAGAGTAATCCGGGTAGATCGGACAAAGGTAACAATGACTGTAGATACTCAAGCAAGAGGCAAACAATCAGTGGCCTTGAATCTGAAGAGTCCCAAAGCTGTCGCTGTTTTGAAAAGACTGTGTGTCCAGTCAGATGTGCTTCTGGAGCCTTATCGTAAAGGTCAGTGCCTTAATTAAAAGCAGCAAACATGGTTCCACATTTTTGACATTTTGACATTTGTTGCCAATTAATACGTTTCTAGCTGGACGGCAGTGCGTATTTTATTTCTTTGAATTTAGTATCTTTCTGATCCTGGCACAACAAGATGTAGCAGAGCTTTAACGTTGTTACCTTTATTCCTATATTGTAAACCTATAAAATATAACCCCATTTATTTTTATGTAGTTTTTTATATAGTTATTAAGAGTGAATCATTTTGCAGCTTATTTTATTTTATTTTTTACATTTTGTAATTTGTATTATTATGGCAGCTCTGATAAACTGTAAGTATAAAATCAACTTAATATTAATGGCTGCATAAACACATTCAGTAATTATTAGATTTGAATGCAAGATAGATTTTTTTTATCACAATCATTTATTTTTATGCAAATTAATTACCCTTTATTTCTTAAATCACTCATTTCTGTCCATCTTTGTCTAAATAAATCTATCTATTTTAACGAAAGACTTGTTCGCTAAAGGAAAAATATGTTCTTGACTTAATTGGGGGAATGCCATTTATTTCCAGATTTTAAATCCAAACAATAACAATTTGTCCTCTAAACTGAAATGTATTTACCTTCAAGGTTGTTTTCCCCTTTTGTGCTTCTTTATTAAATCTCTCTGGTATAATTAAGGAGTTATGGAGAAGATGGGATTAGGCCCTGAAGACTTGCTAAAAGAGAATCCGCGCCTGATCTATGCTCGACTCACTGGCTACGGTCAGAGCGGATCCTTCGCCAAGGCTGCTGGCCATGATATCAACTACTTGGCCATGTCAGGTAAAGATCTGTTAAACGGGTGTGAAGGAGCCTTGTTAATAACCTTTCTTTAAAGGCCCTTAGGCACAGTGTTTGTGAAGCAGAGTAGATTAGAGAGATTGAGCTGTTCAAAATGTCTTTGGAGGAAAACCCATACAAGCTGTTTTTCTCCTTCACATTGAGGCATGGCTGCAAACCAGCGCTTGTCAGGTTGCAGACTGAAGCCATAGAGCAATTTTGGAAGGGTAAAAATCATAATCACAAATATTTTTCGTTACTTTTGTAATCACGATTAAGCAAGTGGCAATCGTCAGGGACCAAACACCAGTCGCACACTTGGATGAATCGCAATCCAAATGAAATGTATCATATGATAGGGTTTTTATAGCAGAGTCCATCTTGGATAGAGTTTGATTAAATCGAATACAGTAACACAAAGAGGCAACTACCTTTCAGAAGAAATCACTCCCTCTTATTGTTACATTGAAGTGCCTTGATTATGCTGTTTTAAATGTTCCCAATTAACAGTTTTTTTAATAAGGTCTCCTACAATAGATTTACATAAATGAAAGATTAAACTACACTTCACCTCATTTCTCAAAGAGTCTGGAAACGGTTCATTTGAAGATTCCATCTCCATAAACACGTCCCTTTTGCAATCCTGCTCTGCTCTGATTGGTCAGATGACCCAGTCTGTTGTGATTTACGGTGTTTGAGGGTGGGTCGAAGTGGACGTCATTCTTGGGCAGCCAATAGAGATCGTTGTGTCTGTCACTGTGCAAATTTGTTACTTTGTTGCAGGTTTTAGGATACAATATTTGTCATGCATTTTGATCTTTATAACTTGACAAACCTTTTAGATACACAACTGGCTATATTACACACTGCATGGAAAGAAAATATTCGAAAAAATATATGTGCATGCCTTAGTTGTGGTGTGCATCTGGGTCTGTGCTGTCCAAAGAATGTCAATAGAAAATTATGCTGTGTTAATCTTCGATCATCGACTTTTTTTTAATATGAATTATCTCGATTTTACATTTAGCTCATTCATTTTTGTTAAGTATATTTTATATAAAATGTTTATGTTTTATATTATTTTATTTAGGTTACCTCTTTTAGTTTTATTTTAACATTTAGCTAAAATGTTAAGGGGATATTTATGTTGATTTAAAAGGAGATGAATCAAAAAAATGCTATGCACTGATAAACAATTTGTAATAAATGCTGCAATATTCCATAAAAAAAAAACAAGAATTGTCACTTGATTTCACTTTAAGGAAACAATTACTACAGGGCTTATTTCTTGTGAAATTTTTACTTGGCTATCTTTCGTTAAAATAAATAACACTTGAATTGGTATATTATTATTGTAGAGCATGGCGCTAGCAACTGCAAGGGTATGGGTTCATTTAAGGGAATGCATAAACTGATCAAATTCAATTTAATTAGTAGTCACTTTGTATAAAAACATCTGCCAAATGCATAAAATGATACAATAAAGCAATAATGGCAGCTGCATTTCAATGTTGCCTTCATGCTTTCATTCCAAACAACAGCGCCAGATTTAGATGTTGTCTTGAACCATTGATGCATCAAACAAATTTATTTAATTTTTTTGTGACCGGTGAGCATTGTGAGACATGTGCATAAACATATGCATTTAAATTATGCTTTTATTTGTTAACACCAATTACGGTACATTGCAAATGCCATGGGTTCTGCTGTGCTCTTTTTAATTCATGTGCTGCCATTGGGTCAACTTTTGCAGCTGATGGATGTAGCGCAAAGGCCAATTTACTGCATAATGCGCAGATTTGATTACATTTGTTCAGGCCTTGGCTATTTGCTCTGACCTTATGTATGCCAACAGTACAATTAATTTTGCAAGCTTATTATCTGTAATGACAATGCTTTTCTTGGGCACTGGCCTTTGGTCGGTGTATGGCTGTTAAATATATGCCATCACCTAATGACCAAGAACACAATCAGATTCTTTTATTTTATCCCTACTTTTCACTACTAAGCAGGCATTAGGATTAAAACAGAGGACTGAAACATTATTGCATGTGATGCAAGAGGCTTTTTTGGTGACATTTTAGCTGACCTTTAACTGTGATTTAAAAAAAATTTTTTTTAGAGTATTAATCAGCCATAATTCATTATTTAGGTCTCAGCATGTCTCTGTCCTCCTCTCTCTGTAATAGGGTTACTTTCCATGCTGGGCCGTAGCTCAGAGAAACCATACGCTCCACTGAATTTAGTGGCAGACTTTGCTGGAGGAGGTCTCATGTGCGCGTTTGGGATTGTGTTGGCTCTCCTGGAGAGGAGCCGGTCAGGACAAGGCCAGATCATTGATGCCAGCATGGTGAGATACTGCACCTCATCTTAAAACAGGTTTCTACTGAAATTGTTAGTAACCTCCTTTGAGAAACCAGTAGAAGAATTTTCTGTTTCCTACAGACTCTACAAACACTCATTTTAAGCTAACTATTGGAAAAAAGAAGCACTTGTGCTTGCTTTCATTTCTGTTGGGTATTGTTTTTTCCCTTCCAAGGTGCTAAATATCTTTCTTCTACATGTTTTACCACTCCCTGCATGGAATAAAGCAATTCCAAAGCCTTTTTTTTACCTCAACAAGATTGCCCCTTTTTCTGACCATTCGTGAGTAGTTTTCTACAATCTGGAATTTCCAGTAATTGCTTGTGGCAGTCTATCGGTTTTCATGACCAATTACAGCTGTGTGTGAATACTGTTAGAGTGTTTATTTTCAAAATAAGCACCAAGAGACAACCTTCTTGTCTGTCTCTTGAATCCAACATTGAAGAGACATTCTGCAATTCATCAACTGGCCACTAGAGACAGGCTCCAAAAGAGAGCCCAACTGCCCAACTTTACAGCAGGAAAAAACAAAAGTTTGCAGCCTGGTACAATTTTTTTTAATATATATATATAGCTAATTTTGCCCTTCATGACAACTTTGAGTTTTTTTTTTAAACAACTCCATTTAAATTATATTCATCCTTAAATTTCTGCATAATTAAGGTTGTGTGCACTTGATTGACAGGTGGATTGCTGCTGCTGTTGCTACTAGCCATTTGTCTGCTGTCTGTTAGCTGTCTTTTCAATTTGATGCGAAAAGCTTCCTGATCCGCACAAAAGCCAGCCATAAACTTATAATTATACAAGACAAAATATATTTCTTTCACTGTAAAAAAAGCAATAATGATATTGAAAATACATTCAAAAGTTTGTTACCTTCGAAACCTTCTGTATGGCGTGGGCGTACTGTATGGCGTACTGTATGGCGTACAAAAAAACACTTTTTGTAACGCATCACTTGAATATATTAAACATTTATTTTTGTATTGCCCTTTTTCTATTTCATTTTGGACTGACTTTAAAATAGATATTTCTAAAATAGAAATTCCTAGTATTAGAATTAAGAACCATATGACATTTTACTTGTTTCCAAAACCATATTTTTCTGCAAAACAAAATTATATAATTAAAGTTTTATATGCATGACACCTAAAAGAAATCCTTCTATATTACCTTTTACCTTTTGATCTCATAGTATACTCTGAAACCCTTTCAAACATGAGATCACAAAACAATACGTTTTCTACCTTGATTCATAAACTTTTATTTTTGTATTTATTTATATTTTTATACTTGTTTTTGTTATTCTCTGATTTAGACATTTTGAGCAGTATTTACAATGCTTTGTATTCATTGTTTTTTTTTATTGCATTGAACTTGAAATGTATGTACTTGAACTAATTAATCTAATAAAAAAATCATAAAAACAAATTAATTTAAAGATAAAAATGTCTCCTGGCAATATTAAAGTCATACTAATTTTGTACTTTCATTTAAAGTACATACAAACTAAAAGTAATGTTATTTTTATAATAATGGTACAGTAAATGTTTTTGCTGTATAAAGGCATACATGTATACGCGTTTGATCAAACACTCACCATATAATTATAAAATGAAGTAAAACCGGTTTAATAAACTTCTTTTAAGTGACATTAATCAATTAAGCAAAACAAACACCATTTTATCCAAAAAACATTTATACAGTAGTCATTGAATTTGTCGTCAAAGGCTTTTGTTCTAAGTCAAAACTCATTTCTTCACGGTTACTGCTGATTAGCCAACGCAGTTGCCAGGAGGGAGCTCCTTTGACCAATGAGAAACCTCTTACCATGCCCCTACCTCTTGCCACGCCCATTACTCCAAGCTGCAGCTACCCCTGTCACTATGGAGCTAGAAATATTGTCAATAATTCAGATTTATACAATTCAAATTCAGATAATTTTGTCATATTTCTAGCTCCATATGTCTCCACATTCTTGCAGAAGCAGAACAATTTTAGCCTGACAAGCCAGACCCACATCAAGATGTTTGGTCTGGAAACTCACCATTGACTGGGCTCAATCCGAGGGGCGGGATAAATGGTTGTCTTTCAAATTCTTTCTGCATGCAATTGTATAGCGCTACAACCAACCAGAGCAACGAAGATAGCAACGAAGATGGAGCTAGTTGACAGATTCAACTTTTGGCGTATCCGGTCGGCAAAACTCAGAACACATCTTCCTTTCTTAAGAATGATTTCAGTGCCGTTCTTTGTTCTTTTCTCAAAGAAAAGCTTAACTCCAAGTCTTCCAGAGTCACGGTCAAAGTCAATTCGAAAGACCGCCTTTTGCCAGCTTCTTTATTTTCGAGTAGCACGCAACTCCGCCATCATTATGTTAAGCCCGCCCACCGACTCTATACACGATGTGATTGGCCTGACCAGAGTTTGGTTTTTACAGCTCAGAACTGTATTGAGAGTTGCTAGAAGACATTTGCAGCAGATAAGATTTGTTGCCGCTAGGGTGCGTCTAGATTTCTAGGCTAGAACAATTCATTATGTTGGTGTGAAATAAAATATTGAAAATTAAAGCTAAAGCTCCGATCTCTTCCTGAAAATACTGAAAAATGTCTGTCTGTTGGCACCTTACAGCTAACTAAAACTAAACTTATTTGAAAAAACAAACGCTTGAAATGAAATCATATGATAAAAACTGCCTAAAATGACAGAAACCAACTTTGGGAAATAAATTATATGAAGTGAAATTTGATTGTGTAGTATATCTTGCATGCATTTAAATCAAGCAGCAACCTCCCTCAGTCTCTCTTGAAGCCAATACGGAAGTAATTTAAACTGCAATTTATCAACTGGCCACTAGGGACAGGCTCCAGAAGGGAGCAGAATCTCATTGAGCTCCATGTTAAAATTCCCAACTTTATAGCAAAAAAATAAAAAAACATATTATAAAAAAACATATTTACAGCCTGGTACAAATTGTGTTTTTTGTCTATAATGCTAATTTTGCCCTTCATGACAACTGTGAGAGGGGTGAATTTTTTTAAATAACTTATTCATTTACATTATATAAATCCTTAAAGTTCTGCACACTGTAAAACATGTTTTTGAAAAAAAAAGTTACCTGGTTGCCTTAAAAATTTGAGTTCATTGAAATTAAAATTTTAGTTAATACAATGAACATTTTTTGAGATTCGACAACCTTTATTAAAATATTATTCAAAGATTTTGTAAGCATATTGGGTAATTGTGTGTGTTTTATTTCTGATGACGCATGCAGTGAAACATGCCAAATAGTGCTATTTTCATAATTTATCATTTTTTTTATGTGGTTCAGATACAATAATATTTTGAGCTTCTATTTATTAAACAAATTTCCTTCATTGTATCAGCTAAAAATTTTAATTTCTATAAACTCTAAATTTTAAGGCAACCAGGTTACTTACTTTAAGTTAAATCAACAAAAACCAACATTTTTTTTACAGTGCATAATTAAGGGCGTGGTTACTTTTAGTGGCAAGTGGATAGCCATTTATCTGCTGTCTATAGTCATTGTCACCTAAACTCCGCCCACATCCTGTCTCTTTGCCCATTTTCTGTTATCCGGGCGTCACGCACGATGACGCGTTGGCAAGATGCCAACTCGTCTCTACTTTACGCTTCAGAACGGCTTATCAGAATCCTATGGGTGACGTCACAGACACTACGTCCATATTTTGTACAGTCAATGATTTAAATCCACGGAGGGGTGGGGGTTATGATGACCTACTGGGGCCAACCACCTGGGGGCGATCGAGGCGCGTAGGCTTCAGTTATATACAGGATTGCTGCAGGCTTGGTTAAATCCTGTTGGTGTTTATTGGAGTAGCTGAACCAAAAAATATTATAAGATTTGCTGTTGCATTGGTCATTTAAAGTGCCCTGTTTTGTTCATGCTTCACTAGGTTTTCTCTGCTGGAAGATAATAATTATAGCATTCTGCTATTCTGCTTGTTAATTAAACATGACATTTCACTTAGCCCTGAGTACATTTTTATGCATTAGAAGACCTCAGCTAGACAATGGAGCTCCGATTCGTCTGAGTTTATGTAATTTGCTTTGACACATTCTGATCTCTGCTACTTTAATCCCTTAAGGAAATAAAAGGTGGTAAATACACAGCTTAATATGTGACAATCCAATATTAAAGAATATTTCGCATCAGACATTCAGACCTGGAGCAAAGCTGCACTGCTAGTGAGGAGGTTAGCCGTGTATGTCAACGTGGGCAAGAGCTGTGGTAATGATGATTAGATGTTTGCCTGTTAGGCAGTAAAGATATCTAGAATTCTCCTGTGAGAGTCACCTTGACAATCTTTGATAAGACCTGTCATTTAATAAAGACAGCATTTTTTAGTGATGTGAGTGTTATTGACCTGCAAGGCAAGCAAATGGTGTTGAGACTTGCTTGCCAGTTTGGATGTTATTATACCCTGCAAATGTTATGCTTTCAAAGTTTTTTTATTTAAATACCTATTAGAAATTTAGAGGTGTCCTGGGTATTTCATCAAAGGGATAGTTCACCCAAAAATGGAAATTAGTCCATGATTTACTCACCCTCAAGTCATACTAGGTGTTTGACATTCTTCTTTCAGATGAATACAATAGGAGTTATATTAAAAAATATCCTTGCTCTTCCGAGCTTTATAATGGCAGTGAATGGCTGTTTCTGTTTTGAAGTGCATCCATCCATCATAAAAGTGTCTCCAAGGGGTTAGTATTGGCTTTTCTGAAGCAAAGTGATTGTGTTTTTGTAAGAAAAATATCCATATTTAAACCGTTACAAACTGTAATCTCTAACTTCCGCTAACTGTCGCACAGGCATTCATGAGAGACTGGCGCTCCGGCGAGAATATGCTAGTTCTTGTGAGAACCAAGTTTTGTTTTGCTCTATCCTCTGCGCTTCCGTGTTTGTCACCGGAACTTATACTACGCCTTCGTTTTCATTTTTTGGTGAACTATCCCTTTAACATTTTAAGAATTGTATTATGCAACATTTGGTTTGGGTCTATGTACTGTACACTGTTAGTTAAAAAAAAAAAATTGACATCCAATAAAAAAAGCGGGTCGAAGAAAGAGAACACATTAGCTGAATTTTTTTTTTTTTTTTTTTTTTACAAAACTATAGCTTAATATTCCATATTAATACATCTGTGTTTCTGTGAGCTATATGAAAGGAAGCTTGATTCATTGATGATTAGCTTGATGATTGGTATATATGTCACAGTATATATGTCATAACATAACATAACATAGATAGATAGATAGATAGATAGATAGATAGATAGATAGATAGATAGATAGATAGATAGATAGATAGATAGATAGATAGATAGATAGATAGATAGATAGATAGATATTATTCTAGATTAAAATGGCTCCTCTGAATTCTGCCGAAGGCTTTCAGAATGTGTGTGCTACCCTCTCACATACGTTATGCTATAGGGGTGTAACGGTACAGATTGCTCACGGTTCGGTTTGTATCACAGTTTTACGTTCACTGTTCTGTATTTACTATGTTCAGGGAAAAAGGACTCCTGTCAAATAAAAATAAAGAAAATAAGAACAAATAATTTAAATAAGCAGCAGCATGAATAAATACTATTGAGCATAGATACTAATAAAATAAACAATGCTTTTCAGGTTTTCAGGTAGTTCTAACATTAGTTTTTAGGTAAAGAAATTGAATAAAGTAATCAAATGTAAAATAATTGCATATTTCACTATTTAAATTAAAGAATAATCCTTATTAAACTTACACAAGCTATTCCCTCAAGAGCAGTGAGGGATGTCCTTATCTGTGGTTTGGCATTAAACAGAGTAAAGGTTACTGCCCCTTTAAGACCTAATGCAGGGATATGCGTCGTCTTTCTCAACTGTATACAGTTCACTTACGGCATTTTCAGACTATGTCTGCTTGGATACTCATCAAGATGGACATGTTGACATACCCTTTGTGTGAGTTTGTCCTTTCAAGCGCAAGACTTGAAAGAAAACTCAATATTTGCGAGATGTTTGCGTGGTCTCGGATGAGTGCACAGAGATAAATATTCTCTCAGCGAGCGCAAGTTCTCACTGGTGTCTTCTGGCACCCGGTTAAACCCGGGTGATGACGGAGAAATGACTGGTCATACTGCACTCACATGCACTGAACAGTTTACAAAGAGTGACCGTTTTTCCAGTCTTCAACTGTCCAATTTTGGTGAGCTCATCCAAAGTGTAGCCTTTTTTTTCCTAATTGTAGTGGAGATGAGTGGTACCCGGTGGGGTCTTCTGCTGTTGTAGCCCATCCGCCTCAATGTTGTGCGTGTTGTGGCTTCACAAATGCTTTGCTGCATACCTCGGTTGTAATGAGTGGTTATTTCAGTCAAAGTTGCTCTTCTATCAGCTTGAATAAGTCGGCCCATTCTCCTCTGACTTCTAGCATCAAAAAAATGCATTTTTGCCCACAGGACTGCCGCATACTGGATGTTTTTCCCTTTTCACACCATTCTTTGTAAACCTTAGAAATGGTTGTGCGTGAAAATCCCAGTAACTGAGCAGACTGAAATATGCCACACTCAAAATTGCTTAATCCACCTATCTTTTCCATTCTGACATTCAGTTTGGAGTTCAGGAGATTGTCTTGACCAGGACCACACCCCTTAATGCATTGAAGTGACTGCCATGTGATTGGTTAATTAGATAATTGCATTAATGAGAAATTGAACAGGTGTTCATTTTAATCCTTTAGGTGTGTGTGTGTGTGTGTGTGTGTGTGTGTGTGTGTGTGTGTGTGTATATATATATATATATATATATATATATATATATATATATATATATATAATTATATATATATAGTGTGTGTGTGTGTGTGTGTGTGTGTGTGTGTGTGTGTGTGTGTGTGTTATTTTATATGTTATGACTCAAAAAGCTATATAGAAATGGGAGATGGAGACTTGCTTCTCAGCCCAATCATGTGCTCAAATAAACCCAGATTGTAAACATCTCTTTGAAGGCTGGGTTCACTGGGAAATATATGAAGTTTATCCATATTTAAGTCGATCTTGCAAGGTCACGGTCTTTGAAATGCATGTATATTTATTTTTGTGCATCAATTGGGAGGATTTGACCTACAAAAATTTTCCTTTTCATCTGTGAAAAAAAAAAAAAAACGTTTTTGGAAGACTTGCTATACACACCCTTTAACTTCAGCCTTGATGCCAACTTTGTCACTCAGAATTAATTTAGTTCAAGATCTGAGTGCTAGAAGTCTTTAAAGGGGTCATGTCATACATATTTAACTTAATATTATTTGTGTCAGACAGCCATATTTTAGTTTTTGATGGCCATTTTCACCCTTTCTCTGAAGTAAACAGCTTGCTTTTTTATGCTGCCCCTTTGAGAAATGTCCCTTACTGCATGTGAAATTATTAACATCATGATTAGCTTGCTCTGCCATTGTTTGCACAATCTTTTTTTGTTTATTGCTTGTGTCAGCTATATGTTTACTTGCACCATCCTTTAATAACAGGCAGCCTTTGAGAATACTTTATTACTTTGTGACTGCTTTACAAAATCAGAGCTGAAATGTGCCACAGAAACCCTTTATATGCATTTTTTTAACAATGTCCCTGAGCTTTTCGTCTGATTTGATCTTTATTCTTTCCACATTTTTTTGATTATGTATGGTGTCGCAAATTAACTGCGGTCTAAGGAGGAAAAATCTGTAGGTTACATTTTAATGTTTTCATTGGACATCAGGCTTTATTATGTATAAAAGATAAGACCAATTTATTGCTCGTGATATGGCCCCTTGCTGTGCGATGATGTGGCGTGCTTGTATTTCCAAGCTTCTTAAATCTTCTCCTGTCGCATCACATTTCCATCTTGTTTAATGCATTCATTCGTGCATGTAAATAGGTGCTTTATCTGCAAGTTTTCTGCATATCAATTTATTGTAAACTGAATTATTTGACCTTATGAATATGTATAACTAATGGCCATGTCGGCATTCTGTAGCCCTTTGTTGTTTTTACTCCTCAAGGACGTCTTTTCTTCATGCCAAATTGCCAATCATTCTGTTCAGCATGACAGAATGATGGCAAATAATTATGAAAACACTTCTCTGGGCTTGTGCAGGTGGAAGGTGCAGCATATGTCGGCTCCTTCATGTGGAAGTCCCGTAGCCTCGGCCTGTGGAATCGTCCTCGTGGGGAAAATATGCTGGATAGCGGGGCTCCGTTTTATGATACATACCGTACTTCTGACGGAAAGTATGTGGCAGTTGGGGCAATTGAGCCTCAGTTCTATGAACAGCTTATTCTGGGTATGTGTATTATATTTCCTCTCAGTTTGGTCCTGTATGTTCATTTTCTGAATATGAATTTTTATGAATATGAATATGTTTGTTTCCGTTCTCTGAAATGCAACTTGAATACATGTTGTTTAAATCAAATTAGGTGAGATAATTTTAGAAAAAAAACAACAACAAAAAAAACATAACTATTAACCCATTTAAGCCTGCAGCTTGCTGAAGGTTTTAGAAATCTTTTTTTCAGTTGGAAATATCTCTTGGGTCCCCATAGATCTCTTAAAGGTGCTCTAGAATGATTTGAAACAATATGTTAAATTGTACTCAAAATCTACATAGAGGGTATGTGGTTTATTTAAGGGCAACATTTGTCCAGATACAGTTTTACAGGTCCATTTACAACCCTATAAATTGTCCCCAGGATGTAATTCTCTCTTTTTGACTTATTTGGAAGGCTCAGGAATATTAACGTTGAGCTGTGCTCTGATTGGCTTATTTCAGCAGCTTGCAGCTCACAGCAGTTCAGCAAAGCGTCTCGTAAGTCCTGACCGTCCTGACAGAACACAGACCGTCTGAATGACACTTTAAGCAGAACATCTAAAATGGAGATTGATAAAATGCAGCTTACTTGTTTATTGGTGTTTTCAGATCATCCGCGCATGAGCGAGAGCTTGCGTGCATATGGTTGCCAGATTGGACATGTTTAGGTAAAACACTAGATAGCATACGTGCTCTTTTCACAGAAAAGCTCTGTTTGGGGGATTTAAATTACTGAAATTTGGCAACTGTACGAACGATCTTCTTTCCCAAACCAAAATCAGTGATGACTCGTCTTTTTTCGTCAACGATTTTTATGTTTATATAACATTAGTCACAATGTAGGCTACGCAGTGACTGTGATGTACTCTTAATACAAGCATGCAAAAACATCATACTTAAGTTCTCAAAAATATAAATATATATTTTTACAAAATGAATAGCCTTGTCAAATGACTATTGTTTTAACTTATATGGTGGAAAAGGTGAAGTTTGCTAGAAGGATCGATTGAATGATCTGTAACGTATACGGTTGTATTTTGTAATACAAAATAATATTAAGCTTTGTTACTAAACACACTAACTTATTTAGTTTGGTATGGTACTTGGTGTTTCCTATTGTTACTGTACTAGCATCTTGCATTATCTAGACAATGCTGTCTCTCTAAGAAGCTTTCGTTTTAATCAGAAATTGTTTAAACAGTCAATAAGTGGATAAAATCACTACTTACTGCTTGCAGGAATACAGTTGTAATTGCCACTTTCTTCAGATTAAAACGCTGAGTGAAGCTTGCTTGAAATGGGCCGAACAAATGAACAATCTTGAATTAAATTGTTTTGGTGTCTGATTATAATAAAAATCAACGCTTGCGTCACTGTTGGGTTTATGTTGAGAAGCACTTTTTTTCTGTGGTGTTTTTGATTTACAAGATTTACATAAGAAGTAGGAGGCAATGGTGTTTGAGACCCACAGTATGTTATGTCCATGTACTGAACTCTTATTATTATTATTTCACTATGACAAGGTTAATTCAATTTTTCATTCTAGGACACTTTTAAAAGCAACTGGCATATTTGTAGACAACCTTAGGAAGAGCTTTTGACATCGTACAGGATATTGTGGGGTTTAATGTGGGGTTTAATTCATGTTGCCTGATATGCACCTGGCAACTTCAGTGGAATGTTGTCACAATTTTACTTATAATTCTTTCTGTGGAAAACACTTAATTTGCTAAAAAAAAAAAAATGTCATGTTCATAGTAAAAAGAAAGGAAAAAAGACATTTCCCCCAGGCATCAGTTTAGAATTTTTCTTCTATTTATTTTAATAATATTTTTTATTGTATTATTTATTATTAATTTCAATTGTATTTATTCTCTTCTCATTTAATGTTTGTATTATTTTTCTTATTTTGCACTTAATATATTTCATATACAGTACCTGTACACTATACATCTATACATCTAGCTGCCTTTAACGGGATATTTCACCCAAAAATTTTAATTGACTATTTATCTGCTTACCTCCAGGGCATCCAAGATGTAGGTGTGTTTGTTTCTTCAGTAGAACACAAATGAAGATTTTTAACTCCAACCGTTGCCGTTTAATGCATGTCAATGGGGTGTTTTCTATGAGAGTCACTATGAGAGTAAAAAACACACATATATACGAATTCATATTAAGCCCTGTGGCTCGTGGCGACACATTGATGTCTTAAGACTTATTTCTGCGAGAAAACGATAAGTATTTGTGTTAATTTTTTTTTTTTTTTTTTTTTTACCTCAGACAAATTTCATCTAGTATTCCCAATGCCATTACTTCCGCCGGAGAAGGTCAAAACCTGGCGTGATTATAGATACAGTTAGTACGGAAAGTATTCATACCCCCTTACATTTTTCACTCTGTTATATTGCAGCCATTTGCTAAAATCATCACTTAAGTTCTTTTTTTTTTCGAATTGATGTACACACAGCACCCCATATCGACAGAAAAACACAGAATTGTTGAAATTTTTGCAGATTTTTAAAAAAAGAAACACTGAAATATCACACAGTCCTTAGTATTGCAAATCCCTGTACTTGGCTTCATTCATCTTTCCCTCGATTGCAACCAGTCGTCCTGTCCCTGCAGCTTAAAAACACTCCCACAGCATGATGCCACCACCATGCTTCACTGTTAGGACTGTATTGGACAGGTGATATTTTTCTCCACATGCACCGCTGAGAGTCCAAAAAGTTCTTGGTCTCAGACCATAGAATTTTATTTCACACCATATTGGAGTCCTTCAGGTGTTTTTTTTTGAAAACTTTTATGTTTCTTGCACTGAGGAGATGCTTCCGTCGGGCCCCTCTACCATAAAGCCCTGACTGGAGGAGGGCTGCAGTGATGGTTGACTTTCTACAACGTTCTCCCATCTCCCGACTGCATCTCTGGAGCTCAAACACAGTGATCTTTGGGTTCTTTCTTTACTTTCACCAAGGCTCTTCTCCCCCGATAGCTCAGTTTGCCCAGACGGCCAGCTCTAGGAAGGGTTCTGATCGTCCCAAATGTCTTCCATTTAAGGATTATGGAGGCCACTGTGCTCTTAGGAACCTTAAGTGCAGCAGAAATGTTTTTGTAACCATGGCCAGATCTGTGCCTTGCCACAATTCTGTCTCTGAGCTCTTCAGGCAGTTCCTTTGAGCTCATGATTCTCGTTTGCTCTGACATGCACTGTGAGCTGTTAGGTCTCATATAGACAGGTGTGTGCCTTTCCTAATCAAGTCCAATCAGTATAATCAAACACAGCTGGACTCAAATGAAGGTGAAGAACCATCTCAAGGATGATCAGAAGAAATGGACAGCACCTGAGTTAAATATATGTGTGTCAGAGCAAAGGGTCTGAATACTTAGGACCATTTGGTATTTTAGGTTTTCTTTCTTTTTTATCTGCAAAAATGTCAACAGTTCAGATTTTTTTCTGTCAATATGGGGTGCTGTGTGTACATTAATGAGAAAAAAAATGAACTGATTTTAACAAATGCTGCAAAATAACTAAGAGTAATACAATTTAAGGGGATCTGAATACTTTTCGTACCCATATAGATTCCTCATTAGTGCCTTCACGGATGGCACGGATTGGTCAAATGGTGCATCTATGTAAATATATATCTATCGTGCCGGGTTTTGACCTTACCTGATGGAAGTAATGGCATTGGGAATACTAGGTGAGATTCGTCTGAAATGAGGTAAAAAAAAAAAAACACAAATACTTGTCGGTGCCTTGTAGAAACCGATATTTTCGTGTCTTAAGTCATCAATGTGTTGACACTAGCCACAGGGTTTAATATGGATTTGTATATCTGTGTGTTTTTTACTCTCATAGTGACTGTCAACACCCCATTGGCATGAATTATATGGCAACCGTTACAAATCTTAATTTGTGTTCTACTGAAGAAACAAACACCTACATCTTGGATGCCCTGGGGGTAAGCAGATATACAACAAGTTTTCATTTTAGGGTGAACTATTCCTTTAATTCACCTGAAATAAACCTGTAACCTGAAGGATTTCTGAGTACAATTGACATGTTTAACCACAAGATTTCCAGGGTCAGCTATATGGTTGTCAATTTTGCAAAGGACAGATTAGGGAGAAGCCACAGGATGCTTTATCAGTATGTGCTCAGGGATTTACCACACACACTGATGACCCATGTGCAAATGCAGCATACTCAATCTTGCTTTGAAACCATAATGACTCTATTGATATTTATGTTTGACCCTCAAAAGAAGAACACCAGCTATGGCCAGTGTCCAGTATGGCCAGATTCATAGTCCTTCATGATGTCTTTGATCCCTGCCCTCTAAACTCCTTTATTGATTTCTTTCCTGTTTTCTTTATCTAATTTTTATCTACTTAATTCTCTCTTGCGTTACAGGTTTGGGCTTGGACGATGCTGACCTACCCTCACAAATGAGTATATCTGATTGGCCGCAGCTTAGGCAGACATTCACCCAGGTGTTTGCCACCAAAACGCAGGCTGAGTGGGGTCAGATCTTCGATGGGACAGATGCCTGTGTCACCCCTGTGCTGTCACTGGATGAGGTACTCTCTCACCCCCACAATCAGGCAAGGGGATCATTCTACAAGGACTCTCAGGGGGAAATTAGCCCCCGACCTGCACCCGTTCTGTCCCGCTCCCCTGCGGTGGCCTGCCGCTCCCGTGACCCCTTTATCGGAGAGCACACTCGCACTGTGCTGATGGAGTACGGGTTTGAGCAAGCGCAAATAGAACAGCTCCTCTCTAGCGGTATCATAGAGTGCAACGAAGCTAAAGCACGCCTATAAACTGAAGAGAATCATTCAAATTTGATGCAGCGTGGGAATCTGAGCACTTGAACTACATTTCTGTCTCATTGAGTGAGTGGGCTTTTCAGAACAAAATGACACTCTCTTGTGAATCACTGGGTGCTTCAGTCGAGGTATGAGTGATTCTGGGCTTTTAAGTTGACATGTCCAACACATTCAACTCTCATTTGTAATTGCTTCAGGGAAAGTCAAGTGGGATATAATTAAAGTATATTGCAAATATACTGTAATAACCTCAACATCCATCTTTTTGTCAGCAAGCACATCAGTAATATGTGTTTTAAAAAGGGTATTTGATACGGTCTGATTTTTCAGACTGTTTTTAATTAATAACTGAAGTATTGGTGAGGGTATTTTAATTGTAGTTGATTAAAATGTACCACTTTTCTTTGTGAATTGGAATCTTTAACTAATAAGTGCCTTTAGCAATAATAGCTGAGTGTGTCATAGATTAATTATCTGACTAAAATATTTGCCTTTGAATTTTACTTTATTAAAATGTTAGGCAGAGCTGATGACCTAAGATACCAGTAATGCTATTTGGATAAAACCAATTAATGACTCAGTTCAAGATAAAAATATATGTTGTAATAACATGGCTACTTGTATAAAAAAAGTACTAATTAATGGGATGAGTAAGATGTTAATGTGTTTTTGAAAAATCTTTTCGTTCACCATGGCTGTATTTATTTTTTGCAGTAAAAAAATTTAATATTGTGAAATATTATTGCAATTTAAAATAGCTTTATTCTATTTTAATACATTTCACAATGTAGTTTATTCCTTTGATGACAGCTGAATGTTTAGCTTTATTACACCAGTCTTCAGTGTCATATAATCCTTCAGAAAACATTCTAATATGATGATTTGGTGCTCAAGAAACATTTCTGATTCTTAATAAAGCTGAAACTGTTGTGCTGCTTAATTGTTTTGTGGAATCCATAGTATATGTGTGTATATATACATATATATATATCTTTTTATATAATTTTATAATTTTTCGGGATTCTTTGAATAGAAAATTAAAAACAACAGCATTAATTTGAAATGGAAAATAGTTGTACACTACAAAAAATTAGCATATTGTGATAAAGTTCATTATTTTCCATAATGTAATGATAAAAATTTAACTTTCATATATTTTAGATTCATTGCACACCACCTGAAATATTTCAGGTCTTTTATTGTTTTAATACTGATGATTTTGGCATACAGCTCATGAAAACCTCAAAACCCATCTAAAAAAATTAGCATATCATGAAAAGGTTCTCTAAACCAGCTATTAACCTAATCATCTGAATCAACTAATTAACTCTAAACACCTGCAAAAGATTCCTGAGGCTTTTAAAAACTCCCAGCCTGGTTCATTACTCAAAACCGCAATCATGGGTAAGACTGCCGACCCGACCCTGTCCAGAAGGCCATCATTGACACCCTCAAGCAAGAGGGTAAGACACTAGAAGACATTTCTGAATGAACAGGCTGTTCCCAGAGAGCTGTATCAAGGCACCTCAGTGGGAAGTCTGTGGGAAGGAAATGGTGTGGCAAAAAACGCTGCACAACGAGAAGAGGTGACCGGACCCTGAGGAAGATTGTGGAGAAGGAACGATTCCAGACCTTGGGGGACCTGCGGAAGCAGTGGACAGAGTCTGGAGTAGAAACAACCAGAGCCACCGTGCACAGGCGTGTGCAGGAAATGGGCTACAGGTGCCGCATTCCCCAGGTCAAGCCACTTTGGGCTACAGAGAAGCAGCACTGGACTGTTGCTCAGTGGTCCAAAGTACTTTTTTCGGAGGAAAGCTAATTTTGCATGTCATTCGGAAATCAAGGTGCCAGAGTCTGGAGGAAGATGATGATCAGTGATGGTCTGGGGTGCCATGTCAGCTGCTGGTGTTGGTCCACTGTGTTTTATCAAGGGCAGGGTCAATGCAGCTAGCTATCAGGAGATTTTGGAGCACTTCATGCTTCCATCTGCTGAAATTTTTTATGGAGATGAAGATTTCGTTTTTCAGCCCGACCTGACACCTGCTCACAGTGCCAAAACCACTGGTAAATGGTTTACTGACCATGGTATTACTATGCTCAATTGGCCTGCCAACTCTCCTGACCTGAACCCCATAGAGAATCTGTGGGATATTGTGAAGAGAGAGTTGAGAGACGCAAGACCCAACGCTCTGGATGAGCTGAAGGCCGCTATCGAAGCATCCTGGGCCTCCATAACACCTCGGCAGTGCCACAGGCTGATCGCCTCCATGCCACGCCGCATTGAAGCAGTCATTTCTGCAAAAGGATTCCCGACAAAGTATTGAGTGCATAACTGAACATAATTATTTGAAGGTTGACTTTTTTTGTATTTTTGTACACTTTTCTTTTATTGGTCGGATGAAATATGCAAATTTCAAAAAAAGAAATATGCAAAAAAAGAGAGGACTTTTGGGTTTTCATGAGCTGTATGCCAAAATCATCAGCATTAAACCAATAAAAGACCTGAAATATTTCAGTTGGTGTGCAATGAATCTAAAATATATGAAAATTTAATTTTTATCATTACATTATGGAAAATAATGAACTTTATCACAATATGCACATTTTTTGAGAAGGACCTGTATATATATATATGTATAAAATATAAAATCTTACTGACCCCAAACTTTTGAATGGTGGAGTATTTTCAAAATCAGAACAGAGATCTTACAGATAAAGGAATGTTTTATTATGCTTATTATGATTTATTATGAAGATTGTGATGAAATTGTAATCAATGTGTAAAATGATTATTAAATCTTTAAAACCGTATCTGGCTTTAAATAAAGCTTATTCTCATAATAACATTCTGCATCAGATTTTATTGAGGCAAATCCTATTAGTAAACCAGAGGAATGAGTTACATTTAAATATTTCCTAACTACTCTAGCCTGAAGTTTTTTGTAATTCACATAGAGATATGTGTGGAATGTGGCATTCTAATGCATGTGGCACCATCTGACCGATTGCTTGTGATCCACAGCTCCACCTCCATAGATTAAGTCAGAGAGAGAGAGAGTATGATGATTCCGTGAGAAGCTCACATGATTGTTGAACAGACTCCGTGAATGTCTCATGACAGATTTAAGTGGACCAAAGCAACAGTGCTTAGTTCTTTGAATGGAGAGAGAAGATTGCGTAGGGTGGTATGCTTTGACTGACCTGTTGGCTAAATACTTTGCCTTTTTTTTCAACCCCATTGAAATATTTTGCAGAGGAATCACATGGTATGTCACTTGATATACCTAATGGGCAATCCCAGCATGCAAGACCACAAAAAAAAGCTTTTTCATAACCTTTGTATTTCCACAATCACGCTAATGTTCCCTTTATCTTATAGCCATTTGCTTTTATGTTAACTATGTTTGGTTTGTGCTGTCTTGTACTTTTTGTAACCCAGGAGGAAGAGAAGAACATCTACAGCTCATAATCTTTGTCACGTGCTTACAACCGACTCCACAAGTGGCCTTTGGCAACAAAGACGGGGGGGAAAGCCAGGCTTACTACTTTCATCCCAACAAGACCACCACCTCCTTTTCTTCTCAGCTCAGATCACATTGCGAATACTAGTCTTGAGCTTTATCGCTCAGCTATGCGGTAGGAATTAAGAGTTTCAACACAGAGAACCATGACTCTCCTAACCGAGGACCAGCCTTGCAGGTTCCCTGCACCGGACAGCCCGCTAGCATCCACGGAACACTACCCGGTGGACTCGGGACAGAAAGAGGATTATTTGGACAGCATGGAAGTGGCTGTGTTTGGCGCGGTGGAGCCTCCGAAGCGCTCAAGAGGAAGGCTTCTTATGCACGGCATGGTCATGTTTGGAAGGGAATTCTGCTACGCTGTTGAGGCGGCGTTTGTCACGCCGGTGTTGCTGAGCGTTGGACTCCCCAGGCGCCTGTACAGCCTGGTGTGGCTCATCAGCCCTATTTTGGGCTTCGTCCTACAGCCTATCATCGGCTCAGCAAGCGACTACTGTAGGTCCCCTTGGGGCCGAAGGCGACCGTACATACTTTTACTGGGGATTATGATGTTAGTGGGCCTGACTTTATTTCTGAATGGAGATGCGGTCACGTCAGGTAGGTGTAGCTGAAGTAAAAGTGATGGATCTGTCTAGATTATGAAATCGGGAGTTATTTGTGTCTAGGCTGGTAGTTACAATTGGCTTTAAAACTAGACAAAGTGGCAATACAATTAAGTAGTTTTCTCTTGACAGATGGATATGTTGTTTTGGCTGGAATTCAAAAAGATAATATTGAACAAGGACAGAAGAGAAGATGATATAGGAACTGCAAATGATTACAAAATTAAATGACCAAAGAAACGTGACTCAGAATAACAGCATTTTGTAGTATTAGGGAAGTCTGTTTTTATCTGTTTCTATTTACCATGTTCCCTATTAAATATTACATATCTAGAGTTCTAATAATTTATAGTAAAGGACACTTGTGTTTTACCAAGCACACACATTTAAAATGCTAATGAGCTTATTACTGCAATTAAGTATTTTTTGCTCTATGAAAATTGATACGAATTCACACTTTTATTTATTTAATTTATGCACTGCAAAAAGCTAAAAGAATAGAAAACATAACATGGAAAAAAAGCATTTTTTTACTAATATGTTTACTCACTTTTCCCTCCTGAGATACGTTTACAGTGAGTAATGTATAAGAAGCTATATTCAACAGTATTTAGTGAGTATTTGATTAAACTAAGCATGATGTTGTTTCTCTCCTCCAGCTGTACTAGAGGACAGAAATGTTAAAAGGACATGGGCCATCGTGGTGGTTATGTTTGGAGTGGTGATGTTTGACTTTGCAGCGGACTTCATTGACGGACCCATTAAAGCCTATTTGTTTGATGTGTGTTCTCATCGGGATAAGGAGCGAGGTCTTCATTATCATGCCTTACTCACAGGTAAAGACTAACAATAAATGATTGGCTTGGCCTCGTTTTGTATAATTAAAAAAGTTTATTGATCGGTGCATTGTATTTGCATGAATTGTTTTGTACAAGACAAGGACTTGCATAAATTCTAGCTTTTAAACCCAAAGGAAAATATTTTTTTGTTATTCAACTTTCCTAGTTTTCAAATTACCTTACTTTTTTGTTGTTGCAGAGATGTTCTGAAGCAGTATGAATCGTGATATGCCAGTTTGACATATGTACTATAGCACTTTTAATCTACTGAGTGCTGTTGTGAAGGACTACAGCGTTTATTTGTCCACTTTCATTTGTGTTTTTCCTTGGTGTCATGGTTCTTTTCACGGTAGATTGTAGCAATATAATTCTATAATTCATAACACAGATTGCTTTTTACCCTCATTGAATCTAGATGTCATGCACTGCAATGGCATTCATATATTTTTAAGTCTGTGCATACATACATTTCCAAGTACTTTTTTTGGCCACTGTGCATCTGACATATTTTTGATTTATGTAAGTTTGACCCTGTCAGTTCTTCAAGAAAAACATGCAATTTTCTTGACGAGTGAAAATGGCATGCTTTTCTGCAATCACTACTGCAGGAGCTGGTACATTACAGATTGTTGTATGTATACGAGGCTGATTGACAGAATTTGTTTCAAAAAATGTTTGTAGGAGCATTTTTTGAAATCAGTTCCTTGTGTGAAATGAGTTGGTACTATGGCAACTGTTTCCTCTTTCACCATCTTTAACATGGTCTGCTGAGGGCTTTGGTGCCATATTACTGTTGTAACTAAACATTTTGCTGTCTGTGGTGGTGGGGGTTAACAACACCCACTGTCATGCGTCTTCTGAACTCTCAGTAAAATCTCTGTTGTTTACTGCTTGAAATCTTGATATTTTTAGAGGAATTTATTTCTGTGTGTTTCATCACTGTCACGCATGAACTTGAAAAAGAAAAAGCTATCTTTTATGGTACAAATCTCTTTAGGGAAAAAAGGAAAACCACGCATTAGTCAGGCTACCAGAGATGTGTGCTTTGAGTCTTGTGTGGAGAACCTCGACAAGACAAAGGATATCTGTGTATTTTCACTCATTGATATTTAAGAAGTGTGGAATGCAGTTTACATTTAATAATGACTCAGATTTAAAGGGTTAGTTCACCCAAAAATGAAAATTCTCTTATTAATTGCTCACCCTCATGTCGTAAGACCTCCTTTCATCTTCGGAACACAAATGAAGATAGTTTTGTTGAAATCCGATGGCTCAGAAAGGCCTCCATTGGCCACAATATCATTTCCTCTCTCAAGACCCATAAAACGCACTAAAGATGTTGTTACAAAGCCCATCTCACTACAGTGGATCTACAATCATTTTACGAAGAGACGATAATAGTTTTTGTGCGTAAAAAAATAACTAAATAATGACTAATGTAGTGATGGGCCGATTTCAAAACATTGCTTCGTAAAGCTTCGACCTGTTATGAATCAGCTTATCGATTCATGATTCGGATTGCGTGTCAAACTGCTGAAATTTGTACGTGACTTTGGCGATCTGAACCGCTGATTCAGTACACTGATTCATAATGGATCTAAGCTTTACGAAGCTGTGTTTTCCCATCTCTATAGAAGTCATTTAGGGGGTTTTTTGCAGGCAAATGCTATTCTCATCGCTTCATAAAATGATTGTAGATCCACTGTAGTGAGATGGGCTTTGTAACAACATCTTTAGTGCCTTTTATGGGTCTTGAGATAGGAAATGACATTGTGGCCAATGGAGGCCTTTCTGAGCCATCGGATTTCAACAAAAATATCTTAATTTGTTTTCCGAAGATGAAAGGAGGTCTTGCAACATGAGGGAGAGCAATTAATGAGAGAATTTTCATTTTTGGGTGAGCTAACCCTTTAAGGTATTTAATTACCAAGGTGCTCAAATTTATGTGTCCACACTAAAACCATCACAGAAAAATAGCACCCCAAAACTAGATCAAATGCTTGTAAGAACGTCAGGTCTGTTATCTAATTATAGTAAAGCTCTGTTGTGTCGTTCAGGCACCAAAGGGGTCTGTGTGCACTCAGGGTATCATAATCCAAACAGGCCTAGTCATGTGCTGAGATCATGGGTTGGAGCTGAGAGCTTCAGAGCCACATGACTGGATCGCCTCTGTGGCTCAGGGCTGTTTGTGTGTAATTGTGCATAATGCTGCTTACTGGGTGGGTTTATTTTTTTATTTTTTGGTCTGCTTTAACTGATTTTTTGAGACAAAATGGAACAAAATATATCCTGCAATGTAACAGTTTTTTTGGCTTGGCACAAACAGGGATAAAAAGTACCCCCATGTCCATGGTTAAATATACTACTGGGTCTTTTTTTTTTTTTTTGGCAGTTGCTATTTTTTTTATAGGTTTTATTACCAAGTGTTAATAGCAACTAGATTCTATTTGCACTAAGTGAAAATAGTGATTGATTGTATTTACATTATATAAAAGTAGCAGCTCTTTGAAATAGGTGTAAATAGTAATGACATGAAGTTGATACTTTATTTTTTACAGATACATACTATTTTCACCTCAGTATTGTTGTACATTAACATGATGCAATAATGACAGAGTGTAAATGATTATTATTTATAAAAATGATAAAATTATTTATTAAAATGATTAAATGGATGCCGCCTTGGTGGGACAATGAAAGTCCACCCTACACCTATCCCTAACCTTACCCAATAAATGCCTTTATTATTATTATGAAATATTTCGTAAGGCACTTTATTTTTCACTTTTATGTTGTTCGACACCCGTAAGACCTCTGTTCATCTTCGGAACACAAATGAAGATAATTTTGTTGAAATCCGTTGGCTCAGAAAGGTCTTCATTGACACTAATGTCCTTTCCTCTCTCAAGACCCAAAGCCACTAAAGACGTTGTTACAAAGCCCATCTCACTACAATGGTTCTGCAATAATTTTATGAAGCTAAGAGAATAGTTTTTTTTTTGCGCAAAAAGCTAAATAACGACTTGTATAATGATGGGCTGATTTCAAAACAAAGTTTCGAACCGTTATGAATCAGCTTATTGATTCATGATTCAGATCGCGTGTCAAACTGCTGAAATAACATGACTTTAGCGATTCAAATCCTGAATCGATACCCTGATTAACCGTTCTAATCTTTGTTTTGAAATCGATCCATCACTATACAAGTCGTTATTTAGTTTGTTGTTTTTTTGCGCACAAAAACTATTCTCGTCCCTTCATAAAATTATTGTAGAGCCACTGTAGTGAGATGGACTTTTTAATAACCTCTTTAGTGACTTTTATGGGTCGTGAGTTCTGATCTCTTTTCTGGTCTCTGATCTCTTGTCCAGTGTTCTCCAAACTCATCAGGCATTATAAGAGAAGACGCCATAGAATAAGCTGTTATCATAAAAATCTAAAAATCTTGGCAAAAGGTTTTGAATAAAGGGGTACCAATAATAATGTCCAACGAGAGAATATCCCCACATTTTCAAATATTTTACTTCAATGAAATGATAGATTTTTGTGAATTTTTTTAATAAAATATCTAAAGTATCAACAATATATATATATTTACCAAGGTGGGGCAATAATTCTGACCACAACTGTAGGTGATACTAGCAGGTCCACAAGAAAGAAAAAAACTGTGCTGTTTATTTTTTTCCCACAAGTGAGATGTGCAATTAGCAAAATGGGCTTTTTTAGCAATATGGTCAGTTTTCCTGTTGATTGGCGGCATGCTGTCAATGCTTTCAGGTTTTTTTTAGTTGCTCATAAAATAGTGGGGGTTTTCTCTTCCCTTTTTTTCAAAGCAATCTTCTGTGCTTTCTCGCAGGTCTAGGTGGAGCTTGTGGATATCTGATTGGAGCCATGGACTGGGGTCACTCTGCGCTTGGATTTGCACTGGGTTCAGAGTACCAAGTTATCTATTTTTTCTCATCTATAACCTGGGGGATTTTTCTCACCATGCACCTTTTCAGCATCCCAGAGAAACCATTGATTAAAGATCATAGTTCGGACTCTTGTCCAAGCTCCTCGCTGCTCCTGGAAGGCTCGCATCATAATGGCTACGGCGCAGTATGCAAAGAACTGCCACCTCTGCCTGAAATTAGGCAGCGCTCGTTCTCTGCCCTCAGTGAAGCCAATGCAGTCACGCCCAGTGCCAAGCAGCCTAACAGTGAGGTTGGTCATTTGTGTTGCTTTGAATCCTTTTCATGTGCCTTTTATTCTTGGCTTCGTTCTGCACCCAATGTTCCCTCAAATTTTAATGACTTGTTTCAGACCTCGGAACATAGCCTGGAAATTGCTCATGACCCTCACAAAAACAATTTGTTGTTTATTTAGTCTCTAATGAAAATCAGCACATGCTTTTTTTTTAGTTTATTAGAAATACAACACATGCAGGCATATTAAGAGGTCTTTGTGTTGATGTAAGGACGTAATGATTACTCATTATGGCCATATTGTGTGTGATTTGATTGTGAAGTTGTACGTTTCTCAAATTTCTCACTATTTTAATTAGTTCATTAAGTAAGCCAGTCTCAGGTTTGCCATTTAAAACAGTTGCATGATATAGCAGACTTTTTTTTAATCCATTTTAGACATCTGAGTCTCATTATACGGCAAGGTCCAAAATGTAATCACTAATAAAAAAATATATAATAATGCTTCTCTTTCTCTATAATAATGCTTTTATTATTATAATTTTTATTAGTATTTAATAAGTTAAATAATATAATGATAATAATTCACTTTTTTGATTTCTTAGAATTTGGTCCTTTTGCTTTAATGACAGGAGCGCTAAACCCATATTCTCCAGCATGATTTGAGAATAATCTAAAGAGCATATATTGTCTTGCAATGTAAGAAGATTTGTACAAGAATTGTCTGTACAAGAGTTTACATGATCATGTGATGTCATGCTATGTCATAATTTACTTTACCTGACTAATTAACTATCTAAAATAGTGCAGATAGATCACAAATTCTTGCTTAATTTATGCAATAACATTAGTCTTTTTGGAAATTTTATTCATTAAACTTAATTTATGGATTATAAGCTTAAAATTTGGATAGTAAACCACATTTTTTGTTTGGTCTCAGATTTTTGGACATTTCGTAAGATCATTAGAGTGTCTCAAATCCTGTTTCAGATCGTCATTAGACTGTTCCTTCTAAATCAAAAAAATTGGGCATGCTCTTTGTAAAACCTCTGCATGTGGAACTGCAATTTGTCATGCCAGTGAGTCAAACCAACTCATGCTTTAATGCAGCTCATTTTTAGATCTGTAAAATGCTTTCCAAAATGTGTACTATGCACTTTACCCCCAGAATTTATGCTATATATGGTATATAATCTGTATCCATATATAGAGTCAAAAATATTGACATTGTGTTACGAGTATAAAACTACAACAGCAAAGTAACTTTACTTTTAAAACACCTTCAGGGCCCCAGAAAACACCTCAGACCTCAGAGGGTTAATGTCCATATCAAATTGTTAATGGCACTAAGATAAATGGAACTGCTCAGTCTAGACTCCATCTCAGCCAGTGTCTTACAATCATTAACCTGAAACAAACCTCACTGTCTCTGATAAAGAGTTCTATTCCACCAAACGCTACTTTTGGACAAAATGTTCAGAACATATAGGGGGGAATTCAAGGTGATTGGGACACTTTTTGCAATTGAGATGACTTGGAAAAAGTGTCCCATGCAGTTGCCCTTAATTCACCCTAGTTCTAGTTAATGTACAGAAGTGATGGAAGACTTGTTTCACTGGCTGACGGATTATAACACCGGCTTAATTAGACTGATCAATGTCTCGAATAAACACAGAGAGGTGTAAGTACCTCAAGGAAATTTTACTGAAAATATGGAAGACATGCATTTCATGCCTGAGTGTGTTAAACACAAACCAGGATAAAGGAAGAAGCAAAGCGAGAAATGTGAGGTTGACAGTTTTATTTTGATGATAAAAGCCTTGAAGGGTTTTTAAAAAAAAAAAAGTATTATATTTTGAAATGTCTGTCCCTAAAATGTCATGTAAATTAAACATTAGTGTGTGTGTGTGTGTGTGTGCATATCTTATATATATTCATAATAATGGATCCCATGCATGTGAATAGTGATGAGTTGCTGATTTAGCTCATTTCAGTTTTCATATTCATTAAGACCTTTAACAAATCAACAACTTTGTTCATAACAGGAATCATTCGGTTGTTTCAGCCCATTGCATGACCAATGTTTTTTTCTATTAGCAACTGAATTTTAGCCTGTTTTTACCCCGACCTCATGAGACATCACATTAATGTGCAACCCTTTGTGGCTATGGAAACCTTTATTATTTTCTTAATAATGTCTTGCATCAGTAACATTGTCTTGAGCAACGAGCCATACAAGGGTTTCTTCAGCCCATTTTGTCAAATAATTTGTTAGGTTATCTTTCGAAGTGTGACAATTCATTTCATTATTAAAGTACATTCTCATCTCAGTATAATGTGCAGAGAAAATACTTTAAGATCTTTTTATTGCGTAGTGTTGACAGGTTTCTGGTATGCCTTTGAGCTTTTGAACCTTTCAGAAGATGTTATGTGCATAACTGTGTTTCAGGTACAGAAGAGGATGACCCTGAAATCTCTGCTGTCGGCTGTGATCAGCATGCCCAGCCATTACCGCTGTCTATGTGTGAGTCATCTTCTGGGATGGACAGCCTTCCTGTGCAACATGCTCTTCTTCACTGACTTCATGGGGCAGGTGAGGCAGTAAAGCTTTTTTTTTCTTTTTTTTCTCGAAGTTGTGCTTAGTTTTGCACCTCACTCCATTTAAAGAGAGGAATCAGAAGAGCCATAAAATACATATGCTGACACTTCAGTGCAATACAGTTTAGCCTTCAAATAAAATCCCTGACCTGCTTAATACAGTCAAGCAGGGCCATGTCTATGAGTCATAATTTACATACATCCTGCAGATTCTGTAAAATATCAATAATTTAAAATAAATAAATGAGAGGTATCATAAATTACATGTTGTTGTTGTTTGTCTACATCTACACAAATTAAGCAGTTCAAAAGTTTACGCACACTTAATTGATTCTCATTACCTGGATGTTCCAAGACCACAGTTTTTCAGAAAAATCCTGGTCCAGAACATTTTGTTTTCCAGCAGCTTCTGCATATTTAACCCTTTCCAGCAGTGACTGTATGATTTTTGAGATCCATATTTTCACACTCAGGACAAATGAGTGGCTCGTCTCATAAATGTTGAGCAAAAAAAAAAAGTACAGTTCCTCCAGAAGGTAACGCAATGCATTAAAATTCAGGGGGTGTAAACATTTGCCAGTTATTCTGTTCAAAGGTTTACACCCACTGGCTGTTAATGTGTTTAAAGCTTTTGATCATCCAGGTAACAACACACAAGAATTAGGATTCAAGCCTATGAGAACTTTTGAGTTGGATCTTTTGTGCAAATTCAGTTATTATGTCTTGTGGTCTTTATGTAAACAAACATTATGTGACTTTAACTGTACATATGTTTAACGTTCAAATTACTTTGGTGCAATAAACAATCCTAAGTATAGTTTAATTTTCTTGCAAGACAAATACAGTAAAAAACAACCTTTAAAATATTGTTACAATTTCAGTAGAAATTAAATAATCAAAAACAATATTCAAAACATCGAATCAACCAACAATACAATACAACACTGATATTCTTGGATTGTTTTTGGTTTGTTGTTTGATTTGTTTTGTTTTCACATTCAATTTGAAGAGTAGCTACAATACAGTTTAAATGTTTGGGGGTTGTACAATTTTTTTAATGTTTTTACTATGCTCAGAATTTATATAGTTTAGTGAGGGGGACAGAAATATTGTTTAATATTGGTTTCTTTCTGACATTTGTCTAATTGACAATTTTTTATTTTTTATTACTTTTAACTGGCTAAGAAACTTTTATTCTATAATATTCTGTTTCTTATTTTGTCCTTTTTATGATTGGTTTGTGTGCTATAAAACACTTGTGAACTAAGTCAAAATAGATTTTTTGTAAAAATGTTAATTTTATCATATTATATCAATCAGCACTGCATTTTCATAAACTCAATTGTTATTAAAATATGGCTCTAAAAACACATATTGTCGCAATCATGTGTGTATTGTCTTAACGTTTCATCAATCAAAACGTGTTTGTTTTATTCAGCTATAGAGCTGTATTCCTTTGATTTCCAGAAATGTCATGACATAAGTCTGTTTTGGTCTGTGTGATGGCACTCTCTGGCTTTGAGTAATGAATTAAACATATTAACAGTGATACATGCTCCGTAATGTTTACATCTAATAAATCTATATGTTTAAATTCAAAGAGACAAGATAGTCTAAAACGAGGGTTTTGGCTACAAATAAAACATCAGGGCTTGCATAGACTATCTTGTCTCTTTGAATTTAAACATATAGATTTATTGTGAGCACACTTTCACAAAAAAGTAAAAGTAAAGTAAAAGTCTCTAACATTCATCTTTCTTTATTTACCAACCCATTCGATTTCAATGTAGCACTCCTGGAAGAGTAGCATTTTGAACCCCAAGCTGAAAAATAGATCAATGATGCTCTGAATTGTGATTAAAAGGTAGCAGTTTCTTTTTCTTATTTTCCCCTCGCTCAGCTAGCTTGATCAGTGTTAAATTGGGATAAATGAGTGAGTCTTTCTTGTAGGTGGTCGAAGTTTAAAGAAAGTTTGTACATTCAGGGCAATGACTGGCCATTTTACCATTGATGCAGTGTATAGATGTTCTCAACAGGCTGTATAAGAATATTATTAGATCTTCATTGTGTGATAGCAGCAGTAACTAAAAAGCTTGATAAAAAGGATGAAAATATGTCAACTTTGAGAGATGATGATCATTACAAGAATTAATCTATCACCTGAATGAATGAGTTTGAATGAAAAGGTGAGAATAACACTCTCTATAGCCCACACAAATCACAGAGCAGAGGATTTTCATCGACTCTTTTATTTGCAATGCGATGTGTGAATGGAAAAAGGCCTTGTGATGTGTAATGTTCCCTCAAGTAGCATAATGGAAAAAGAGACACCAGTGGAGAGGTTCTCTAGCGTTGTACTCAAGAGTTTTTAACCCATTTGACCAATGGCTGATGGGTCAGGATGTGGTGGTGTCACATGCTTTATTGAATGTAACATTCCTGGGATTTGTTTACCCCTCTTTAGATTGTATATAAGGGGAACCCATATGCTGAACACAATTCCACCTCCTATGCGACGTATGAGAGAGGGGTTGAAGTGGGCTGCTGGGGCCTGTGCATTAACGCTGTCTCCTCTGCACTCTATTCATGTAAGTAATATTAAACCATGACTCAACTGTTCATTCTTCTTGACTTTCTTAGACCTGCAGTCTCCTAATGCATCCAGACAAAAGAAGACCGTTCAATTACAGTCAGATAATGCATGGCCCTACCAAGTCCGTCTGGGATTGAAATTGGATAAAACACTTTTTCAGAATTTTGATGAGAGAATAACAGTCCCTTTCTACACCCAGCCATTCTAATTAGGGCTGGAAGTAATGTCATTCAAAAGGCCATTTCAGAGGGCTTTATCAGTCAAGACATTTTATCAGTGATATGAATGCATCTAATCAGTTATTGTGTCTTGGCTATTCATCTCATTCACCATTTGTTCTTTATTAAAAGCTCATTGTTGAAAATGCTTAAATTATTTCCATATGTGTCCATCCAGATGTGCAAAGGCTGCTCCTACCATATATTGGCCTGAAGGGACTGTACTTCCTAGGCTACTTTATGTTTGGTTTGGGAACCGGTCTGATCGGCCTATTTCCAAACATTGTGGCCACGCTGACGCTGTGCAGTGTGTTTGGAGTGATGTCCAGCACTCTCTACACCATCCCGTTCAACCTCATCTCAGAATACCACAAGGCAGAAGAGGTCAGTTTCAGAGTGTTACATCAGGTACAAAAATGAACAAACCAGCGGTTTAATAAATTCATAAACAAGAAAATATACACTCCTAGGCAAAACAAAATATTCCAAACCAAAAATGCTAAATAATTAGAGGTCTTTTAATGGCCTTAACCGAAAGGAATCACAAATCACTAGGAAGGAAATTAGCAAGAATTGCACAAATACTGTAGATAAATATATCTTGGCACGAAATTGCCACACTTCCCATATTCTGCCCCCAAAAATATTCTGTCTTTTATGTTTTTCTGAGACTGCAAGGCTTTTTAAGTAGTGGATTTGCTTAAATGTTAAATGTTGGGTTAGTTCAAACAAAAATGAAAGTTCTGTCATTAGTTACTCACCCTAATGTCGTTCCAAATCTGAGCGCTTTCTGAACCATCCATAGACAGCAAAGTCATTGCAACTTTCAAGGTCCAGGAAGGTAGTAAAGACATTGTTAAAGTAGTTCATGTTACTACAGTGGTTCAACCTTAATTTTATGAAGCGATGAGAATACTTGAGCGCAAAAGCAAAACAAATATAATTACTTCATTACAACTTACGCTATAGACGTAGTAAACACATTGCAGTGCTTCTGGGTTCTATGACAGAACGCTTCAGAAAGCTCTCAGATTTCATCAAAAATATCTTAATTTGTGTTCCGTAGATGTAAAAAGGTCTAACGGAGTAATTAATGACACAATGGATTAATTTCTGGATGAACCTTTAAGACAATTCAAATCTTAAGGTGGTGATACATGGGGCAAGTTTTTGAGGAATGTTGCTGTTAACAGGCAACCAGGTTAGACGCAGGGCCCATGACCGATCTAAAGTCTCCAGATAAAAATGCGTTGCCCATTCTCAATGGGAAAGTGCCCAAGCAACATCGCTCGGCAACATTGCTCAAAAGGTTGCCTTGTATAACATCACCTTTAGTTTTTAGTCACTTTGGGCATGGCCCTTTTTTCATCTGTTTCTTTGTTTGGCTGCTGAAAAGCTTTGCCGTCACAGGAATAAATTATTGTACATTTTTAAATATATTTCAAAAGACTAGTTATGTAATAATTTGGTGGTTGTTTCTTTCAAATTAAATGTAAATTAGTTTTCTGTCATTTTATCTCATTTAAAGACCTGTAAAGGCCTTTCAGTAAGAGGTGTGTATATATAGTGTAAACTCAGCCAGTCACTCCGTTATCCGTGACTGATATCCGTGATTTCAATCAGGACACTTGTGTGAAGAGGGTCAGCCATTTATTATCCTTAAGTGGTTTACTATGTGATTTAAAAACAATTTTACTGGGCTCCTTAATACAAAGAAGGAAATGCATAAAACTGTATTGACTTTATTGATGTTAATAAATATTGATTCAAATAGAAATTATTTTATTAGATCAAACATAAGATGGGCAGTCAATTATACAGCCTTGCCCCAGACAACAGTTATTTACAAATGCTGCAATTGACCAATAAAAATCAATACATTGTTCAATAACTCGCTAGCACACACCAAACTGTGTTTTGTATCTAAAGATATGTGTGCTGTTTACCAAGAACATTTCTTAAAAAACGTGAGTGCTTCACTAGTTTAAAACATTGATTTTTCACTTTACAAATCAAATATAGATTTGTTCAGCCCCTATCTTAAATCCCTGGGATGTCTAAAGCATTAATGAAGTCACAAGGAAACAGAAAATTGAATTACAAATCGAAATCCCTCCTGGAACTCGAAATGAATTATAATCAAGATGTTGATTAAACCCTGCAAAAGTGCAACTTGGATTTTTGTTACTTGCACTGAATTTGCTCACAAAGCGTGACATTTGCTTAGAAGCATATGGACGTATTTTCTTAGAACCGTCAAAATGCAAACACTATGCTCTCTGCAAGGCTTCCTGATCTGTATATCCAGTGTTCTGCCCAGATCTTCAGATGATCGTTATCCTTTTTTGAAAGCTTGTATAGGTGTTTTCTGACATTTCTTTTGTTGTTGTAGTTTTTTTTAATGTCCTTGTGCAAAATTTGTCCTTGTGTTTTCTAATGCAAAGTCTCTCTCTCTTGTCATAGGAACAAAGGAAATTGAGCAATGATGAACCAGCTCCTGAGGGCCGTGGGACTGGCATGGACTGCGCAGCTCTTACCTGCATGGTACAGCTGGCTCAGGTCATAGTGGGAGCTGGACTTGGAGCCCTGGTCAATCTAGCAGGCAGTGTGATTGTGGTGGTGCTCTCTGCCTCAACTGTATCCCTAATTGGCTGCCTCTTTATTGCTCTCTTCATGTGATATACAGATTAAACCTCAAATAAATATCTTTCTCTATTTCATCTGGTCCATCTCCTTTATTCACTGAGAACAAGCAGGAAAAAAAGAAACAGACACACTTTGGTACGGAGCCAGACAGATCTGCTTGACTCCAATTTACATGCCATACTTCATCAGTGAGGTGGATGTTTTATACAATTTGGAAGTGAATTTTTTTCACCTTTAAAAACCTGTGTGCATTATCATGCCCATTGTCAAACCACAATAAACTGGATTAAGAAATGCAAACATTTTAGATTATTAGTTGACATTACTTGTTGGCATAGAATTGTACCTCAGAAATATAAAACTCGGATTGGATTCATAGCCTCTAGTTTAAGGAACGTTTAGAATGAAGGAGGCGCCCCTCCATTTCTAAAAGGTGTTCCAGAAGTTTATTCCGCACGTTGGTTTCTTTGAGTACTATTTAGTTAAGTTTGCAGAGAAAAACACTGTACACGTTATTTAATTGACTTATTAGCCATTTTGTTTGAGTCTGAAAACTGACTCAACATAGCTTCTCCTTATGTGCTGTTAGGCAGAAGGTCGTTTCTGCCGTTATACATGACAGCCCCCGGAGGATAGAAAATAAGCGCGGGCTCCGCGGGACCGAGTGGCACCAGCGCGGGACCGTGTTCATCCTGCTCGGGCTTCGTGGTGGCGGTAAACGGTCTCATGTTTGTCACAGAAGGTGATGTAATTTGCCAAAAGAGCTTTTTCAACGCCTTTCTGAATTCCCTTCTCATCAAACAGTACAGAATAGGATTGAGACAGCTGTTTGAATGTGCTAAGCAAACTGTGACTGGAAAGATATACACCTGTGTGGTGTAGTACTCATAACTGAAGTGCACTACATTGAGTTTTATTAAAATACCCCACGCTGTCAACGCCTGATTCGGCAGCCAGCACAGAAAAAAAGACAAAACGACGATAGTCACAGATTTGGTCACTTTGGAACGCCTCTTTGCGCTGGAGGTGTTCACATTTTTGTTTGTTATGAAGCGCAAGAGAAGCAGGTAACAGATCGTGATTATTCCGAACGGAATGAGGAACCCCAGAAGTACTTTTTGCGCGTGGTATAAACCCAGCCAAAATTGCGCGTCTCCGCTCCTGTCGGGAAATTTTACCAGACACAGCTCCTCGTTGGACACCGTGGCGGTCGTTGAAAATATCGCGTTTGGCAGAGCGGCACCGACCGCTGCTATCCAGATGATGACAGTCATCCACTGCGCGGAGAAACGCAACCGCCGTCTCCTACTTTTTAACGCTGAAGCCACGGAGCAGTATCTCGCGACGCTCATAGCCGTGAGGAAAAACACGCTGGCGTACATGTTCGTAGCTGTGACATAAGACACTATCTTACACATCGCCTTCCCAAACAGCCACGTGAAATCCATGGCGTTCTCCACAGCCCAAAAGGGAAGAGTCAACACAAACTGAAAGTCCGTGACGGCCAAACTGGTCACAAAGAGGTTGATGCAAGACTTCTTCCATGCTTGTTTGGATTTCATTAGATAGAGGACGAGGATGTTTCCAATTAAACCCAGTGCGCACACAACCGAGTAAATGACTGAGATCATAATTCTTAAGACCGCTGATCCGTCTCCCATAAAGTCCGGCTTATCGCCGAGATCATGAAAGTCACCCCACGACAAATTAGTCCTGTTGACCATGAAGCTCGCGTTGTATTCATTTAACGGGAGACCTCCAGACGCGTACTCTGTGCGCTCGTCTTGCATCTCGGGAGTCTTCTGCATTGCTGATGTTCAGTGTACTTTTCCCATCTTGTTCGAGTTACTAATTCTTGAATCTTACCATTCCAACTTCTCCCGTCTCCGCTGTGACATTGCCATCATATTTTTCCATCGTCTTTGCGCGCACATTGCAACGGTGATATTAATTAAAATGGGGATCTTAAATCGAACTTTGAGTAGGTATTTCACCGCATTTTAGAAACGTTTATAGGACAGTTCTTTTGTCAGTTCGTAGGTTCACGCGCACTGACAGCTTGCTCTGTTTTTATAGAGCCAGGTGTCAATTGATTGGATGGCGGGCGCTTTTACGCAGCGCAGACAGTGGTGATCCCTGTGATGCGGTGTCCTGCACGGTTCAATACAGTGCGGAAATGCACATATTTTGCAATATAAAAGCTTGCAGTATCTTAAATCATTAAAAAAAATGTAAATAAAGTTTAAGAATTGATGCAGTATGGTGTTTTTAAGTAAGCACATGGAGGAGACGGGGACATTTGTCACATAGGGAAATTTGTTATAATGGCTATTTAAGTTGGCTATTTTAAACAAATGCTTGTTTGTCTAGAATTAGTTTTGTGTGCTGCATTCAAAATTAGTAGCCTACTATTAGTGGCCATGTGGCCTACAAATAGCCATTATGTTGAGACTGAAGAACTATACTCTGACCACTGGCCAATTCAAATGATACTATTCAAATTATCTACTTTGTTAATGTATCTGACAAAAAAAAAATAATAATAATAATAATTATGACCAGTATTAATTAAATAAATCAGATGGCTAATTTGTAAGACTATAAGCAGTTTATGCAATGTTTTTAAAATGTTAAATTTAAACAGCTGTTAACCAGTTTACCAAGAAAAAAAATGACCAAGAATTATATATATATATATATATATATATATATATATATATAAACTTGAAAACAGTTTACCACTAGTCCTTGTTTCCACAATATCTTCTGTAAAGATAAAAAACAATGATTTTTATATTTTTGGATTATTCATGAACAATTAAAAAATATAAACAGCATTTTTTTTCATCAACAGGTATTTAAATATAGTCATTTATAAATACATTTAACATTTATTTACAATGTTTACTTGCACTAACATGATTATATTGTGATTATGACAAATATGAAAAATACATTTGTCCTATTTATGTCCTATAGCCTAGGTATATGTGTATGTATATATATTATCTTCTGCTTTGTGTCCTCAGAAATGATCAAGATTTGAATATAAAGTTTTTGTGTGTGTGTGTGTGTTTGAAATGATACCCTTTCAGTGTGATATAGAGGTCTCGCTCATTTCCACACCGTTTTTCAGTGTAATTTTATTCTATTAAAAAATATTGTATTGTTCTTCATTGATGGTATACTGATCATGTTTGATTTTGCATTGACACAGCAAAATTCTCCAATAGGGTCTGGCCGCACACAATTTCTAGTTTTATCATGTTTCGTGTTATCTTCTTTAAAATTCTGGAGGGTTGTTTTGCACATAAGCTGCTGTATCAGGAAAGATCTAATGAAGTGATCTCTGCCCCAAACCAAATCCTCATCATCAGCTTGTTGATAGTGCACAAAAACAATTTAATGAAGCTCTGCAGTGCCTGTGGGATTTATGATTGATTCATTTGGTTAAGAGGTGAGATGCAGTAAATGTGTTTGGTTTTGAACTACGGTAAACATGTTTACTTTAAAACGATATTTTAATTTAACATATCAAAAAACTAAAACAGAATGACAATTAAACTAATCGGTTTGATTGTTAATGTTGACCTTAGACGTTCCACAGCAGGGATTCTATAATCTCTCATTCCGGACCTCTTTAATCATTTTGCACTTTAGTTGTAGGACTATAATTATCCATCAGCTTTCTAAAGGCAGCTTACCTTACTAAACAGTTTCTTGGCAACCATGTTGCGTCAACTATTGTCACAACTTCAAAGGTCAGTTTGAATCGGTCTCTTCCTAACAGAACAGGCTCAATTTCTCGCTTTGGGTGCCAGTGGCGGAGCTTGCCTTTTCAGTGTGTAGTTGCAAGTGAGAAATGTTTCTTCAGAAATTGGATAAAGGATTCAGTTGGAACATGTCCCAATATACTTATGTATTTATCAGAGGTGGGAGTAAGTCACAATTAAGTCTCCAGTCTTAACCTTCAAGTCTCAAGCAAATATTAATAAAGGCCCTTCTAGGTACAAGTGTTGCAAATTAGCCTTTGGCTATATACACTGTGATACAGACATCAGATTGTTTAGTTTAAATGATCTATGTTGGTGGTATCTGTCCCTATCAAATAAATTATTAAAGAAAAATAATAATAATTCAAAGTCATTTTTGTGAGAATCAATCAAGTAAGCCAAGTCACTGCTTTACATTTATGCATTTGGCAGCCGCTTTTATCCAGAGTGACTTACATTGCATTCAAGGTAGACATTTTACATTTTTGTCAATTCTTGCTTTCCCTGGGAATCGAACCCATGACCTTGGCGTTGGTCATGGGTCCGAAAGACGCTTTATGTCAAGTTAAGTCATACCCTGCGTCTCAATCAGCCCCCTAGTTCACTAGTCAGGGCACTGATCAAGACATAAGTCAATGGGCTGACTCCCTGATCAGTGCCCTGACTAGTGAACTAGGGAGCTGATTGAGACTCACCCATAGTTTGGGTCAAGCAAGTCATACAAAAGTTTTAACTTCAAATTTTAGAGTGGTCATTCATTGTGACCAGCCTAAGGCACATCTGTGCAATAATCATGCTGTCTAGCAGCATCTTGATATACCACACCTGTGAGGTGAATGGATTATCTTGGCAAAGGAGAAGTGCTCACTAACACAGATTTAGACAGATTTGTGAACAATATCTAAGAGAAATAGGCCTTTTGCGTACATAGAAAAGGTCTTAGATCTTTGAGTTCAGCTCATAAAAAGTGGCGGAAAAAACTAAAATGTTGAATTTATAATTTTGTTCAGTGTAGAAAGTTTTTTTTGTGCTCATATTAATAATTAATCAGATCTCCCCGTGGTTTACATTTGAAGGCTACATGGACATCTGAGGGTGGAGCACAATTTTGCTCAGCATTCCCTCTGTCCTTTTTGAACAATATTCCAACACTGTCTCAGCCCATGTTTTCAAAGTGGAACAAACACAAGACTGTTTTTGTGCTCTGTTGTGGGTTCAAACCTAGGTCAGACATTTCAGGTGCGAGTCTTGTGAAGATTTCCTGATGTTGCTCTATGCAAGACAGAACAAAACAAAAATCTATTGTTGAATATTTCATTAAACATGACAAGCTCAAATGGAGTGAGAAGGAAATTAAATGTCATGCTATCATGTCATGTTATCATGCTCACTTTTTTCTTTTTAAATGAGCAGACTGTGTATGGTGTAAAAGATGCATGAAATTATCATAAGCTTTTTTTAATGCATAAATTGTATTAATTTATGCATACAATTTCAGCTAGCATATGTGAAACCAGCTGGCTCCAGGGAAAGTTTTGAAACTCATAAACTACAGTAGGCGTTTTTAGAGAGTTGTGCACCTATTTTATCGTTTTGGTGCAACAAGGATGACATGACGAAACAAAAGTATTTGAAATGTTTCAAGTTATATGAGTATTTTAGATTCTCGTGTACATGTACATTTGTCTCTTTAAGGGAAATTTGTTGGCAGCAATACAGGTGAAGCTGCATAACGATACCCACATCAATACTTTTCTCTAGCAGTTGTATCTAAACCTTGCTTGGGGTATGGTTTAAATCCTGGACAAAGCACATGAGAAGGATTCAGAGTAATTTTCCTTGCCTGTTTAAAAATAATTGTATTGAATATAGAATTACGAGAGCTTCATTGTCATATACGCACCAAGCGGTTCTGAGGTCTAAGGGTAACTGTTAAATTACCAAAACAGGCCGCTATACCATACAGTAAGATGGATTTAATAAAAAAAAAAAAAGCATGAAAAAAAAAGTTGAGTCTGAATATTCCCTATTTCACCAAAAAAGCCTTGCTGATTTTATTTCGAGTTAACTGATTTCATGCATTTTACTGAGGAGTAATTGCGTTTAATGTTTACTGCAGGCTGAGTGATATATGAGTCACACGCTTCTGACAGGTAGCTGCTCCCACTGTGCCGCATCTACTTTGTCGATTGATTCACCATTCTGTCATTTTATTTCCCCTGGGAGACCAATTCCCAGTTGAAGCAAACAAGGTTTCAGCTGGATCTACATTGGTAATAGGTTGGGTCTGGGAAAACCAGAGGTGTCAAGTAACGAAGTACAAATACTTCGTTACCTTACTTAAGTAGAAATTTTTGGTATCTATACTTTACTGGAGTAATTATTTTTCTGCCTACTTTTTACTTCTACTCCTTACATTTTCAAGCAATTATCTGTACTTTCTACTCCTTACTTTTTAAAAATAGCCTCGTTACTCCTCTTTCATTTCATCTTGTTTAAAAAAAAAAAAACTATGCAGATAAATCGCGTCATCCGGATAGTGTTAATTTGATTGTGGTTGGATGAGAAGTGTAAACATATACCATTCCAACACCCTATTGGTTACATCGCGCCTGCACATGACTCAAAGCACAAATCACACACGGTGTTGCCAGATTGGGCGGGTTCCAGCGCACGAGCACGCACTTTCAGTCAATCAGCGATCAGCAGGCAGACGCGCTCATTCATGACAGCCAGGTTTTTAGCGCGATAACTCGTTGTAGATGTATATTCAAGTGATTGCTATGCTAAAGTGGCATACATACAGTATATATATATACACAAGCCGTTTTTACAGTAAGGAGTGGAAGAGTGAACCAACTCTCAAACGTGGATTACACCTGTGACTCGAAGACTATAATCATGATCCTGTCCATCATACACACTCAGGACATCTGCAACTAGCAACCCCAACAGCTGCTGAAAGAGGTTTGAATCAATGATGAATCAGTTTTGACTGGGATAAGTGCGTGTTCTATGAACTTCACAAGGGTACTGTAGTTTTGTCAGAGCAAAGCTAAACGCATTGTTGTTATTTTTTGTCGGCGGATTATTGTACAGTTTATCAATGAATTACGCATTTTGGCAGTGGTGTGTTTTAATGTGAAATGCCTGTTAATTATGTGCTTTTTCCGATATCTTATATTGGGCACTGTTTGCACTTAAAGTGGCTTCTTCAATAAAATATCATCACATTATTTTGCCAGTTTTGGTGACCTTTGAGTAACCCTAACCCACCCCTGGCGAACCCCTGGCCACCCCACTGGCCATGGCGTAGGTTTGGGGGGGGGACGAGGTACTAGTCCAATCAATATTTAGAATAAGCAAAATGACGCGTCCCGTATCAAACCAATATGGGACGCGATGTACAAGATTGCATTTTAGCGGCGCTTTGCTGCCATAGCGACGGAGTCTCGAGAACCTGCGCGGTTTTTTAAAAACATGTCGAGCGCACAGTTTGAACGCAGGAGGATTTCCAGATATAGGGCTGTCCAGTAACTTACGATGAACCTAAGACAAACTGCACCCTTTGCAGAGAAGCATTTCAGTGTCTCAGACTGTCTGACTTAAAGCATGTGATGACAGACACATCCGTGAACTAAAGGTAGTCCTATTGTTTTTTTAATGGATAATATAATATAATATTCCACACTTTATCAGAGCTTGGCAGACTTATTTTTTCTAGACATTAGAACGGTTAATTTAATAGATTATAGCCTATTAATGTTATCAATTTATCATTTAGCAGTTTGATATTTAAAAAATATTTAGATTAAAATGAGACAAATAATTACATAATAATATAGTCATAATAGTAAATTAATAAAGAGGATTAAACATTTTTGAATTTCAGATTTGTCAGTAAAGTGGTTACTGGTTCAGAATGACAGTGCACCCACAAAAATCTGTCATAATTTCCTCACCCTCAAGTTGTTCCAAACCTGTATGCTTTTCTTTATGTAGAATACATATGAAGACACATTCCTACCATGGAAGTCAATGTTGCCCCCAAAGCAAACATTTGGTTACAAACGTTCTTCAAAATATATTATTTTATGTTCAACAGACCAAAGAAACTCATACAGGTTTGGAACATCATGAGGGAGAGTAAATGATGACAGAAATTTCATTTTTGGGTGAACTATTCCTTTAAAGTACACCAATACAGGCTTCTAAAGAGCTCTTCAGAAATAAATAAAATAATCAAAAGTAAAATCATTTAAAATGTGTTCTGTTGCAAGTTTACATACTTGATTCCATGTTTATTGTTGAGCTGCTGCCATTGTTTCATTGTCACGCTTATCACTCTTTAACTGCCTAAGTTCATAAATTATTTTCAAAAACGGATTCAAAACTGATTTGAAAAAAAAAAAAAACACACACAAAATAACTTATTTTCAATATAAAAAATGATTGTGGACTGGATATTTTTTGACCTTTTATCACAGTCTTGGACATGTCAAAGATTAGTACCAACACTGGCTCTGATGCGTTGTAAGTTTGTGTGCAGCATCAGATTTACATGTTTTTAATCCCTCATTTATATGCAGTTATTCTATTCAAATGCCAGAAACTAAGCTTCTTCTTTTTTTCTTCAGCACAGGCCTATCTAAAGGGTTAATGGTGCCACCTGGTTATCAACTGTAAAAATTACACATTTTACCTCTTCCCAACAGGGAAAACCACCAACAATCAAGAATGCATGAGTATATGGTGTCATGGCTTTCCAATAATTTTTTTTTTTGGCTATAATGGAAGTCAATGGGGCAAAAACAGCCACGAACAATAAATGAGGGAGGAAAAATCTGATGCTGCACAAAAACTAATGCATCAAAGCTAAAGTTGTTACTAATCTTTGACATGCCCAAGACTTTTATATATTTTATATTTAAAATAAGTAATTTTGTGTGTATGTGTTTTTTTTCCAAATCCATTTTGAAAATCATTTATGAACTTGGAAAATAAAGAGTATTATTATTTTGGTACTGGATAATTTGAACTGAAGAGCCTCATAAATTAATAGACTTATTAATAAGTCTTTGTGCGCTCAGACAGCAACAGGTCAGCTCATGCCCGTCAGTCAACAATTTTAAAAGAAGTTAACGTTAGAAGACGTAGACTACTGGTAAGTAAATAAGTCAAAAAATATTTTTTAGTAAAAGACGACGCGGAATTATGTGTCGTGACGTGCTACAGGCCGGTTTACTACACCAGTAGAATAAAATTCTGAAATTATGGTTTCTAGTTTTGGTGTGCCACCCCAAGATTTTAAGTGGCCCCATCTGGCCACCCCTAGGAAAAATTTCTGGAGGCGCCACTGCTTTGAGCCCTGCACAATCCTTCTTATGACACACTCCTGCAGTCATTAAAATAGTTCAGCTTTGTTTGTAATGTCCAATAGTTATATTTCGTTTAGTTTCTTTAATAAAGTTAATTTAGAAAAATGTTTGGATAATTTGTTTGTTTGTTAATTTTTTTTAAAGTGACAACCAAGCATTCAGCGGCCGACAGTGGGTATAAGGTTAGGGGTGTAAAAGTCAGGGCCCTTAGGGCTCTAAATCGTCGACTCAATCTGGCAACACTGATCACACATGTAGCCTACATTTACGTTCCGATAAAGGTTATTCATAACTTATAGGCAACTAGCCATCATATCTTCCGCTTCAGGAAACATGCTCAGCAGTACACATATGTCCATTGTACTAAAATGCATTAATTTTCAATGGGTATATGTGGCTGAAACAGGTAGCCAGTGCATCACAAATTTTTCAGCATTAACATTTGAATATAACATTATAGTCATTATGGCCTTTAGAAAAATGTTTTTTTGAGGAGGTGGGGTAGAGCACTATAGGCCCCTGTGGTGTGGCCTAAGCTTTTGTCTTTAATGGCATTTTTTTCCGTACATTACTTTTACTTTTATACTTTAAGTAGTTTTGAAAACCAGTACTTTTACACTTTTACTTAAGTAAAAAGCTTGAGTTGATACTTCAACTTCTACAAAAGTATTTTTAAACCCTAGTATCTATACTTCCACTTGAGTAATGAATGCCAGTACTTTTGACACCTCTGGGGAAAACATAGGCAGGGCTGGAGCGGGATAAACGGTTGTCTTTCAAATTCCCTCTGCACGCAATAGGTTAGCGCTACAAACTACAGTATAGCACTTTACAATAAGGTTCATTAGTCAACATTAGTTAACATGAACTAATAATGAACTGCACTTAACATACATAAAGCATTTATTTATCTTTGTTAATGTTAATTTCAACATTTATTAATACTTATCAAAATCTTGTTGACATTAGTTAATGCACTGTAAACTAACATAAACAAACTGTGAACATGTATTTTTATTAACTAATGTTAACAAAGATTAGCAAATACAGTAACAAATGTACTCATGGTTAGTTCATGTTAGTAATGGTAACTATTGACACAATAATAATAATAATAATAATAATAATAATAATAATAATAATAAGAAGAAGAAGAAGAAGAAGAAGAAGAAGAAGAAGAAGAAGAAGAAGAAGAAGAAGAAGAAGAAAAAGAAGAAGAAGAAGAAGAAGAAGAAGAAAAGGAAGAAGAAAAGGAAAAAGAAGAAGAAGGAAAAAAAGAATTTGTTACATTTATATAGCGCTATTCTAGACACTCAAAGCGTTTTTACATATAAGGAGGAAATCTCCTCAACGACCGATGTGCAGCATCCACCTGGATGATGCGACGGCAGCCATATTGCGCCAGAACACCCACACACCAGCTTATGGTCAAGGAGAGAGTGATGAAGCCAATCAGGATATGGGGATGATTAGGTGGCCATGATGGACAGAGAACAATGGGCACATTTGGCCATGATGCCGGGGTTACACCCCTACTCTTTTTCTGAAGGACATCCTGGGATTTTTAATGTCCACAGAGAGTCAGGACCTCGGTTTAACGTCTCATCTGAAGGACGGTGCTTGTATATAGTGTTATAGTGTCGCCATCATTATACTGGGGTGTTAGGAGCACCCCCTGCTGGCCTCACTAACACCTCTACCAGCAGCTACCTAGTTTTCCCAGTTGGTCTCCCATCCAGACCAGGCTCAGCCCTGCTTCGCTTCAGTGGGAAACCAGTCTTGGATATATTATTATATTCAAATAAGAATGTTTAAATATATAAAAATAAATTTAGAGTGTATAAACAATAAATAAAGTGTAACCCAACCAACCAGAGCAGCGAAGAAGGCGAAGCAAAGCTAGTTGATAAAATAAGCTTTTATGGTGTCCAGTTGGCAAAACTCTGAACACATCTAACCCTTTTCTAAAGAATGACTTCAGTGCCACTCTTTCTTCAAAGAAAAGCTTAACTGAGAGCCGATTCAAAAGAATGCTATTCACAAGAATCTTTATTTTCAAGTAGCACACGGAAGTGGCCATTATGTTAAGCCCGTCCACCGAATACACAATGTGATTGGCCTGACTAGAGTTTTGTTTTTCAAGCTTGCAAGACGAGTGGAGAGTTGCTAATGGCTGCAAATTACATCTGCTGCCACTAGGGTGTGATCAGATTTCTAGGCTACATTGTAAGGCAAGGAAAGTCAATTTTATTTTTAGGTAGGTACAGATTAGCTACAGTCTCCTAGGCCATGTTCAGACTGCCAGAAGAAATCTGCAATGCTGCCTACAAAGTCAATGCCTGATAAGGCAACAAGTCGACTGCCTACATTTTTGGATGCAGCCAATGTTAAAACCAGTGATGGAAATTTAGGAAGTATTTATAGATTCATAATATACACTCACTCTAAAGAATGCTGGGTTAAAAACAACTCAAGTTGGGTTGAAAATGGACAAACCCAGAAATTGGGTTGTTTGAATGGGCCCATTCACTGTGGGTTAAAACAACCCATTTTCTGGGTTTGTCCATTTTCAACTCAACTTGAGTTGTTTTTAACACAGCATTTTTTAGAGTGATGTGATGCCAAAAGTAGTGGGACACCCCTCCAAATCATTGAATTCAGCTGTTCCAATCACTTCCATTATGTATAATAAATAGAGCACCTAGGCATGCATCTACAAACATTTGTGAAAGAATGGGTCGCTCTCAGGAGCTCAATGAATTCAAGCATGGTACTAAATATTTGACACCTGTGCAATAAGTCCATTCATGAAATTTCCTCACTACTAAATATTTTACTGTCAACTGTGATATTATAACAAATTGAAAGCAATTGAGAACAGCAGCAACTCAGCCAAGAAGTGGTAGGCTACATAAAATCACAAAGTGGGGTCGGCATCTCAGCGCCTTGCCACATACTTCCAAACTTCATGTGGCATTTAGATTAGCTCAAAAACAGTGCACAGAGAGCTTCATTGAATAGGTTTCCATTGCTGAGTAGCTGCATACAAGCCTCACATCACCAAGTGCAATGCACTGCATCAGATACAGTGGTGTAAAGCATGCCACTACTGGACTAGAGCAAGTGTTCTCTGGAGTGATAAATCACACTTCTCTGTCTGGCAATCCAATGGGTGAGTCTGGGTTTGGCGGTTGCCAAGAGAACGATACTTGCCTGACTGCATTGTGCCAAGTGTAAAGATTGGTGGAGGGGGGGTTATGGTGCGTGGGGTTGTTTTTCAGGGGTTGGAAACCCTTAGTTGGCCCCTTAGTTCCACTAAAAGGAACTCTTAATGCTTCAGCATACCAAGACATTTTAGACAATGTCATGCTTCCAACTTTGTGGAATCAGAGTCCTGACCTCAACCTGATAGAACACCTTTGGGATGAATCACCCTTAAAAATAAAGGTTCCAGGAAGAACCAAAAAGGGGTTTTCATGGTGATTCCATAGAAGAACCATTTTTGGTTCCCTAAAGGACTATTTTGTGAACGGTTCTTTAAAGGCTTTAACCTTTTTATAATCTAAAGAACCTTTTTGCTCTAAATAACTTTTTCTGTAATGAAAAGGTTATTTGGAAAAGGTTCTTCATGGAACCATACATCCCGCCAAAGAACCATTTAAGAACCTTTATTTTAAAGAGTGTAGTTTGGAGACTGTGAGCCAGGCCTTCTTGTCCAACATCAGTGCCTGACTTTAAAAATGTAATGTAAAAGTTTGTGTGCATTTAAAGGCAGTTATTCCACAATTTTTGGCAAGCTAGTGCATAAACATACCCGTCTCCTACATTACACAAGAACAAAACAGTCTCCTGCATTGCAGAAGAAAAAATACACATATATTTAGAAATGTATGAATACTTCTGGCATTTCTGTCATCGGTTTTGACATTGGCTGCATCCAACATTGGCAGTTCTGCACCGTGACTTAATAAGGTGCTTATATAGGCTGCTTCCGAAAACGTAGTCAGCTGACTTGTTGCCTATAGGCAATGACTGCAGGTAGCATTTGTGCACAAAGGTACCTCATAAAACTGAATTTGGACAGACTTCAGAGGCAGCGTTACAGCTTAATGATCTACAGCAAAAAAAGCGAGCTTTGGTGAGAACTAGACATATTTAAATTTCTTACTAGAAGCCATCTCTCTTTTTCTATTTCAACTGTCAGCGATTGGAATGCATATGATTGTGGAATATCATTGTAAATGTTGACAGAATTTTTGAACAAATCACCTTTCGGTTCAGCAAATAAATATACAAACAAAAAATACTTAAATTGGTTATTTTTGAGAGACCTCATGAAATAGGCTCTTATGTAAAGGCTGTCATGCCACGGGCATGAATTAGATAAAGCCTCTCAGATTTTCATATCTATGAATACACTGAAGGTGCTTGAACTCTGTAATTATGCCTTCAAGCACAAGAATCCCTTGATGAAAATGACACCACACTATTTGCATCAAGGGCATGTATTTGAAGCTGCATGTTTACCCAGACTTACTCTCCCAAGGCATGAGTACAGCCAATTTAATCATGCAGCTATAAAACACAAACCGCCACCGTAAAGCTTGTGCTAAAGGAGTATGCCCATTCATGCAGATCTGAACAAGGAAACTAACAGCAGCTCTTCAATTCTCAGGGTTCTCTTTATGACTTTACAACAGAAGCATTAAGAGTTTATGAATGGAGAACTCACAGATATTTTTATTGTACTAATGGTTATCTATTCGGCTATTGTCTGTAACTGAGAATTCATAAAATATTATTGTATTTGGCCTGAAGAATGTCAGAGAAATAAGACTGTGGGAAGTTGAAGCATAACACTGCATTTTCTTTTGAGTCCCTCATCTGACTGATAGCATCTACAACACACTTTAGAAATCTGAAAGGCACTCGATGATTGTTAGCTTTCTCAACACGTAACCATGGGAATTCTGGGAAGATCAAGTTAAACACTTCATAGTCAAAGATCTTTAGTAGTTGCTAATTAAGATCATTTCTGTTTACTTGAGATTAGAGTCCCATCATTTGGCTCTAATAATCTTTGATGAGTGATGTGAAGCTTTAGCAATCCATCCCAATCAATAATGCCTTTGTAATTACTGTTGCCACCGGTTACATTATGGTAGATAAAGTTGACAGCCCCTGAGGATCTCCTGTCAGTCATTTATGTAGTTTTGATCTTGTTCATTGTGTTTGTTGACAGAGGAGCTGTAGTTCTTCAGTCTATATTGGCTTAAGATTATTAGCGAGAGCAGTTCGAAATAATGCATGATGCTGATGCTTGTTATAAAAGTAAAACTTAAATCATTCTCTTTTCTATTTGATGTGTTATCCCTTTTCACATTTTTTTAATTTTTTTGTTGAAAAGCTGTAGACTATACATATTCCCATATTCTTGGTCAGGGATGTGTTAAATTGAAAATCTTAATATACTGGAAAATATAACAACATTCTAAATGTATTGATGTTTATATGCCTAATGTCATATATCAACTGAATTAAGTGAATGTTTTCAGTCGCAAAAAGCTGAAGATTGATTTCAAACCTTATGAGTGCCACTAAATACAGTATATGAAAAAAGAAAATAGGAAAATGTAAACCTCACATTCTTTGGTCTTTTTTGTTTGTCATTGTGGTATTTGGAAGCATATTTTGCTCTTCAGCAGAACATGATCCGCAGATGTTCAAAGGATGTCCATAAATGTGATCGCACATCTGGAAGGATGTAGCAGTTTGTGTTTATTACCAAGACCACAACATTTTAAACATGTAATGTGTGCTTCGTTTCCTGTTCTGAAAGAAAGCTTCAGTTTTCCGAAGTTCCACTTTGAATGCCACTTCCAGTTGATTCGTGGTGATCATTTGACCTCAGTTGTTACATATTGTTTTTACTTTCACTGTATGAATGTATCTGTATTATAATTGAAATGATTGCATCGTGGTTTTATGAACATCAACAGCACAACTCTGTAACAGTCGTCTTAAAATTCTACGTATCACCAGTCTTTCCAAAAGCCTTGCATTTGTAAATGTCAAAGAAAGTAAAGTATTCTCATTTGCAAGCATTAACAACAGTTTTACACTCCATCGATCTTTCATTTGATCTCCTTTAGGTTAAATAAAAACCTCTGGGTCTTCATTTGAATCTCCAGCTGTGATTCACACGTTTATGAGTTTGGCGTAGCAGGAGACTGCAGCCGTGCATTCTGCTTTGAAGCTTCTTGCTTTGCTTCTAAAGGTGTGAAAAACCGTTTCACATCTTCACATCAATCTTTCAGTGGGAGCTACATGTCCCCCGATGAGAATTTTACTTTCAAGACTTATGTCTGAACTCATGTCACAAAAAGCCCCTCTCAGACTTATTTTAATAGGGGAGCATTCTGAATTTTTTATAAGAATGTAATAATACTCCAGTGCCTTCTGTTTACTCTTGGTGCTAGTCGGACCCTTATGTTAGATCTACAGCATCAATACAGCAACGATTAACGCAGAAAATACATGCTTAGTTTGTAAAATACAATCCCTTACTTTTAATAAAATTACTTGTTGAATTTACTTAAAAAAGATACAGAAACCCTTCAATGTCCAGCATATACTGAACATTAAACACTAATATAAACATCTTTCCCTTTACTAAAAAAACACATAAAATAACACTTTAATCCCTAAATTTACTCTCCTACAGTCCCTTGCAAAATATGCCAGGAGCCACTGTCAGCACAACTATTTCATGTAGTTTGAACACAAATTAATTAACTAAACTTTAGTTTTAAATATATTAGGTTGATTGAACACAATTAAATTGTGTCAAAATTAGATATGTTTTAAGTAAAATAAACATAATTCAAATGTGTAATATCTATGAAGGGCCTGGATCGTATTTAGGGATAACTGTTTCTGTTCATTGATTGTCCTATATCATTTTGTAAATGCCTTTATGTCAATGTAAAAGGTACAATGGTTCAAATTATTCTACACATACATCTTCACTTTTATTTTATTTTTAAGTTCTGCTCTCTCCAAGGTAATTATTGTTAAATAATTGCTTTTTTCTGTTGGTTTTGGATTCTTCAAACAGAGATTAAGCAAATGTCAACTTGTTAAAATGTGCAAAAACAGATGCATCACACTGCATGCAAACACTCCCACATCTACACACCTTTTGATTTTGCTCTGACCACAAAGTAACCAAAACGCGCATTGAAAAACTGTTATTTCCTCATTTCTCTCTCACTTGACATTGTTGGATGTCTGAGGCAACACATTGACTTTTAGCTGAGAGAACAGTCGGCAAGATGGATGTTTGCGGATATTTGATCGTGTATTACTTCTTAGCATTCACCTTTTTTAAAGTGGCAGGTAATGGTTATTTATCTGTCGGAGAGTTTGATTAAGTTCATAAAACAAATTCATCAGTTTGATTTTGGTGAATCTATAACTGCTTTTAAAATCTCTATTCCAGCTTGCTCTGAGGTGTCCATTATCGGAGGCAAAGATGTCAAAAAACGTCAGTCATGGATGGTGTCAATTCAGAAGGACCAGAAGCACGTGTGTGGGGGAATCCTCATTAAAGACCAATGGGTTTTAACTGCAGCGCATTGCGAAGCGTAAGGCAACCTGCACTTTGAGCTAGAAAAAAAATGTACTTGCAAAATCTATGTGAAGCATAATATAATTTTAAAATTTTCCATTTTTTTTAATAATATAATTGTCCAAAGATTATATTATTATTTAATAATAATTAATACATTATTTATAAAAATGTATAAATTACAAGTTTAAAACTACACACACACGCATATCTGTATATTATAGTTTTAAACTTGGAATTTAACTTTTTTTTAGGCTATTGAGTTGGGATACAAGTAAAATTGGGATAGGTTTCTTGATATGTTCAGTTTTAAGGGTGAGTTAATAAGTAAGGGAAGGGTCAACAGTATGTAATTGCAGAATTTATGTATGCAGTGGTAACCTTTGGCTAGGCGTACTACAAATTAAAAGAGCCAAACTATGCCACTCAGGGGATATTACCTCCCAGGAAAAAGAATATGAAGGAAAAGGGGTAATATGAAGCTGATTCCTTTTAGGACGGAGCAGTGGCGAGGCCAGAAATTTTTTACTGAGTGGACCTTGGTGGAATAGGGTGGACCTCAATGACTACTCTCAAATTACACAAATTAAACAATATGGGACAAAATCACTTGACAGTAAATATAAGCTATATATGATTTATTTTTTGCCAACAAATTCATATAATTCATATATGCAAAATTAATTTATAACAAGCAGCTACAAAGCCTATTGCAAGGAAGACAAATATAGATATTGTGCTGCTATATGACCACTAACAAGACATCAGTGTTCAGTAATTGGGTTCATTTTAAAATGGAATAACCAGTTCTTGTCAACTAATGCAAATCAGTATAACTGTTGTCAAACATGTATTTGCAGCTTAACCTGTGAGAATTTCGTCTCGTGTTATGCACCGTGGCCTGTGTTAAAAGTTTATTTCACTAGCAGACGTAAACTCATCTTCCCATCCCCTCAACAATACGCGATTGGCTAAACATTACTACTAAGCTTATTGATTGGCTGTTGCAATAAGTCAGTTATATGAAAATGTTTTCGCTCTACAGTAATTATTTTTTAATAGGGCTGTCAATCGATTAAAATATTTAATCGCTATTAATCGCATGATTGTCATGAGTTAACTCGCGATTAATCGCAATTTAATCGCAGATTTTTAGTAATTGTAAATCTAAAATTATGTTTTTAATACTCTAATCAACATGAGTATGGACAAATATGCATGCTTTATGCAAATGTACATTTATTATTAGTGAAACCATACTTATTCAATAATAATTAATACAGCATGAAGATTAGACGTATCAAAGGTCATAGATGTTTATTTAAGAAATTGTTCATGTCTCTTAACCCTAAACTTAAAAATTAAGAGTAAGCAGTGATTTCTCTCATTTTAAGAATATAAAGGGAGTTTTTACACTGGCAGTTTAATTCAGAGCAGGGCACAGTTCGTATGAAAAATTGGTAATGTGTACCAGTGAGCGCACCAGATCCACACCATACCTAGAGGAGGTCCATACTCCACGAGTAGGAATATAGTGCGGCCCCTTTAAGAGACGCGCGCTCCCTATTGAACTGCCGGTATTTTGCGTGTGCGCGCCGAACTCGGCCGCGATTTACGTGGACAGTGTGAAGAACATGGACTCGGGAGCGCGCTTGTTCAGGAAAGTAACCTGTGCATTCGTTTTAGCCGATTGTAATGTATTTAGTTCAATAAAACAGGTGTACTGTAAGTGGTGATGGTGTTAATGATTTACCTCAGACATGAGCGAGAGTGAGCTGCAGTGCATCGCGCTCAGACTGCAGAGACTGTGCTCAGTGAAAAAAAACGCACTTTTCTTTCTGAAGTCTAATAAAAGTTAAACAAAAAATGTGGTAGCTTAGGCTATGTGGTAGCTTATGTAGGCAATAACTGCACTTTTGGTTTAGAATATTAATGTCAACCCTTTTCTTTCCCTATTAATGTTTGCTGCTGCATCCTTTGCGTCTGACTGCTCTCACTTTTTCCAACTACGGGCCACGGATCAAACAGAAAATGCCCGCTACGTTAATAAATTTAGTGCTGTTAAAATGAATTTGCGTTAACGCGTTATTAACATATTTGACAGGCCTATTTTTTGTACGTGTTTAAGTGATTTGTGTTGTCACATAGGCATATTATTTTCTGCTATCCCAATTTTTTTTTTTTTTTGTCTGTTCTGATTGGGTGGGCCAGCCGTCAATCTGAGTGGGCCAGTGCCACCCTGGCCCTTATGTAGCCTCGCCCCTGGGACGGAGACGTGAAAAAAAAAGATTTTACATTCTAAAATAACTCACTTAAAACAGATTACAGATTAAATACCCACATAGTTAATAGACACCATGAATCCAGTCACACTTCAAATCATTTAAAATAAACAATAAAATGATCATGCAGTTAAATAAAATAGCTTATCTTCCCTGCAAATGATGCCATGGAGAATGTGAATATATAATATATAAGGCAAAACCAAAAGAAAAGGTGCAGGTATCAGTTTTCATTTCAGTATCAGAGGGCAATCTTCTTAAGATGGAGGATGGAGACAGCATGCATCCAATTTGGTGTGACGTATAGTTTGACCTTCTCTTTTGACAAACAAAAATATTTAGACTGTGAATCATGACTGTGTTGGAAATAATAGACACTTAGCAGAACTTACCAGGGAAGAGCGAAAGAGATAAAAGCCTAATGACCCCCCCCCCCCCCCCCTTTTTTAAGCCACTGAGATTTGCCACCTACCTAGCGTGCCTCAGTCACAAAAAGCTACACAATGTGCTCAGTGTCAAGACAAGGCTTTACGCCAGTGGGCATCTTTACCCATTTGAATACGCAAAACTCAACTCAGAAAACCAAATCTTACAACTTTAGGAAACTATTAAAAATGTTAGGTATCTTTGCCTGGTCCCAGATTTTTTACAATGTAAATGAACGAATGAACAATAAGCACATTGTTTCAAATGATTAATTTAATATAAATTGGGACTATCTATTTAAATTACAAATTCACTTGGCCAGGACATATTCCACCAGTTTTTTATGCTAAGCCCTCAGTTTCTTAGCTTAAAGCACTCACTCTGCACCTAAGCACATCCGTTTTCTATTTCAGAAAACCCATTTCATCTGTGACAGTTCTCACAGGAACTCTGTCTCTGAGTAAAGGCTCTCAGCGTGTTGGCATCCTCAGCTATACGAAGCCTAAAACATTTAATGCAAGGACTAAACAAGATGACATCATGCTCATTAAGGTAAGGATGAATTGAATGTTGCTGTTTAGAGATGGTGACCGTATAACTTTTTCACTGTATGCATTTGAGCTTTGGCTTTTATTTTGCAGCTCAACAAAAAAGTGAAAGCAAAACCCAAAAAAATCCCTAAAAAGGAACAAGATGTTCCACCTGGAACAAAATGCGTTGTGACAGGTTGGGGAACTACTAATTTTGAAGTCCTGGAACCTTCCGATAAACTGCAAATGTTGGAGGTGACAGCTGTGGACAGAGAACTTTGCAACTGCTACTACAAGAACGATCTTGTGATCACCAAAGACATGCTGTGTGCAGGAAACAAGCAGGAAAATAGAGGCACCTGTTGGGTATGTCATATTGTAGTCTTTGGTTTATAGCTGTTGCAGGCTCTTTGAAATCTGATGGAGAATAAAAAAAACTTGCTGTCTTTTTCAGGGAGATTCCGGTGGACCTCTGGAATGTAAGAAAAACATGGTTGGAGTGTTATCAGGGTCGGACGGATGCAGTAATCCCAAGAAACCAACTGTGTACACATTTCTCTCCAACAGACACATCTCCTGGATCAATAGCATACTGAAAAAGCAATTCAACAGCACAAATTTTTAAGACCCTAAAGATTTCCATACAATGGTGTTTGTTCAGATTACTGTAACTTTAAAAAAAAAAAAAAAAAATTGGAATTGGGGTTACATTCACAAAGCAATATCAAACGTTTTTTTGTTCTTTTTCCCCCCAAATAAACAAGTAAAACAGCTTAATTATAATCCTGTAAACGTATATCTAATACATTAATGAAGATTTCCACAAAAATGTTTTGTGCTTTGTTATTGATGGACACACTCTTGTTATGGTTAAACAATCATCAGAAAATGATCTATTGTCTGGTGAAACTTCATCTTCCTTTGTCATATTCCTTTGGTTTGTTTGCTAACTGAAAATACAATAAATAGTACTGACGATTATTACATTTTGTTTTAAAACTAGTTAATAGCTTATCTGGATATCACCAGACCAAGCTCAGTCTTTTAGGATTAAACATTGGTCTGGGGAGTCTGCTCTGCATTTTCTACTGCATATTCTATGGACTGTACAACATTTACTTTATATATATGAAAATCAATAAAAATGTATTCAGTGGCTTTGTGAAATTATTATGTCATACCATTAAAGATGATATAAAAGGGCACAGTCTTCATGTCATTATGCAGGATATTCCTCAATTTGCTAATTTTTTTGTGTGCTGTGGATGCTGTGTTGTAGGGACTTTAATCAATCTAAGTGAAGATACAAGTCTCCCCTGTCAATATATTCAGAATATTTTGTGTGCTTGTGAGCTCGTATGCTTGTGCTCACTGCCAGGTTAGAGCTCAAAGTGGATAGCATTCAAAGGTCTTTCGTTGAAAGCGTATGATGCAAGACCCACTTCAAATCTGCTCTTAGCAGAAGGACGAGAGGAGAGAGGATGCCAGAAGGCGTCAGTGAAATTGAGTGGTAGTTATCACAGAACAGTACTACCCCCTCCTGGACAGAAAACTTCAATTATCAAGCACGTTTGAGAGTAAATCCCCTGGAAGGGATGAGGTGTTTATTTACCTGCGGCGAGCCTTGCCTGATACCTTCTTCAGACTTTTAATTCAGAACAGGACAATCCTCCAGACGTGCAGACTGTGTAATAATCACTGATGCCCTTATTTGCCTTCCAATGTTCTTTTGACTTTCATCGGTGAGATTTTACTTTTAGTTCTAAACTGAATGGTGCATGTCTAGCACTTGAGTATTTTGGCATGCATATAAAAATACTGATTTGCATATGTGTGCAATTTATTTTTCACGATAGGGAACGCTGCGAGATTCATCTTTACTGAAATATTTAATACAACTGTGTGAACAGTGGGCACATTGTCAGCATCAATGGACATCATGAGCCTGTCGAAACTACCTTTCATGAGAGGTTTTGAGCTGGATACATTTTATAATGAAAGGCTGAGCTTCATCCAATATTTGGTTTGTGACATATAGCTGTTCCTGTACATTGCCAGCTCAATGGAATCATCCTGCAGCATCAGTTATTGAAGTGAGGTGAGGGGTGTCACCTCTAAGCCTACTTCCAATCCAAACCTTTATTTAGCCACCGAATGTGGAGATAAACCATGTGGAGGAAACAGAATTAACAGCCCTCTGCAGATTCTTATTTTAATGAATATGCAGTAACACATGGCTTTGGTAAAGGCTCTAATTATTCTGTTCTGTGTGTAGGCAATTTGGTGTCATTCTGTGTAAGGCTGCAAACGTTGTTGTCCTTGGTTGTAAGTTGCAATGAAGCCAAATAAGCAGGAAATGCTGCACCTTTTAATAAATATATAATCCCTCTTATTCCATTTGCACTACTGCATACTGTACTGCACCGCTCACCACAAAATGTTTACCACTTCTACTGTGGTTATTGCACTTTCTGGGTATAGTACGTGTGTTTGTGTCCCTATGTTCTGTGTATATTGGAATATGTGTGAGTTGTTAATACTATTGTGTCTATTTGTTCCTATATTTGTTAACCATACTGTCGTTCTGTGGAGACTGCACTAAAAGAATTGCACAGCCGGTGAAAGTTGTCATGTGTTTTAAAATGGAAAAAAATGGAATGTATAGTAACATGTTGGACAAAAAAATGGTTTGATCTTTTTGTATGTTATATATTTTCAGTTTCTGCATTTCAGTGTGTTTAATATGTTTCTGTTGTATCTAATACATCTGCCTTTTTTTTATTTATTATTTTTTTAAGTTTTTTAGTTTTAGGCATTTCAATTAATAGTAAAATTCCATCAAATTAAATTGAATAATCTTCATTTTAATTGAATATTTGAACAATCCTTAATCAATTATTCCATTAAATTAAATTAAATGGAATTTTACTATTAATTAAGATCAGTAAAAAAAAAAAAAAAAAATTATATATATATATATATATATATATATATATATATATATATATATATATATATATATATATATAATATTAACATAACATAACCTGACATAACATAACATAACATAACATAACATAACATAACATAACATAACATAACATAACATAACATAGCATAGCATAGCATAGCATAACATAACACAATATTCTGAAATATACTATTGTAAAAAACTGTCACATGATCCTTTATAAATTACTTTAATGTACTGATTTGGTGGTCAAGAAACATTTCTTATTGCTTAATATTTTTGTGGAACCCATGATATATAGCCTGTTTTGTATAGCCTATTTTAAATTTGAATAGAAATTTCAAAATAACAGCATTTATGTATTCTATCCTTGCTGAATAAAATAAATTATTTGGAAAAACCACCTATCTGACCCAATTTGAACAATAGTGTATATATATTTTATTTCCATTTATTTTTTCAGAGAGGAAAATAAGCTCAACTTGTCTTACGACTCTGTCTGTAGCCTGGGGCTGTGTTGCTTTTAATAGGATCTTTTCATATTCTCATTATGACAATGGTTTTGATAGGTAACCGAAATAACCTGTTGTTTAAACTTCTTGTATATATTACTCTGTCGCTTGTGGCAATGGACCACCAAGGCACACACCCACCACACTAACCAAAGAGACAAGCATGGGATTGGTGTTATTCTTTGTTCTGGTGCTGCATGACCACAGATGTGTTTCAGCTCTGAGGAAATTACAAGGGCGGGCTTCTTGTCAGTCTATTAGCCCTATACTGTCAACATGCTTTATTCTACAGTGAAAGCCAAAATTGCATAATGAAGCATGAATGTGCTTGATGTTACAGCAGTGATTCTAATACAAGCCCTTTATTTGTCCCTAGTGGTTTATTTTAAAAGAAACAGCAAAAAGGAATTCTGTCAACTGTAATTTTGAGTGTGTGAGCCACACAGTTCTGTTGGATGCCATATGTGCTGTGCTATTATCAAGCTTCTGCATGGACCTGGTCTGATTTAGTATATTGTAGCCTAAACTGGTAGCATATGGTAGCCTATATATGGCTTTAAAATCGGTGGACGACGTGTCCACCTCGCGGCGCCCTTCCCCAGCACTGCACTGGATAGTAGGTCACTCTATCGAATCTGCACGTTTGGCTTCAGAGTTCAGACCCCGAGGACACTTTTATGGTCCCAGTGGAAAATAGGCTATTGCATATCGCTCGCAGCTATTTACAGCCTATACATAATCATAAAGAAATCTGCTCTCGAGCGATTACTAACGCTGGTAAATTCTTTCCCCGGATAGAATAGAAACATGGGCTCGTGAACCTTGGTAATCATAGTTGTCACAACGGTAAAATAATATTGTAATTCAAAAAAATAAAATAATAATTTTATTATTATTATTAAAACATGTTGCCTGTAAGGCAGCTTTAACAATCAATAGTAGGGTATGTTCCTTATTCGATATGAAGCCTACATTCCAAAAAATTGTATTTGATTGATCTGTGATGGTAATGACTTGTGTTGACATTTTTTTTTCCAGTTGGTTATTTTACTGAAGGATTTCCTAAATTGGCTGGCAGTCATTAAGAAGTAGCGATTTATTTCTTAATTAAAATTCACAAATCCTGGCTGGTTTGATAATGCCAATAAAGCTACTCACAGAACACATGTAAACACTTTAATTAGTGTGGAAAAAAGCTTTAATTTAATTAGGCTACATTTCCTAGCAGATATAATTATAATAGCCTAAGCAATAGCCTATGCTACAAAAGTTTGCAACGGATATTACACACATAAATACCAAGTGATCTGAAAATATTATTTGCACTTACTTTTTTCTAAGATCGTATAGGGCACACGACAACCTAGGCTATTATGTAGGCTACCCTGATGTTAACACTAGCCTATTATTCTTTTTTAACATTATTATAGAGAGAAACTTATATAAGTCTTGGGACATCCTGGGAAAAAGTTCCTCTAATTATAGAATCACGCCGATATTTTTGGTGAACATTATTTCTAGCATGGCACACATGTAGTAAGGATAATGAAACGTATCGTGTAGCTACTGTAAGTATACAGTCAAGCTCGGTAGTCACGAGGACACATGGGTGATGACGTCACTCTATCTGCCCGGGGAACAATCAGAGGCAGCGCGAGCGCCACTTGAATGGATTGTTGTCGGTGAATAACTTTGCTCCTGATTTCTCCCCTTTAGCCCACCGCTCTCATTCTCCGCCGGGTTTTCTAATATATACGAGTCCTAATTGCACTAAATGGTATATGAAGCACTTAACACCACTCGGAAAAGTGTGTTAGCAACAAACCCCTGAGGTCTGTGTGTGCGGCTTAACTTTTGCAAAGTGGGTAAGTGCAGAAATCTAAACACTCTTTTCCCGTGTGTCTTTCCTTCAAATTTTAAGCTATTCCAATTGGAACTCGGCTGAACGTTAGAGTTGAACATTTCTAACTTCACGCTACCGAATAAAATAGTTGTAATTTCGCTCCTATGTTATATTTACATGTCCTTGTTGTTTACAATCATCATTCCTGTCAGCTATAGTTGGACACAATGTTGCCATTGTTCCTCATTGAAGCGCGCGGTCAGTCCTGTTTGCTTTTCTTATCTTTGTTAGAGTCTTTCTGAACACTCCATCTAAACTTTTCACTTTCCCGCGGAGGCTCCTCAGGAAGATCCAAGAATATCTGTGACCCCAGTTAATGTGTATTTATGGAGCTCACAGTCAGTCACAGAGTGTCTGGACGGAAGTGTCTGGAAAGGGAACACAAAATGCTATGACACTGTAAAATTCGCTCAGTGAACACGCATTAGATTCAGTACTAGCTACTGCCACTGGTACCACTGTAACCTGATACACTGTTTTGCCTGCAAAAGCTTGGTCCTAGTTTTGCCATTAATAACAGTGTTGACCTGATCCTCAGTTTCTGCTGCGTTGAGCGACAGTTTGCTTTGGAGTATGTGTGTATGACTAACTAAAGTTTGATTTTATTCAGGTGTCTTGGGATCTGCTAAAATCTGAATGGACTAATATGAAGAGCCTGAAGGCAAAGTTTAGGAAGAGTGATGTAAGTATGATCTAGTGTACTTTCAGCTGGTTTGGAAATTGAATGGTGTTGTGCTGGTTTTGAACGCTTAGATCCTCCATGAAATAAAACAAAAATGAAACACCCAATTCTCTCATATGACATTCAACATTGTCTATTTTTTCATTCATTTGGAATCTGGAGTTTCCTAGTTGGCTTCTGTGAATGTTCTAAACTGCACGATGAGTGAATGACTCAGTCAGATTCAGACATGTCTGCAGCTTTATTATGATGACTGAGTCATAACTGGGAGTATCATTTTAAGGCAGAGAACTTTTGCACTTCCAAAGAAAGAACGAAAAAACGCCCCTCAGAGGAGCTTCCTGCCACCAGATGTGATTCAGCAATCATTTCTAAGCCTATAATAGAACAACATCAGTCTCAGGCTGAAGTGTAGGAATGTGCGAATGAAACGCTGTTGCGTATAATTTCATGTTTTGGCTTGCCAAATCATTGCCACTTGGGCTGAGTCAGCGGATAGAGATTACTGTGAAATTCTTTGTGATCATCAAACCACAGTACTAAGCTGAGTTTTAATATACTTTCTGCCAACACATGGTCACAGTGGCATTTTGAACATTTGCACGGAATGTTGTTAAGAGCAAGCTCCCCATAGCCACATTCGCAGTTCATTATATTGATTTTGTCCTTGTATGGAAGCTAAGTCACGCTTTACTGTTTTTATCTTTAGTAAATGGTGGGTGTTTGCTTGCACAACAATGTGGTTGCCTAGAAACAATACTTCAACATAATTTTATAGAGAAATCTCATCACTCAATACATAGGTAGAACTTTGCTTGGCTGTTTTTGTGCAAGATGTGGTTGTGGAAACCATAGTATGGGGTTGTATAGTCCAGTCTGTTGGTTGTCACTTACTTTTTTGGCATTTGGCATTTTTGAACCAATTGTAATTTTCTTGGCAGATTCCATCTTTATATGAAATAAACACAGCTTTAAAGGGTTAGTTCACCCAAAAAAAAAGAAAATTCTGTCATTAATTACTTATACCCTCATGTCGTTCGACACTCGTAAGATCTTTGTTCATCTTCGGTATACAAATTAAGATGTTTTTGTTGAAATCAGCAGTGTCATTACTAGTGATGGGCATTTTCCCAAAATATTGTATTCGAATATTTGGGCTCATAAAAATCGAAAATTCAAATATTCATTTATTTGATTGAGATATTTTAAAGAAAATGAGAGGGATGTTTTTTTTTTTAGTCATTTCTGAACATTTTTTATGATTATGATTAGGCAATGTACACAACACGCTTAAGTTATATCTTAAGGTTTTAAAACATTAAAGGTCCCGTTCTTCGCATGTTTTCGAAGCTTTGATTGTGTTTACAGTGTGCAATATAACATGAGTTTATGTTTCGCCTGTAAAAATACAGTATTTTTCACACAATTTACTTATCTGTACACCGCTGTTGTCTCTGTCCTAAAAACGGCCTGATGAGTTCCCTCCTTCAGAAATACGTAACGAGTTCTGATTGGGCCAGCGCTGCTGTGTTGTGATTGAACAGCAGCTTGGGGCACTTTGCCCGGAAAGGTCCCGTCTCTTACCATAATGGGGAGATGCAAGCGCTGAATGCGTGCTCTTCTCCACGAGAGAGCAACAAGAACAAGCCCCCTATTTTGCGTGTTCTTGTGGGCGGAGAGTTAGTCAACAAATGGTTCTAGTGACGTCATTCATGAAGGAAGTGCAGGGGTGTAGTCCAAACCGGCCGTTCGCTGTAGGCTTTAAAAGGCAACTACTGTTAAATAAAATATCTCGCTTGGCATGGAACTTTGAGCTTTATAATTTTACAGGTATTATTTATGCTCTAACAGCAACATTACACACTAACTAAAGTTTGAAAGATGGAATCGCGAAGAACGGGACCTACTTAAACAGTATATGTAAACAAAAAATATATGCGTAAAGAACAAAGGCATTATAAGTTCAAGCAGCGCAAGAGGAAAAAACACTTATAAAGCAGAGCGCCTGTTGAGAGAAGCTATAATATTACTGGATGATAATATTATTATCGGGTGAGAAAATGCGCCACTGACAGACGTTGCGGAAACAAAGAGAATGGCGTTAAGTGAAGCACTTTTGTTTTCTGTTCTGAAACCCTCGACTCACTTTAATGAAAGCATTTGTTCTAGATCATTTTGCTTTCATAAGTTATCTCGCTCTCACCCGGGGTAAGGATGTGCTTACCCGCACTCGTGATGCAGTAATCGCTGTCTTTCCTCATTCGACTGTTGTTTGAATTTCATGTGATTCTCTTTTTGCTGGTGATATTATGAAAACTCAGTTTCATTAATTAAATATCATCAAAAGTAACTCCATTTTGTAAGATCATTTTCAATTTGTATACGGCTCCAGCCAGTGGATTTAGTTATAACTGTGAGATTTCCATGAAAAATCCATGAAAATTTATCATGGATTCAGTGCATTTACAGGCATCAAATCAACGCAGTAAAACTTGAATAATATTTTTAATTTTCAAGTATTAATTACAGATTGAATATTCTAATATTCAGGCACACCTCTAGTCATTACCTCTCAAGACATAAAAGACACTAAAGATGTAGTTAAAAAGTCCATCTCACTACTACAGTGGTTCTATAATCATTTTATGAAGCGACGAGAATAGTTTTTCTGTGGATAAAATCAAAATAACGACTTTATTCAACTTTATTCTTGTCTTCCGTGTGGGCTTCTGAGGTGAACTCGAAGTGCCACGACGCATGCGCAAGAATATGACGTAGAGCTGGCGGAAGCGAGGAACTTTGTTTACAAGCAGAGAAAGATTTCTAAGCTGTTGAATTCTTCATTGATTGCGCTTTAGGTCTTGGCGTAGTGATCTAAAGTGTGCATGTCCTGAATGCCCGAACGCCGGCTCTTCATATTCTCGTGCATCCATCATGGTGCTTTGTGAGTTCATGTCAGAGTTCCAAGACAATAACTTGTTGAATAAAGTCATTATTTATTATTATTTGCACACAAAACTATTCTCACCACTTCATAAAATGATTGTAGAACCACTGTAGTGAGATTGGCTTTGTAACGACGCATTAAGTGTGGAAATTGGCATTGCTGCCAAATGGAGGGCTTTCTGAGCCATTGGATTTCAACAAAAATATCTTTTATTTTTGTTCCAAAGATGAACAAAGGTGTCGAACGACACAAGGGTAAGTAATTAATGACAGAACACATTTTTTTTGGGTGAACTAACTGTTTAAGTTTTTCAGTTTGGTCTAACAGTAGGCTATAGTGTTCAGGTAAGAAATACAACAGAAATGAAAGTAATCAAGTGTAAAATAACAGTGGATAGTCTTCATTGTAAAAAATAAATACAGATGAATGCTTACAATTAAAGTTACAAAAGTTATTCTGTGGAGAGCAGAGGGTGATTTGATTAGATCACTGCTATTAATTTTATTTGATTTGATCTTAGATCTGCTTTCACTTTAAGAGTTTATGCACAGATCCAATATACTGTTAAATAAATTTTTCTCAAATATTACATTCCATAAATGAATTTGTTTAACTGAATACTCTCCAAGACATAATTTTGTGTGTATTTGATCATTTAACTCAGTAAGCCACAGGTGCTTGCGACTTAAAAGCTGTTTGAATGGCCGCGTTATCTCTGTGCCACTTATATAGATCAGTTGTTTGTGTGCTTTTGATGTAAGCGCAAAACCTGCGGGAATTAGTCAAATTATGGAGATATGCTCAATATTTAACTGGAGAATCTAGTTAGAAAAAATCTGGAAAATCTGCTGATTCCAGTCCCTGGCTGGTCGATTGGTGCATCGCTACAAAAAAAAAACCAATATATATGAATTTTATTAAAGGGTTACTTCAGCGAGCATATGGCTTTGTATCAGTAGAAACCCTGGAGTATATTCAAATGTTGTGCTTTCCCCTCTCATATCCCCCTAAGACAAGAGATTTATGCATTTTATTTCTGGAAAAATTCCTCCTATATGACGCAAATTGATGATATTTGCATCATAGGAGGAATGTTTGGCCATAGGCTAAAGACTACAGCCAGCAGAGGGAGCCATTTCTGCATGTTTTGAGCCCACACATGGGGGATGGGAGATTACACTCAGTGCTCAGCTGGCAGCTACAGGCACTCATTTAAACGGAGAGCAATGTAAGTCTTTTAACTTCTCAAATTAATTTCTATGAAAGTTAAGCTTGCAAAGGCATGAACTGAAACGCGCCAGACTGAACCCGCGTTGTGAATGTATCTGAGTGAATGTGAGTGTAGTCGCGATTACCTCAGCTCTCATCACGAGAGCTCAGCTCATTTATCTGACTCCTGCAGTTAGTGCTCAGTGCTGTGATACTCGTGCGGTGACTCACTCATTATCTGAACAGACACGTTCAGTTTTTAATTGTAGTCTCTTCTCCAACTCCGTTACAGTAATCCAGTAGGTGGCTTTGGGAATGGCCTCACAGGGCAGCGAAGCATTCTGGGAATTGTAGTTTTTCATCCCTATGAGACAAATACATTGTCTGTCTTTTCTCAGTCTAGAAGGCACCAAATTTAAAAATAATTTCACATTTCTACTATATTGATGACCCAGTTTAAATACAGATTCATCTTCCCAGCGCTGAAGTACCCCTTTAATAAATTTTTAAAAAACGATATGTCCTCTTTAAGGTTTTGTTTTAATTCCCTTTATTCATATTTTGTCATCATCACTTCTGCTTGTATTAGTATCCTGTACACTCACCAATCAAAAGTCTTGTTTCAGTACTTTGCCATACAGGGTGTTTTCTGGAAAAAGGTGATCAAGAACAAGAGAAACAAAATATCCTCCTTGTTCTATTTTAGGTTTTGTGTGTCAGCCCAGAACTGTACAGGAATTTTCATGTAAGGCCAGGCTTTCGTTCTTGAGCAAAACAGGAGATCAGAACTGCCAGGGTAAATACTTTTACAAGAGCATCTGATTGCCAAGTTCTTACAATATGTGTGGTGTTGCTCTACCAGTACTTCATGTGTTTGTAGTCCCATTTAAACCATCTTGGTGTACCCATAACACATTGAATAACGAAGAGTAAGAGAGTGCAATTATTTTGTTGGTATTTGTGGCATGTTTGAGAATTATAAAAAGCTTTTTCTAGCCTCTTGCTCAGGGTGGCATGAAATTCCAGTCCTTATGTGTAAGGAACAAGACATTAAAAACAGCTTGTTGTAGACCAGGTTTATTGCATCTCGGTAGGATAGAGGCATTGTTGACTTCTGTCATTCACCTGCATGAATAGACCTTTTGTGCACACAAATCAATTGTTGGTACATGTCTAATTTTGCTATGTTAACATGATGAGAGCTGTTTTTTTTCTGTTCATAGACTCACTTTGGGTCTGCTTAAGTCATTGAAAATTTGGAAAACCTCCACCCCTGCTTGGTGTTCTTTTCCCATGTAAGCAGTTGTTGTAAGTCTAGTTGTTGTTAGCTGATATTTTTCTGGTTGCTAACGTTACTGTCTAATCTCTTTATTTATAAGCTTGTCTCTCTCTAACAAGCTTTTTAGTCAATTAACATTATGCTGTAATGTAGTTAATATGGTCGCTGGTTTTCTTATTTAATCTCATTTACTTTGAAATTTTATTTCAATGATGCAATGGAAAAATTGTATCACAAATTGTGGGATAATGTTGCATAACATTTAATCAAACATTATCACACGTTAATTGCTTAACAGTAGGGCTGGGCGATATGGCCCAAAAAAAAAATCCCCGATTTTTTCACCAAAAATTCGATTTACGATTTAAAACGATTTTTTTCCCCCTCCTACTTAAAATCAGTCTGCAGATGACAAAGAAATTGTTCAAAACAAGTTTTAACTTTATTTTGTTTAGGTAAAATTAAATATTTGCAGCTTGGTAGAAGTGCCACCTGGGGTGCAAAACTTTCCACATGTGAATAACCCCCGACTATTCCACAGTATAAATGGGCACCATATCTTTTGCAATATACAGTATACATATCAAAGGTTTATGAATTGATATGCAGATAAAATTAACTTTTATTAACAACAGTAATGTGCAAAAAAAGTATAGGGAAAATTTAAATGTCGCCTAATGCTCTTATTAAATATAGATTAGCATTGTTCTTCAATAGTCTCACACTGAACTGATCGACAGCTTCAGTGATTATTAAAGGAGCTCTTTGCTTTACTGTAATTTAGTCACAATTTGAAGAAAAGTTTAGTTTTTCCTGAGACTGTGACTTCGTACTTTTCATACATTAGGGAGTGAAAATCGCTAATAAATCAATAAGTGCTCTTCTGCTGGTTATAGTGGTGGGCATTTCATATCTTTTTTAAAATAAAAATGCTACAAAATGGATTACACATTTTAAAAAAATAAACTAAAAAAAACATTTGACTATTTCTTTCACAAGACCCCTTTAAACTTTTAGTTTTACAAACCATCACATTAAAAATAACATTACAATCGGATATTTAGAGCTTTGAAGTGCTGGAAATAAGTGTGAAGCTCTTGAAAACCATTGGAAAGTGCTTGAATTTCAATCTCAAAAGGTTGTACGAATCCTGAGATAAATAATGACAACAACAACATTAAATCCATGTGGTTTTACTACAGTACAATCGTGGTAAATGTTGGTGTTTTGTGACTGAAACCCCTGACCTTCGCTCAGCTCTGTTTGATCTGATATCTGTGGTTTATAACAGAATTCTGCGCCGACCGCTTCCACTAGATCACAGTAGCAGTGGTGTGTTGATTTAAACGGTCTCTCACTGGATCACCAGCGCTGTGTATCGTGTCTGTCACGAGATTGGCCCGTGTGTGAGCTCGCGCTGCGTTCGTGTCAGCGCAGCTTTAAATGAGTATAGCGCCTACCGCGGTTCCGTTCAGACTTCAAACACACTTTGCAGCGGGGTATTGTTAATTGTTCTGTGAAAAACTGAACCAATTACGAATGACACGGTATGTTGTTAGACGCGATCCTTGTTGTTTGTGTACCTCTGTGGCAAACGCGCGCGGGGAGGGCTGAGCCATTACGGGAGCTCAGAGGGGAGCGTCGGCGGATTTGAAAGAGAACCGATTTTCATTCACAAAAATCGTCGTAAACTAAAAACTCGAATTAATTCATAAAATCGATTTATCGCCCAGCCCTACTTAACAGACAGTTTTGCAGATTGTCTAGTTTTATTTAGATTTATCTAATTATCCAGAGTATTTTAGGTGGTTGACAAATTGATAAACAGGAATGGAAATAAAAATTGCCTAGATGGAAAGTCTTGGAAGGAAGTTGCAAAAGCATTAGAAACCAGAAAAGAAATAAACGGTACAAAAAGAAACTGCCTGAACATTAACTTAACCATAAAGTCCAACAACCCAGCCTTTAAACTTAAATGTATTAGCATTGCTAACTTGACATCTCAGCCTGTTTATTATCAAAATAAAATATAGTCAACCAAACATATAAAAGTTACACAACTCAATTTAAAAGCACAATCTGTGGCGTTCTTCGCTGGCACTTTCCCACAGTGATGTTATGCCAAGCACATTTTTGCGCACATGAAGGATAATGTTTTAAGTCGATATTGGGCCGTGAGTGACGAGCAAAGCCTAGTTTACACAATAATTAATAGTTTGGCATCCAAATACATAACGAATATGGAAACATTTGGATTTGTGCTGAATGATCCCAATGCCAATTTCTTTTTAGTTTTGGTTTTAAGCTTTATCTTTTTTCATTCTTGTTCTGTTCTGAATACCAATTTGTTATGAAGTGAGTGGAACTAAAATTTCTGAACAATGAAATGTGGCTTATATTTTTCTCCTTTAATAAATGCAATTTTATGTGTAGCCTATTTTTACCAATGCAGAAAACATTTTAAAAAACCTTGAAAATAAGTCAGTTAATGGTTAACCAGTTAATTATGAGCATCACTAGTTAATGTTGTACGATACAGAGAACGATACAATTTTACTGTTATAGTTCCCAACTGCTGAAGTTTTGTTTCTAATCCCTTTAATTATGACCATGATAACTGTGTAAAATGTTGTACAATTTTGTATAAGCCAAGTTGTGCCTTTTATAATTTCTCAATCTTGTATGAATTATATCAAGATCTTTTCACAATACAAGGCTGGTTTAACTTCAAGGAGTGCATTATTTAGCCAACATAATGTGTGGCCTCACATTAACAATCAGATCAAAATGTTAATGTATAGCTAAACGTTATGAAACATAATAGATGTGTTCATTTATTTTTCTCTTCCAAGCCTTTCCTCTTATGTCAGTTCATATCAAGACTCCCAGCAGACTGGATTTATCTCATCTGGAACATAGTCATGTCCACGCCGCTTAATTAGTCTCCTTACCCTTTTCCCCATTAACTACAACCTTCAACATGATGAAACCCTCAGTGAAATCTATCCAGAGCTGTCTGAGGAGATAAGGACTCATTTTACTCTTCCCATAAAACTTTAGTCAACAGAAAAATTTGGATTAATGGCATCATAATGTCGTTAATGGTATTTTGGTTTCACCTTAGGTCAGTACGTCCATTCTGGGAAGAAATAGATGTGTCCAGTGCTAAGGTTAAAGTGGTTGAGGAGGGAGGCAGGATTGTGATAAGGCTAGCTGTGCTTTTGTGGAATTACCTCATCAGTAAGATATGGCTGCCAGGGGATTTAGAAACAGGGTCTCTGCCATTTGAGGGTAAAACTCACAACCCTTCATTACATTGTATAACCTCAAATGGCAAAGACAAACGTCTCCTGTGTGATATTTATTTTGTGGGTTGATTCAGAGTCTACACTATTTCACGGGCCCTGTTAAAGTATTTGCAGGGAACATGCGTGTTGCATCCCTTCCCCCTCTCTTCTCTGTGTTTAACTGTATTTGCTTGGCCGTAGCAGACTGCCCAGACGCTAAATCCTTTCTATCCTCCTCTGTCATAGAAAGACACCTTTCATGCCTGCAGTCATTGCTGCTCAATTCAAACCTTAAAGGGAGTGGATCACGGTCTAGGCTGACCAAGTAACGGTCCAGTAGCTTTTCCAAAAGTAGGTTGTCTTATAAATAGCACCTTCTATTGACAGTGGCAGGTGTGTATTGATTTCATATATGTGGTTGTGCCAGCCAAACATTAAATGATTACTAAAAATGGGACTAGTATATGTGAGGTTTATTTTAACTGACTGTACATGTCTGGCCATTGTCTACTAAAACAACTGACCCCCATACCATCTCTGTTTTCAGTTCAGATTTCAATGACCAATCAAATGTTAACAGCTCTCATCCATTTGGTCCAGGACAAATCAGATGACATTAGAAAAAGCCTTAGATGACCAATCAGAAAGAATCTGGCAGCAGTGCCGTAAAGCGGATGAGAATGGGCACAGCAGGTATCCATGCTAAGAAGAGGGTTTCTGTATTAGCCCAGACCCAGCTGCCTGGCTCTTAGAGATTAGCAAATCTAGCCCCTTAACCTGAGCCCTTACAGTTTACATCCCCTCTGGTCTACATATTGCATCCTCCGACCCATTACAGCCATCACAGACTCCAATTTACATTTGCCTGGTTTTCCCTGCATGTAATTATGTAATTTGATAAACTGCAGTCCTGATAGTATAAACTGGCCCATTTGCATCTCCTCTGTGACTTAAGACATTCTGTGAGCTTTCAAATTGGTTTAGGCATGAGTCCTCTCAGTAACAGTTGTCATGGTGAAGCAATGACAGGCTTTATAGGTTGAGAAATGAGCCATCAGGATGAATCAAACACGTCTGGCTTTCTAAACTGGTGCATTCAGACTAGTAACTGTGAGTAGAACTGCTTCAGGAACCTCATCCCAGATAACGGTTTGTGTGTGTGTGTGTATGTGTGTGTGTGTGTGTGTGCTTGTTTTTGTGAATATGACATGGGTATTACAAGGAGAGGGTGAAATATGAGGACATTACCCATGTCCCCACTTTTCAAAAGGCTTATAAATCATACAGGACGATGGGTCGGTTTAGGGGGAGGGGGACGGGGAGGTGGAGAGTAGGGGGAGTGGGAGTGTAGGGGGATAGAAAATATGGTAAGTACAGTATAAATAATACGGCATACGTTCGTATGTTTAATATGCCATAAAGTGCGTATCATATGCATGTGAAAAACCATGTACCATATACATGCCAAAACTAATTTTGGCGTATACATTCCACGAGATTGCAAACTCGTACTATTTATACGCATTTTCGTGAGATCAGGCTAAATTTTTACATCAAAAAAGGTCATAATTTAAAAATAAAAGGGATTTTTTTCCTATACTGATATTAGCCCTCTGGCTTGAATGCTCTGTTTCAAGGGACGTGTCTGCTGTGAGACATCAGTTAAAACACCCACTGTTGTGATATGCATTTGAAATGAGATTACCTGCGGAGGGGGCGTGGTTTAGTCAGCGCTGCCTGCCTGCCATCCAGGCAGAGACAGGGAGAGCTGGGGAAAGATTGCTGAGAAAGTGTTATTGTACCGAGTTGTTGAGAGCGCTGGGCAGGCGCAAATTTTTTTTGTTTGTATCTGAGAACTCTAAATAAACACGAGTGAACTTTGCAGCGTTGTTTCTCTCACAAAATGCTTTCACCACAACCAACAACAAACACGACATCGACATGAATACAGTAAGAGCTTCTGTTGAGCAGTTAAAGCAGCACTTGGTAACTTTTGCTCTCGGGGTCCCCCTACAGTTGGGAAAAAATAATGTCCTCAACTACTGTCGTAAGCTCTGTAATGTAACAGGGGATGCCATCGCGCGTGCATTTGTTGACATGACAACCCTGAACTAGTAATGCCCCGTATGTCTTTTAATGGTCGTGGGTGCGGGGCAGGTTGTAAAAATACAATACAAAATACAGTGGTGTGGGGCAGGCCAAATAACTTCATAATAGCGTCCCTGCGGGTTTGTGCAGCACTAACAGTTACCCTGAACACTGCTGGAGGAGTTCACATGCAGATGTTCTTCTGGCGTTGCGTGTGAAATGTCTTCATCCCAGGTACAGTCAGTGGCATATGTTTCAGCATGTCATATGAATATAATTTCATGGGTTTTATTTTTTTCAAACGCCAAATAATCACGATGCTCACGTTTACAAGCCAGCGTCATTATAGTAGTCTATTGGTTACCGTTTTACAGAATCTATATGATACTTATATTCAATGTTTGAGTGTTAGGTAATCACCGTAACAAGCATGACAGCATCGGTCGGGCACGCCTCCTTCAGCTCACGCCAACGAGCAAATGCTGGTCACATGTTGATCCTCGTCCTTCTTTTAATCCCATCACTTTTATGTTTCCTCTAATTGCTTTCCTCTAACAAAACCTTTTCTTTCTTATTTGTCTGTGCTGCTTCGGACATGACTATATTATCCGACGAACAAAGTTGGGCTCTAGGCATGTGCCGATATCAATTTTTCATGTTGCGATTAATTGCTGAAGTTTTATCACGGTATACAATATTATCACGATATTGAAATAAGTTGCAAAAAAGTGTTGCTATAGCATAACAGCTTTAAGAGCTATTTTTGTAAGAACAAAAATAACTGAATGTTTAAATACAATAATGCACCAAAAATATATACAGCTCTAATTAAGAGATCCCTCTTGAGAAATCAATGTTAAGTGGTCTCTTGATTTTTTTCAGAGCTGTAAAAGTACACTTTTCAAACAGATTAAAGTGCAAAAGAATTAGACTATAAAGAACAACAGGTAGTCTTACAAATTACAATAAGGTCTCATTATTTAATGCATTAACTAAGATTGAGCAATAGCAACATTTGGTACAGAAAGTATTAGGGTTGGGCGATGTCACTTATATCGGCAGCTGACGATGTGTACAGTAAAACATTGCGATGGACGATGATATCGTCCGGGGGGGAGAGACGAAAAACGAATATTTTCGTTTCGTTTCGTTTAGAACTAAACGAAACTAGAGCTTAGATCGGTTCAAAAAAATCAAGACCGACCCTACCCAAGCCAATGCACCCGAGAGACCAGCCCTGCCCGACACATTAACTGTAATTATGAGCCCAAGCCCCATTTAAACCCGACCATTTTTGAATATGTGGGCGTTCTGTCGAGAACAAGCCTAATGAGCGGAGCGGAGCCGGTGTGACTGCAGCTCAATAATCCGCAGGCGCGCGCTCATGAATCCAGCGGTAAAATGATGTTCGTTCAAATCCAGCTCAGACATGACATAAATCTGTAGCTTAGCCCTACTATACTTGTTGTAGCCATTAAACAATGTTTTTAATTTATGCTTAAATAATATAGCCTAATATTATTTTTTAATTTCATCTGATTATGATAGGCTTCATATGATAGGGATAAGTGCAAAAATGCCAGTGGGTCAGAAAAGATTTTGGTGGTTATATTTAGTTTAATATTAAGTTTTGTTTTGTAAAAAGCCTCTTTCGTTTTGTACAAATTGTCTCTTAATTTTAATAAAGGTTTTTTCGGCCAATTGCATGTATTTCATTAATAAGAGAAGCAAATAGCCTAGAGTAGACTATGAGGTCGCGGAAAGCGATCGCTTTCAATGCTCATGAACTGGAGCGCATCTCAAATAAACTGAAACTCAGCAGGCTTGCCTCACAGACATGAGGAATATGTAGCCTAATATGAGTAGAAACGAAAAGATTTAAATAAGCATGGTGCAGTGTTCAGAACTCACGGTAAACAACCAGCTTGATACAGATGCTCACGGCGATGGGCATGAGCGGGATGTTAAAGTTTAAGGGATTTTTTTTTTTTTACCTCATACTGAATATGTTCGGGTGAAAGCACATTTTAAACAGGTAGCACTTATTCACACACGAACTAATCGTTCTCTCTAATGCATTCAAAACATCTTGTAGTGCATATACCTGCATACAGTTATTAGTAGCCATAGCCTAAGTTATTATATTCTATTATATGATTTTGAATGTGCAGACATCTGTATTGATCCGTAGATAAAATAACTGACGAAAACGTTCATCTTTCCAAACATACAAACAAATTTGCACTGCAAAAAGCATCAATGATATTTAACTTTTGATAAAGCCAGTTTGGCATTGTGGGGGAAAATGCACACAAATGTTCCAACCACGTTGAAACTATAGGCTCTTAATCTCCTATTGTTTATTTGTTATATATATATTTTCAATTAATGGAGGTTATAAACCGAACTTTATAGTGATATTTCAGAGCTTACTAAAATACTTTAGCAGTTATTAGCCGCAAATTTCCTCGGAGCGAAGACGGAGCGGTGTTTCTGATATCAGTGAGCCAGGCGAGGAGAGGGAGATGGTGAACCCGGAGTGGAGCTGGAGCGGAGGGATTCTTGAATGCTTAGAAAGAGCGTGGAGGGGAAATTGCCGCCGCTCCACTCCGCTCACATACTCTGGTGTCGACTCGCAAGACTCGCAGCGTGGCGGGGGCGGGGCATCACGATGGTGTTTCTCCATCGTGATGTCGCCCAGCCATCACGATGGACGATGATATCGTCCATCGTCACAACCCTAGAAAGTATAATGTTTTTGTTAATGTTAGTTAAGAAATACTGATCATTGTTAGTTTTATCTTAGGTCCATTAAAAAGTTATTTTGATTTTGATTTTAATGTTATTAAAAACTTAAGAAAAAAACTTAAGAAATTAACATTAACATTACCAGAAATTAACATTAACAGATTAATTCTTTATAAGTATTTTTCATTGTCAGTTTGGTAATAATGAATTAACATGTTAACTAAGTTATACTGAACAATAACAAATAATTAGAACAGTTCTAATCATTAGGGCATGTTGTAGTCCAGATTAAAACATAAAAATGTTTAAGTTTAAAAATAAATAGCCTATTAAGTCTTTAAGTATTAAGTATCAGGTGCTGTGATGAACAACATTGAGATTACAAAAAACGAATGGCTGTTTTAAAAACTAAACGCGTTTTTTTGTTTGTTTGCTGGTTTCCGGAGTAACCGGCTGCATTCTGCAGTTCATCAGTGCCCTCTGCTGTCACTGAGCGGCACTTCAGCAGCGCGTCTCCTTGACCGGTTCAGTCATGTGCAAACGCATGTTGGGCTTGTTTATATCTGAGCGCTTCCCTTTGACGCAGAACAGCGGTGTTGAGCATTTATACGGTTGATGGGCAAAGTATTCTTAAGTGCATTATAAAAAAATTATAAATTGTTAATAAATTATTATTTACGATATTTTAAAGAAACCACGATAACAATATTGTGCATATTCATTATCGTGATAAATCGCATTATCGAAAATCGGCACATGTCTATTGGGCTCGCACGTCCAAATTTAAGGAAGTGTGGGTGTTGGTGGAAGTGACGTATATGCCGTAAAGCAGTCGAATTTTGTAGTTCTTTTTGTTCTCGGGTTACTACCCGAAGTTTAAAAGTACGATTAAAAACGATACAGACCCCATCAAGCTATGGCAGACGTGTCATTTAACCTATTGTAAGTCGATGTATCATCACAAGAGTCTTGAAAATATATTATGAAGGTTGAACAGTTACCTAGTGCTGCTTTAAACAGCGTCATTCATTATAACGGCAGTTTGGTCAAGTGTGCACTGCAGATATACGCGTGATTGACAGATTCGAACATTATGAAGAGTGTTCTTTGATCGTTCTCTGTAGTTTAATCATTTAAATAACAAATTGTTCCATGCTGCTAACAGAAAAAACGTTAAGTTGATCGTTTTAGCTACTGGCTTGATTCACTGATGCATCAAGACAGCCAGCGGCGGGACTGACAGTATTAAACGATTTAGAAAGAAAGTCTGTGTGAACTTGACTGATTATCTACACATCACTGATCCTATAGATTAGGCATTAATGAACACTGTTACTCACTGTTTGTGGCAGTGCTGTCGAATCCATATAGTAAAGCCTGAGCTGCTGACATTGCGACTGATAAACTGAATCCATTCTCTACTATTTCTCTGGGCGGGCAAAGCTGAGGAAGGGGAGGAAACCTTTCCTGGTATGACGTCATAACAGGAGAATTCAAGATCAGCTCGTCTTGGCTCTCATTTTCTCAAAGGCAGAGACAGACAGCCATAACTTGGTCTACACTGATCAAAATTTCTAGCCTCTTGGGGACAATATTCAGGCTAGGGGAACTCATATTAATGTTGAAAAACCTCATAAAATTAAAATGTCATGCCATGGGACCTTTAATAAGAATAGAATGTGAGTTCAACTAGTGGAAAAATGTGGGACTGATATTTAAATGTTATTAAATATTTCAAAACGACAATTTTAAACTATTAAAATGCAATTAAAAATGAATGCAATTAATTGTGTCCACTATAGGGATGCGCGATATACCGGTACTGGAAAAATACCGGTACATATTTTATTTAAAACGGTACGATATCATGATTTGGCACATTTCGGTATATGCTGCTTTTCCGAAGTTCACCGCTAGATGGCAGCGCGCTACCCCAACTGACCCGAAACAACCGGCTAATGTGACAACAACATAGACGGACAAAATGGATAAAGCAGTTGAATCTCACTCAAGATGCCCAAAACGAATGAATAAAGAGAGGAGTAGAAGTGACATTTGTAATGACTTTGCTTATAAAACTGATGAAGAACCATCAAACCTAGCCAAGAAGCATCTGTCACTATCCTGACTTTAGGACTTCTTAAGAGATCGACAGGTCAGTGGATCATTCAAACCATCTCATTTAGACATTTTTGTTTTTTTAACACTGATCAACGCACACACACAGCCTAACATAAGATCAAATATCACAATCTCCAGCGTTCGTTTCAACCAATGACATTTAGATCTCATTATATTTGCATACTATTGCACTGTTTACATTCGCGTTAGACACCGCCGACTTGTTTTTATGTGAATACTCACTAAAGACGGACATTTGTACATAATTCTGTGTATTTGACTGTTTAAGGAAACTTAATGTGTAATGTGCGAGCGTGACTAAGTGACAGGCGTGTGTGTGTGTGTGTGTGTGTGTGTGTGTGTGTGTGTGTGTGTGTGTCGTTGTTATAAGCTCATGTCTCCTGTAACTGTTATTACGAAATGCTATCAAATCTCTTGCGTGTTCAAATGATTTCCGTTATCCGTCCCGAGACGAGCGTGAAATGTTGAATCGGATTATGCAGATTGCTTTAGTGTAGTGCGATGTCTTTTGAAACCAGAAGCAATTTGCTAATTTTGAGAGATTTTTGCTGAAATTATTTCTCACAAGAAAGTTTTCAAATGACTGATTTGATGTGATAAGCTTCGCTGATTAATTTACTAATAAACATTTGTGGTAATTTCCCACTTTAAAAACTCAAAACTTGCATAATTGTTCTCATTCGCGTGCAATATACCCGCGCTAATATCAGACCTTGTGGTATCGATTTAATATCGGTACTTCGGTATTAGATTTTGGTACCGTACCGAAGCCAAAATTGTGGTATCGAGCCATCCCTAGTCCACTAACTATAAATTCGTAATGAAGAGTTTTCCTAAAGATGCAGATCCTTTATGTTTCTCATCAGGACAGATTCCAGTGGCATTGCTAGGATGCCACACTTAGTATGGAGCTAAAGTCAAGAAGATACAATTAAATTGAAATACAATATTATGCTAGAAATAAAATAATTTTGCAATTTTAAAATGTACAAAATGTGACCATTACATTTCAAATGAATCACTCAAATCCAGTTTCCACTCAAATACATGGCCATAACTTTGTTTATTTTGATTAGAGCTAAAGGGAAATACAGGAAAGTTGCCCACCCCTAGTCTAGAGGTTGACTTGCAGGAGTGTTGGGTTTGAATTCTGTATACTAAAAACTTTTATAATGTAATAAACACTGCAGCTGTATGTCAGTGGATATATGCCAGGAGTTAGTGGTGTTTTTGTATGCATTTTATTTTAGGATATCACTGCAGGGGTGAGCAGGTTGTGGAAGAGAGCTGTTGTTGTTCTATAATAGGGGCGGCAGTGGCTCAGTGGTTCATGTAGGTTGTCTACAATCTGAAAGGTTGGTGGTTCAATCCCCGGTTCCACCTGGCCAAGTGTCCACCTGACCAGATTGCTAGCCCTTAGGAAAGGAAATTCTGTTTTTAGGCTTTATATTTTTGCAGACAAATCTCACTAATCTTTAATCACTACCAATCCAGACCTTCTGGACTTTTCAGAGTCCTCATGCCCTCTAAACTTTAACTGTCTGCAACATCTTCCAAACCCCTTGTTTAATCTCTTTTCAGAGGTAAAGTTCCCCCAAGAGATTTGGCAGAGGACCCAATTCAAGTTCAAGGGATTAAAAAGCACATTCTTTTTGAGTGGATGAGTTTGGTGGAATGTGATAATGAATGTTCAAAAGTTAGGTACAGAAGGTCTATTTTAAGTCTTGTTCGCTAAGTCATGTGTTTTCTGTCTTTTTAATTTTCATATCTATTCAGACTAATATAAACTACCCCACTATTCTGCCATTGTTTAAGCAGTTGCAGCTGTAGTTTAGTAGAAAAGGTGCATTGTTTTTCAGAAAAGGTTCATATGGTTGGCATTAGAAAGCACTGGAAGTCATAACATCACAATTATTTCACAGAGCTACAGATACTTGCCCCTCATATTACTCAGGTCTGCCTTAGATTGGACCTAGACAACATCTCTGGGATTTATTTGGAGGTTAATCCACAGATGAACCCATTTTATAGCAGTTTCTGGCCAAATAGGTGCAGTTATTGCTTAGATCTCTGGACTTTCATGGTATGTTCGCTTCTGAACTTTGTTAAACAAAAGGAGGCATTTGTACACGTGTAAGTTTCCCACAAAAAGGCTCTTTCCTCTTTATAGAAGGTTACTTGAGTAGAGTATGCTTTTAGTGAGTGGGGGATGGGGAACTGTTCAAAAACCAGATTTGAAGAACATTTCTATGTGTGAAAACAAGCTTTAGGGAATAACATAGTGGCTTTAACAGCTGTTGTTTATCTGCACAGACCATTTGCATGAATTTAAACCAAGGATTTTCTCTCAGACATCTCAGCAGATCTATCTGGATATCATTTGTACAGTGCTGCACTGAGATTTGCACTCAGACCATGCTAATGGTAAAGCCCTGAATGGATATCCAGAGCCTTCCGTTTCAACCCCTCAAGCTCTTCTCTATTCGCAGGGGTTTTATCAATATGCCACATGGCTGAAAATCTAATAATGAGATTAAGAGGGAGATTATGTCTTTAGTGTACTTTCACCCTCCTGAACTGGCATCGCTGGTGCAGGCTGGCTGGACAATTATTAAAATTAAAACATCATATTTCATTCATATCTTTCAGATTTTAGAGAAACCGGCTGTAATGGTCTTTTTGGAAAGTATGGAATATATTTTCATTTTGTCATTATCATTGAATTATTATTGTTTAAATAATTAAAAATTGAGTGTTTTAACTTTTTAGTTACTGATATAGCATTGATAATAACAAGAATATTTCTATAGCAGCAAGTCCCCATGATTTCGGAAGTATCTTGTGACACTAAAGACTTGAGTAATGGCTGCTGAAATTTAAAACATGCAAATAAAAGCAGTTATTTTTAATCGTAATAATATTTCACAAGATTATTGTTTTAACTTTTCAGGACTGCAACCAAATGCATTTTGAGACCTTTTTCCTGGCATTGCGACTACATTATGTTAGAGGTGCCACCACCAAGTTGACCAACTGATAAGAGCTGCCATTTCTGTTACAAAGGAGAAAAATAAAACGGCAAACAACAAAAGTAAAATAAAACCACACTACTCGTTTGACCTGCGCAGTGCAGTTTGTAGCAAATGCAGCACAAGCTCAGCTAGGTCTTTTTTGAGCATGCGACACCATTACTATGCAGTGCTGGGAGATCCAGCATGAGAGAGAATTTGAATATGCCACAAAATTACTAACATCGCAGCGAGATCTAGTGGGAGGTATTCAAATTCGGCACATCATTTTGTTATAAACTCAAACATATCAGACAACAGTGCTGATGTGGAAACTAGGATGAACAAGGTTATAGAAGGTGTACTGTAATCATGGTATTGAAATAGCAGAATGTTTTTTTAATTCTTTCTTATTTTTACACTCTGCATCCGGAGGATTGTACATTTTTTTTGAGAGTGAAATTCAAGTACTTTTCAAAGGCTTTCAAGTGCTTAACACTTTTCCCAGTAAACATCGAAATATATCCCATTTTAATGTTATCATATGAATGTTATAGGAATATTGTAGGAAAACTAACACTTTGTGGCAGACAAAAATACCTACATGAAATTATCAGTATAAGCAGTAGATGGTGGCAGAGGAGCTTTTACTGACTTATTAGCCATTTCCACTCCATGACGTATGTGAAACAAAATGTTTTCTTCAAAATTTGACTGAATTACACAGAAAGCAAGTAAAGAGCGCTCCTTTTATAATAACTGAAGCAGTCTGTCAGTTCAGTATGATACTGTGTAGAAGAACAATGGTACATTTAAATGCTACTTCTTTGTGCTTTGCAAAAAGGACACAATGTAAAAGTAAAGAGATGCACAAAAACAGATAAATAAAAAATCAAAACAATATACTAAAAATACTACAAAGAAGATATACAAAATATACTATATATATATATATATATATATATATATATATATATATATATATATATATATATATATATATATATATATATATATATATATAAGCAAGTCTAAAAAGTGAGTTTTAAGAAGGGATTTAAAAACACTAACGGATTCCGCATGTCTAATCTCATACAGAAGAGAGTTCAAGAGTTTTCGGGCAAGGGAAGACAGCCAGAAGGCTAGAGTTAGAGGAGTGGAGATCACTCCTTGTAGTGTAAATGGTTAAAAGTTCAGATAAATAATCTGGTGCCAGATGGTGTAAGGCCTTATAAGTAAGCATTAAAATTAAAAAATCTATATGAGACCTGACAGGGTGCCAGTGTAGAATCAGGGTATTCTCACAAAAATGCGTATAAATAGTCCGAGTGTGCAATGTCTTGGAATGTATACGCCAACACTCATTTTGGCGTGTCTATGGCACGCTGTTTTTCGCATGCATATGACACACATTTTATGGCGTATTATACATACAAACTCCCCACCCCACCACCCTAAACCTACCCAAGAGCGTGTCATATATACGCCCCCACCACCCTAAACCTACCCAAGAGCGTGTCATATATACGCCCCCACCACCCTAAACCTACCCAAGAGCGTGTCATATATACGCCATAAAGTGCGTATCATATGCACGCGAAAAACAGCGTATCATATGCACGCCAAAATGAGTTTTGGCGTATACATTCCACGACATTACACACTCGTACTATTCATACGCATTTATGTGTGATCGGGTTGGTAGAATAGGAGTAATGTGCTCTCTCGAACTGGTCCCTGTCATGTTTTTATGGCTGAATTTTGGACATTGCAATTTATTTAGGGACCCCTAATTTTTGAGACCCCTGCAAGCAAAATATCGCAGTAATTAATACGAGAGAAGACACATGTATTGATACATTTTTCTGCCACAGAAAATTACAACATGGAGGGCACTCTTGCTATATTTCTGAGATGGAAAACGTTTTAACAGTGTTTTGGACATGAGGGTCAAATGTTAAGTGAGTGTCAAAAATCAACTCCATGCTTTTTTTAATTTATTGGAACTCCAAGACAGAGCCATCTACATTAAGTGTTAAAGATCCGGCTTTACGCACCTAATTGGTTGAACCAATAACGATAACCTCCGTCTTTCAATTTTCTTTGCCTTAAAAGTGATGAGATCCATGTTTTTATCTCAGAAATGCAGTGTTCCAGAAAAGTAACAGCCACACAATCACTTGGTTTTGAGTGAATGTAAATCTGGGTGTCATCTGCATTCATATTAAACTCCAAAATTGTTTTAAAGGTGCCCTAGAATGTAAAATTGAATTAACCTTGCCATAGTGAAATAAAAATGAGTTCAGTACATGGACATCACATACTGTGGGTCTCAAACACCATTGCCTCCTACTTCTTAATATGTAAATCTTGTAAATCAAAAACACCACAGAAAAATAAGTGCTTCTCAACATAAACCCAACAGTGATGCAAGCATATAGATCATAATATGCACACCCCCAACATTTGCATCAGTCCAAAGATGTTCTTTGTCAGGCAGAACTGATGGTAACAGGGACTGCAGGTTAACAAGACACTCGAAGATAGCAAAAACGGCTCTCATGACACACGTCATGCTCAGGCTGTGCAGGAGACGTGAGGAATTTCATATGTCAACAGTCATGGTTGAGGTTTATTATAACCCGATACCACAACAATTTATTTCAAGATCGTTCGTTTGTTCGGCCCATTTCAAGCAAGCTTCGCTCAGTGTCTTAAACTGAAAAAAGGGGCAACTATATTCCTGCAAGCAGTAGTGATTTATCCACTTATTGACTAGCTGTTCAAACAATTTCTGATTAAATTGAAAGTTTCTTAGAGAGACTGCATTGTCTAGATGATGCAAGATGCTAGTACAGTGACAATAGGAATCCCCAAGTACAAAACTAAATAGTGTTTCTAATGACAAAGGTTAATATTATTTTGTATTACAAAATACAACCATAGATACTTTGCTTACAGATCGTTCACTCGATCCTTCTAGCAAACGTCACCTTTTCCACCATATAAGTTAAAACGACAGTCATTTGACAAGGCTATTCAATTTGTTAAAATATAAGTTATATATTTATATTTTTAAAAACTGAAGTAGGCCTATGTTTTTGCATTCTTGTATTTCAAAGTACTTCACAGTCACTGCGTAACCTTAGCCTATATTGTGACTAACGTTATATAAACATGCAATATCGTTGATGAAAAAAGACAAGTCTAAAATGTAGACTTAATGACACTTTAAGCAGAACATCTCAAATGGAGATTGCTTAACTGCAGCTTACTTGTTTATTGGTGTTTTCAGATCATCCGCGCGCGAGAGAGCTCGCGTGCATATGGTTGTCAGATTGGACATGTTTAGGTAAAACACCGGATACGGGTTTCTTTTCACAGAAAGGCTCTGTTTGGGGGATTTAAATGACTGAAATCTGGCAACCACACAAACGCTCGTTTTCAGATCTGAAAACACCAATAAACAAGTAGGCTGTATTTTATCAATCTCCATTTGAGATGTTCTGCTTAAAGTGTAATCGGTCTGTGTTCTGTCAGGACGGTCAGGACTCACGAGACGCTTTGCTGAACTGCTGTGAGCTGCTGAAATAAGCCAATCAGAGCAGAACTCAACATTAATATTCATGACTCTTCCAAATAAGGCAAAAACAGAGAATTACATCCTGGGGACAATTTATAGGGTTGAAAATGGACCTGTAAAACTGTATCTGGACAATTTTTGCCCTTAAATAAGCCAAAAACCCTCTGTAGATTGTAGAATTGTAGAACAATTTAACATATTGTTTCAAATCATTCTAGGGCATCTTTAATTAAACTGCATACAAATATACATATGAAAGTTAAAGGACTCTTCACCAAATCTGACTGAGCCAATTTTGGACTTGTGCCCACCCATGGCAAAAAACTGCCTACGATCTGATAAGTAAGACTTAAACCAGTTTAATTTAATGCAGTCTCTCAGATGCCAAACACAGATTTTATATGAGAACGTTAAAGGGAATGATCAACAGTGTCAAAAGCTGCCCTAAGGACAAGAAGAATTGAAAATCGACAGGCAGCCAGAGTCCGCAGTAATTAACAGATCATTAGTAACCTTCACTAATGCTGTTTCGGGGCTGTGATATTTGCGAAAGCCAGATTAAAGGGGCTCAAACAGATTGTATGATGAGTAACCAATCGCGATGCCACAGTTCGCTCAATAATTTTAGCTAAGAAGGAGAGATTAGAAAACGGATTGTAAATATTGAAATTGTCCAAATAAACTTTTTAGGTAAAGCAATTTTGAAAGCTTCTGGCACCACACCAGAGCTCAGAAAGTAATTTCAGAATATTAAAACAGCAGAGCTAACAAAGGCAAAGCATTCTTTAAACAAACCATTTGGCATTGTATCAACAGCCTATAGAGATCATATCAAGTGTGGAAAATTTTGGAAAAATAGTACTAGAAAAATGAAAGGTACTGTCATTGTGCAAAATGAGCTGGGATGGTAGAGATACTTAAACAACTACATGCTTTATCAATCTTAGAGAGCTAAAACTGCATTTATTAATGCAAAACAATTGTCATTTTTTGATTAAATTAACTTTATGAAAAAGTTTCCCCCAGCACTACAAATCAGGTGCTTGTACCACCATTTGTAAAGCTACGTGGCACTGGTGCTGCTGCTCTCAAATGTTAGTCTGGTGCCCTGTTTACTGTCTTTTTGATCAAATAAATGCAGGCTTGGGTAGCATATAAGACTTCTTATCTTAAGACTTTGTACTGACTCCAAATGTTCGAAAGGTAGTGTATTGTGAGTAAGCCTGAGATAAGTGCAACAAACTGCTGCAAATTAGGAAAATTGCCATATTTCATGAAATTTATTTAGCTAAAGCTACAGATTTGATCTTTTTACTTTTTACAAGTATAAGTGTGGACATTTTTTTGGATCATGATTTATCCATAATGTAACAATAATAATACGTGAGAGAGTGATACTGAGGTTTAAACATTCTCACGCAGGAATGTGCTTTTCTGAGCATTCTCTAAACTGCTCTAAGCTTATCTCAGGAATCCTAGAAAGAGAAGGTGTCCAAATTCTAGCAATGTGAGTGTAATTGTTCAAACGGAGAACATGGCTAGTGCCAGGCTTGAACAGAGATGAGAGTGATAAGAGGTCATAGTCCAGCCTGTTCTCAAGGTGCTCTGCTGCCGCTTTCAAGTGTGAGAAACCAGTAGTTTAAAAGTCAGTGACTTGTTCACATGGGTATGGTTGGTACATGAGTATTTGATCCATTTGGCTTATGTACAGCTACATGCAGTATGAATCCATTTACCACCCGGTCAGTTTTCTATTTAGCTCATTGTTACGCTTCTTTTGCATGCAAACCAAAGTATAGTCTCTCAAGTTTGATTTAGCATTAGTGATCAATCAATCAATTAATCAACTTTATTTCTATAGCGCTTTTACAATGACTATTGTTTCAAAGTAGCTTCACAGTGTTAAACAGGACAATATTGCAACAAAATTTGATTTGGCTTTACAGTTGTTCTGGAGAAAACAGTGATGTTATCAGCTTATTTTAATTTATCATATAGCGACAATGTTGGCATTAGTGCCCAGTGTGCTGAAAATATTCTGCAGGACATATTAAGTACAAGGGTCACAACTTGGCCACATGCCTATTGTTTTGCCAATGGGAAAGAAAGTAAAATTACCTTTTGTTTATTTTACTTTTGGGAGGTATGTATGAGCACTCAAAATCAAGGAGATTGTTGGATGTGCTATAGAAATATGTCTTACTTCCACTGATTCCCAATGTCTAAATAATGAAATGGCCATGTTCTATCTTACTTAGTTCACTGCATATGTTTATGAGCAGATAACACAAATTTAACATGAAAACCGTTTGATCTGAACCACATGTCTTGCCTCTAGCTCTAAATATTGCACAGCTGACGAGGACCTTTATCAGATAAAAGTTAAATGCTTACACTGAACGATGGGTGGAGGTAATGTTTGTGCCATGTGTCCCTGTTCTCCACTGGTTATTTAGTCCAACAGGCCCTTTTAAGATAATGTTAAGTGTTTCCTGTTTTTGCAAAGGCCTACCATGTCAAAAAGGAGATCTCCAGGCTGTTGCTAGATGTTCAAAGTTTGCGTAGATTTTCACATATTTCTATAGCTGGAAAACCTTATGTTTGTTCTTTCATTCCCACTTAACAGCGGATTAAAAGCATATTTATCACCTTGGTATTGGCATTAGACTGGCCGTTTGTTTTGTGTGGTCCTTTGAAATACTGGTCCTTTGCGGTCCATGTTTTTTGTAACGTATTGGGAAGCCAGAATGTTCACAGATTCATATGATGCCGGCAGCGGCTCTGTCAGCAGCTTGTCTCCTTCGCTTGCCATGCTGAACTGTAACACACCAACACATGAGGAACAATTATGTCAGCAGGTTTACATAATAACAGTTGATTGACCAGCTACGAAACACATGCAGCATGTTCATCAACAGAAACATACATTAGAAACGTACAACAATTTTTTTTCAACAGACCATATTATAGATGTGCCGTTACTGTCAGATTTGAGTTTAACCACTGTGCCTGTGGTCTGTGAACACAAAATGGTACGGTTCGATATTTTACCAAGAACCATAAAATTTTTTCTTTAGCAAATTTTTTTAAAATATAAATGTAAGGAAAATATGTTAATACCTTTTAACATCACTAAATTTTTAACTTTTCTTGAAAACCATTTGAGACCAACATGAATACAAAAAGTACATTTCTGAGAACCGATGGACTTTTTAAAACGAGATTTTCCTCGTTTTTATGTTTTAGGAAAAACTCTCTTGCCTGTCATTGAGTAACACAATCCTCTACATTGGAGTGGCAGTATAGGTGCTGTGTGCCATCTAAACTTTTTTTTTTAACTGTACATTTATTTCTTCATTGTCAAACACTGTTTGTTATGTCACTTACTTTTCATCTGGAGTTTCTGTTCTGGTTTTGCTGTTTTCTTTTTCTTACTAGATAGAAAATAGTATGAGAGAATGTTATAGACCCATATTGATTTATTTTTTTCTGTTTTGAAATGTAGTATCAGTTAATGCGTTTCAAAGGCATGTAATTTGCAGGTGGTACGGGTGGGTCATGTTCCCAGTACTTTTTGCCAGGGTCGATACTGTCCCCACCTCTTGAAATAAAACATCTGCTGTTGACAAGCAGAGTATTCATTTCATTCGTTTGTGTTAAATAAGAAGTGATATGTTCTTTCCAGTGAAATCACAAAACAAAATGCACTCAAATGTGTCCCTGGTCTTAATATCCAATCACTACGGGGGAAAACTATACTAGGATGGATTACAACACAGAACCTCTGACATGCTTAACAAAAGTTTTACCACCAGACCACTAGGGCACACAAACATTAATGGCAGATCTATGTATTATATAGTATTACAGTAGATGGAAGGAAGGATTAAACTATCTTAAACAGGTTTTAATGAAATTGATTTCTGGACATTATAATGTACATTTTTTCCTCCAATTATTATTGTATATTTAGTATAATACTTCTGATATTATATTTCATTGTTTTAGCAACCCCCCCCACACACACACACCAAAAATTTGTTTCATGAGTTGACTTTAAATAGCTTCAGCTGATTGCAGAGAGTAGGCCAAAGTCAAACAGGTCCCAAAAATAGTGTTGGGTTTACTGTGACTCGTGTAATATTACACTGCATTTTAAAAATAGAGACAGACTTAAGTAGCGGCCTCTGTTTTGCCGGCTGACCTCTGCGGTCTGCGTTTAGAGCCTAGACTACATTTAGAGCAAATTTATTTTGGTTTATTCAGAACTCTTCAACATTTTAATTCAAGTGGACTTCTCAAAATGTTTTCTTGTTGCATTGAGCACTTCAAAAGGGTCTTCAAGCAGTTACTTTGATTTGCAATGTTCAGCAATCAGCATTGTTTCACTGTTATGCACAGCTACAAAGACACATTTTAAGTAGTCTGCATATGAATCTCCACTGTGAATAAGCCCTTGTTAGGAAATCAGTTCCTGTGGTGTCTGAGAGGTTTCAGAAAAACCAGAGGGAAATAATGTGATTCAAGCCACAGGCAGTTCATTCCCCTTGAGATGACTCTAAATTATAGGTGAAATGTAGACAACTCCATCTGTTGTTTCATTATGATTGCTTGCTTTTGACTTGAACTCATGTTCTTTGAGTTTGAATTATAAGTATACATTTTGTAAAGGTCATGGGTGTAGAAAAATGGGAAAAGCTGATTCATTTCCGTAATGGTATGTTAAAGAGAGGAAAAACTATGTTGTTAGCTGATATCAATCATGAACTTAAAATATTTGCTTGACATTTCATTACACAGTTGCACAACTGAATTTACTTTTAAAAATTAAATGGTGTTTTAACAGTTCCCATACCATAAACCTTATTTGTGGGAATGCTTACAAAGATGCACATTTTTGTTTGTTATTGTAAGTCCCTTGTTACTGTCAAAGTCTTTATCATAAAGCCTACATACAGTGGAGCCCGAAAGTCTGAGACCACCAGAAAAATGTTTGTCTTTTGAATGTCTTCAAATTTTTTTCCGCTATCATTACAAATTATTAGGGCTGGGCTAACACAATCAATTTCTCAGTTTTAATAGATCTTTTTTGATGCAGTGATATGATTTCTTAAATCCCCAAAACAATATTTTCGTCTGCTGCTTTTTTTCTGTTGATGCGTGAACAAAAATGCACTAAACATTGTTTAGCAAGCCTCTCATTCAGTAATTGCAATAATCTTTGTGTTTTGTTAGTTTTGATAAGAAACAAAGTCTCAGCTTTTAAATTCTGTAAATTATTATTACAAAATACAAACAAGAACAGTGTCATGTTGATGCTCTTTAATGTGATGTGACGGATTGCAGTAGAACCTCAGTTAATTATATTTATAATTGATTATATTTATAATTAAAATAACCTCAGTTATTTATATTTATATATTAGGGGAGTAATGGTACACGTATTCGTACCGAACCGTTTCGGGGTGCACATGTGTACGGAACTGTACGAATGCAATCTTTAACAGTTAATAGTCGGCTTGTTTTAAACACGGAACATACTTCAATCCAAGTCCCCATACGAACATATTAGGTGTTCAGTCCATTTCGCCACAAAATTCAAACGATAAATGCTGTTTTGACACTCTTTAATGTGATGTGACTGATCACAGTATAGTACGCGTCAGTTCAAACGGTGGCGGCGCACAAGTGAACACGATCCTCTCTTCCTAAAGAATAAACATGAATTAATATCTCTTAAAGTATGTTGAGGATACATTACAACTTACTGAAATGTATAATATGTTGTGTAATCAATCGCTCAATTGGTGTTTCACCCGCGGAAAGACAACAGCTTGAGAACAATCTCCCTATCACATTTACCTCAGTTAAGTCATTCAGTGTCCACTCCACAGCTGTTAGTTCATATGCACTATATATTAGTCTATATTCATTATATTCTACTTAACCTGTTAGTGATTTCTTGTTTATTTAATGCATGTTTAAATACATCTGTCATGATTTAAAAGCTGTGTATAAATTCTTATATTTCAACAACGAATTGGAGAAGAAAAAAAATATATAATTAGATTTAGAAGTTAATGCAAAAACTGCCTCATGTGAAGCTTATAAGTGTTGATTATTGTATCTAAAAATAGTATCTAAATAATCTAAAAATAATTTGAAAAATATTTTTTCGGATGAAAGCAAATGTTGCATGTCATTCGGAAATCAAGTTGCTAGAGTCTGGAAGAAGACTGGGGAGAAGGAAATGCCAAAATGCCTGAAGTCCAGTGTCAAGTACCCACAGTCAGTGATGGTCTGGGGTGCCATGTCAGCTGCTGGTGTTGGTCCACTGTGTTTTATCAAGGGCAGGGTCAATGCAGCTAGCTATCAGGAGATTTTGGAGCACTTCATGCTTCCATCTGCTGAAAAGCTTTATGGAGATGAAGATTTCGTTTTTCAGCACGACCTGACACCTGCTCACAGTGCCAAAACCACTGGTAAATGGTTTACTGTCCATGGTATTACTGTGCTCAATTGACCTGCCAACTCTCCTGACCTGAACCCCATAGAGAATCTGTGAAGAGAAAGTTGAGAGATGCAAGACCCAACACTCTGGATGAGCTTAAGGCCGCGATCGAAGCATCCTGGGCCTCCATAACACCTCAGCAGTGCCACAGGCTGATCGCCTCCATGCCACGCCGCATTGAAGCAGTCATTTCTGCAAAAGGATTCCCGACAAAGTATTGAGTGCATAACTGAACATAATTATTTGAAGGTTGACGTTTTTTGTATTAAAAACACTTTTCTTTTTTTGGTCGGATGAAATATTAGCCTGACAAGCCAGACCCACATCAAGATGTTTGGTCTGGAAACTCACCATTGACGGGGCTCAATCCGAGGGACGGGATAAACGGATGTCTTTCAAACTCCCTCTGCACGTGATAGGATAGCGCTACCACCAACCAGAGCAACGAAGGTGAAACAGAGCTTGTTGACAGATTAAACATTCGCTGTATCCGGTCAGCAAAACCCCGAACACATCTTCCCTTTTTAAGAATGACTCCAGTGCCGTTCTTTGTTCTTTTCTCAGAGAAAAACTTAACTCCAAGTCTTCCAGAATCGCGGTCAAAGCTGATTCGACAGACCACCGCCGTTTGCCAGTTTCTGTGTTTACTAGAAGAAGCACGCAAACGCAACTCGGCCGTCATCATTATGGCCCCGCCCACCTACTCTATACACGATGTGATTGGTCCGGCAAGAGTTAGGGGAATACAGCTCAGAAGGTTATTGAGAGTTGCTAGACGACACTTGCGGGCAGATTAAATTTGCTGCCGCTAGGGTGCGTCTAGATTTCTAGGCTAATGAAATATGCTAATTTTTTGAGAAAGGAATTTTGGGTTTTCATGAGCTGTATGCCAAAATCATCCCTATTAAAACAATAAAAGACCTCAAATATTTCAGTTGGTGTGCAATGTATCTAAAATATATGAAATATATTTTTTTGAGAATGGCGTGTGTGCGTGCGTGCGTGCGTGCGTGCGTGCGTGCGTGCGTGCGTGCGTGCGTGCGTGCGTGCGTGCGTGCGTGCGTGCGTGCGTTTTTACACAAATCTGAGTCACGAGTTCAAATCTGAGTTTTGAAGTCATGTTGCTGCCTAAAGACACTGGTCCACCTGTGTATATATATTATATATATATACACACACACACACACACACACAGACACACACACACACACACACACACACACACACACACACACACACACACACACACACACACACACACACACATACATATATATAGGACAGGGTTCCTTTAAATTTTAGAAAGATAATTTTTCCCTTAACATCTGACATGTACTGTACCTTGGGCTTGACGATTAATCCAAAAGTAATTGAACCTGAAATTCAAAACCTCTAACCATGTTACGCCCCGCTGTTGTAGTTTGGAATCCCAGCACCGAATCACTCCGGGCGATAATCAAACATGCGCAACCAACTATAAGTAAAGATACATTTATTAAGTATTCATACATAAGAGGGCGAGCATCTCGTCAGGGTGTCCAAAGGCCAAAATAACAAGCCTAAAAAGAAACAGAGAGATACACCAAATAACCTAATAGAATATATATATATATATATATATATATATATATATATATATATATATATATATATATATATATATATATATATACAAACTAACCTAACTGCCTAACATAAACAGAACCCCTACAAGTTTCAAAATAAATAGCAGGACGCCTCAGCTGGATGACCAATAGCGATCATCCACCCAATCACTAGACAACCTATCAGAGCAAGGATAGAGAGTAGGAAAGGAGAGAAGGAAAACATGGCAATACAAGTGCAAGACACAGGTCGTAACACCATGCGATTTTCCTATGTCAGTAATTTTGGTTTTAGTCACGTGATTTGAGGTAACTACAAACCACAGCTTCTAATTCACGTACAATTACTCTCTCATTATTGCATTCAAATAAATGCAATGTAGGGCTGATGGCCTACTGTGCTAATTTATCTGTATCTGATGTACAACAAATGTAAATCTGTAAGAAATATTACGACCAATAGACAATAACTGCTGAAAGTGAGTGCTTTACTTCAAGCATTTTAAAGTAAAAAAGCAATTAATGTTTTAATTAGAAAAAAAAATCCTACCTTTTAATAGTTAAACATATTAACAGTGCAAACCTTAGTGAGCTATGAGGGCAAAAAAAGAAAAGGAAATAGCAAAATATTCATTTTAATCAACGTAAAATGTTCAATTAATTGTTCCAGTCCTAACTGTACCTGCTATATCTATCCAGATGAATTGATATGGGAATTTAATTCAGTAATAATCAAGAGCACGTGAATCGGAATCAAACCCATTTGTTAAATAATATGTGTCAATACCCAGCCCTACAAATGATATTATTAGCAATCAAAAGTCTCTATATGTTTCAATGTGTACTTAGACTAGGCGATCTGAACCGTGCCTGAGCATGTTTGACCCCCAAAGTCTGGTTCCTTTGATTACTGTTGCCCCTCCGACACGGTTAGTTTAGCTGGGGCCAGGCCGTGGTTCAGTTGGCTCAGGCACGATATACACATGTGATCGCAAACTGCTCCAAAGCATGAAAAGCTATCATCATTTAAGACGGCAGGCACCAAACTATTAATACCTGGATACACTTTTCAATTCATTAAAGGTTTATAACGGTTCTAGTTCTCACTTTATTGACAAACGGTGATTGTAGTTTGCCAGTAAAGCTGCAAAGTCCTCCATCAAGGTCATATGCCTCTGAAACAGTATTCTGATACCTGCAGTACAATCAAGTGAAAATCACTGCATAGCATAAATGATAAATCTATTACACCTAGAAATAGTGAAGAGTCTAAAATATTTTTTTTTGTTTAGATTTTTTTCAAAATCCTAAATCTTTACATAGATAATTTAATATATTGTCAAAATATTCAATAGTTGTTGTCAAGCTGATTTTGCTGTGCTGTTTAAAGGTTTTTTACATTTCTTTATAGGCTCATGAATGGAACAAAAACGATGAGCGTCTCCTCAGTGCAGTGGAGCATGGAGAGGCAGATAAAGTCACCTCCCTCCTGTCGAAGAAAGGAGCCTGTCCCACTAAGCTTGACAGCGAGGGCAAGTCTGCGTGAGTACTGGGAACGGAAGTTGCTCTCATTCCTATTTGATTAAGACATTGACTGCTCTAATTGGGACTTCTGATGGAGAGATTTAAGTTGTTGTTTTTTTGTTTGTTTGTTTTTTTAGCATCAATGGTGTTCATTTAGCAGTAGAAATTATAATCTAAACCTCACTTAAACAAATTTAGTCCTTCCTTCATCCCATCAACATTTTGTTTCATTTACATCAGTCTTCATTTTCCCTTATTTACCATAATAGGCACACAGATGTTCAGATGTGAATGCTTGATTTGTTTATGCTAGTCATCCAGTTTTAAAATGGTGTGTGATGCACATTTGAACCAAAAATGTCTGTTGAACCTCCTGTAAAGAGAGAGCACAGCTTTTCTGACTTCGTCATTTAGTAACTTTGTGTTATGCCTTAGAAGTGATATAAAGAAAACTTAAATACATATGTTATACTAACTAGTCCAAAGAACTTAAAATGCTTTGTTTTGTTGTTTTGGCAGAGATACTGTAATTATATTTTTTTTTATTGGAGCCTGATCCTGAATAATTACATGCTTGTGTCTATATTTTTTGGGGGGGAAATATACGTTTTGAAATGATGTGGACAGTTTTGTAGTGTTTGTAGGAATAAAAGGACGTATAAATCCACCATAAATTAATTTTCTTAACAAAATATTTGAACTACAGTCATGGCCAAAAGATTTGGTAATAATTCATATTGTTTCTAGATTATTTGTATTTGGCCCTGGCAAAAAATGACTAACATAATTTCACTAATTATATCATCATCAGCACATGGGAAGGCGTCAACAAGTACTAGTTATGATTCTATCATTCTGGTTAGATTAGATTAAAAGGTGATACGTGCTTCTTGTGTTAGCAATAGTTTCCTCCAAATAAATGTATATGTAATGATAAAAAAAGATTTGCAAAATCATAGCTTTGCATCAAAAAAGCATCCCAAATCCATCCATGTGTGGGGTTGCATTCATCCACGAGAGTGAGCTTTCTCACACTTCTGCACAAAAAACATGGCCAGAAATAAAGAAAGGTATTCACTTCCTGCTAGATCCACTTCTACCAACGATTCAGGAGCAGTTTGTTGAAGATTCATGCATTTTCCAGCATGATGGAGCACCATGTCACAAAGCAAGAATGATAATGAAGTGACTCTGAGTCTGAGATCATTACATTGAAATTTTGGATTCATGGCCAGGCAACTCCCCATATCTTAATCCCATAAAGAACCTGTGGTCCATCCAACTAATAAGGCAAGAATGGATCACCGTCAGTCAGGATTTGGCACCAAAGCCGATATCCAGCTTTCCAGAATGAATTGCAGAGGCGATGAACAATAAAGATCAGCGCTGTAAATATGAATTCTTTAAATATGTTGAATTTTTTTGCCAATAAAAGCCCTTTATACAAATGAAATGCTTATAATTATTTATACCTTAGAAACATTAAAGAATTATCTACAAATACTGAAGCTGCCAACTTCATTGGAAGTGACATAAACCAAATTTGTGTCACTTCCAAAACTTTTGGTTATGTTTGCTTGGATTTTTTCTGGTCTTAGATTGAATGAATATAAAATTAAATGTTCACAACAAATGTATGGAAGATTTGCAAACTTCAGTTCAGCGTGACAACATTTTTCTGGACTCTAAAAGACTTCCTAAAATATTGTGTCATGAAATTCATGAGAAGAATACTTTCTCTCAAATGATATCCAGTTAAATGTAATTTTTAACATATACGCAACCTTAAAAACATCAGTTATAAAGAAAGTATCAACATTCCTAGTAGCACAGCAGAGATGAATGAGTGATGAATGATGAGATGGATGAATAAGCTCCAGTGAATTCAGAGAGATGAGCTTGCTCTCTTCACTCTGTAAGTAATGAACTCAGACACTGCCGACCTGAATGAGTCTCCAGTGTCCTGCATTAGGACAGCTTGAGCTGAAGCGCTCTCATAGGCTCACAATAAATCCTTATCTTCCTATTTGAGAAGTTCATTGTATTTGAGTGCTTGCGCTCCAGAGTGTTTACGAGCCAGAGAGGCACATGTAGAACACAGAGCCTTCACAGTTCCAAACCGTCATAGTTGCCATGGAGATATAATTTCTCGATAATGGAGTCGGACACAAGACCCAGTGTGATTTGGTAGAAATATGCTCTTGTGACCATGCCATTTACCTTGAAAAAATGACTGCAAGAGAGCAATTGATAATATTAAAGGAACTGTATTAACTATAATTAATCATAAAATGGCCCTGATATGTCACTAGACATTAAGAAATCATGGTAATTTCAAATACTTATATCATTGCCAGCCAGGATATTGTCATTTAAAAGTTGTTGTTTCATTTTTGACATATCAAATGTCCTCATAATTCAAATGGCCTTAAAAACATACTAAATGATGTTTTTTTGAGAAAGTAAAAATGCAGAATGTTTCCTGTGATGGGTAGGTTTAGGGGCAGGGGCAGTGTAAGGGGATAAAAAATACGGTTTGTACAGTATAAAAACCATTACGCCTATGGAGAGTCCCTGTAAACCACATAGACCAACGTGTGTGTGTGTGTGTGTGTGTGTGTGTGTGTGTGTGTGTGTGTGTGTGTGTGTGTGTGTGTGTGTGTGTGTGTGTGTGTGTGTGTGTGTGTGTGGGGCAGACATAACAAAACGCAACGCGCATTTTCTGTTTGATCTGAGGCATAGTTGGAAAAAGTGAGAGCAGTCAGACGCGATGCAACAGCAAACATTAAAAGGGAAAGAAAAGGGTTGACATTAGCATTAATATTCTAAACCAAAAATGCAGTTATTGCCTACATAAGCTACCATATTTTTTGTTTAACTGTTATTAGACTCCAGAAAGAAAAGTGTGTTTTTTCACTGAGCACATTCTCTGCAGTCTAAGCGCGATGCACTGCAGCTAACTCTCGCTCATGTCTGGGGTAAATCATTAACACCATAACCCCTTACAGAACACGTGTTTTATTGAGCTAAATACATTACAATCGGCTAAAACTAATGCACATGTTACTTTCCTGAACAAGCGCGCTCCCGAGTCGTCCGTGTTCTTCACACTGTCCACGTGAATCACGGCCCAGTTCGGCGCGCACACGCAAAATACCGGCAGTTCAACAGGGAATGCGGATCTCTTAAAGGGGCCACACTATATTCCTCCTCGTGTAATATGGACCTCCTCCAGGTATGGTGTGGTTCTGATTTGCTCACTGGTACACATTAACAATTTTTCATACAAACTTTTCCCTGTTCTGAATTAAACTGCCAGTGTAAAAACTCCCTTTATATTGTTAAAATGAGAGAAATCACTACTTACTCATTATTTTTAAGTTTAGGCTTAAGAGACATGAACAATTTCTTAGATAAACATATCTATGACCTTTGATATGTCTAGTCTTCATGCTATATTGATTATTATTGAATAAGTATGGTTTCACTAATAATAAATGTACATTTGCATAAAGCATGCATATTTGTCCATACCATAGACCGTAAAAAAATATGGACGACTCGACATCATCCGTTTCCGCTTGTCCTATTTGAAGCTTTCAGGGAGCCTTGCACGGCGCGGACATCTTGGGACCGAGTCTGCGCAGTAGCGATTTCGGGACCGGAGTTGCGCAGTAGAGCGCAGGAAGTAGAGCAGGAAGTACAGTCGCGATATCAAACGCCCGCCCACACTCTCGCAGATGCAGAACAATTAATTATGTTGGTGTGAAATAAACAGTTATGGAAATGTAGAAATTAAAGCTAGAGCTCCAATCTGCTCCCAAAAATTTCGAAAAAAGTCCGTTAGTGCCTCAGTGACAACTTCACTCAGAGAAGCCGTCAGTCTCAGCTGTCAATCATGACGTCACACCCCCCGTTTTTATAGCATCAAATAACTAACTCAAACTAAACTTATTTTTAAAACGAACACCTGAAATGAAATCATCGTGATGATAACTGCCTTCAGTGACATAAACTAACTTTGGGGGAAATTTTTTGAAGTGTAATTTTATTATTTTGTTTGCCTCGCGTCCATTAGAAATCACAGAGGGGCGGCTATACTGGGACCGGTCACCGGGGGGCGATCGAGGCGCGAAAGCTTCAGTAAATGAGAGGGAGACTGCAGGCTTGGTCCATACCTATGTTGATTAGAATATTAAAAACTTAATTTAAACTTAATTTAAGATACATTTACAATTGCTAAAAAGATGCGATTAAATTGTGATTAATCGCGAGTTAACTCATGACAATCATGCAGTTAATCTCTATTTAATATTTTAATCGGTTGACATCCCTACAGTGCCCTCCACAATTATTGGCACCCCTGTTTAAGATGTGGTCGCGGACTTCTAAAAATTCTCCTTTTTTTTTAACAACATAGAACCAAAATGCAAAAAAAGAGAAAAATCCTACCTTTCGTTTTAGTACATTACTTTGGTGGTAAAAAAAAGAAAATCACAGATTTGGAAAGACTTTTTTTTTGGATATCGTATCGTGACGTATCGTATCGTAACCCTGGCATATCGAGGTGCATCGTATCGTGAGTTTAAGTGTATCGTCCCATCCCTACAAATTACAGACATTCTCTGCAATTATTACAAATCACCAGAGGTCCCCAGATAATACTAGTCCCGTGCGAGTAGGGCTAAAGATGCTTTTTCATTCATCAAACTTCCAGATCAGCATAGAATGATTTCTAAAGGATCATGTGACACTGAAGATCCACATGAGCCATCACAGGAATAAATGGCATAAAAAATTAAGATGCCATTCAAAACTGTAATCTTTTTTTATTTAATATTTCACAATATTACTGTATTTTTGATCAAATAAATTCAGCATTGGTGAGCATGATAAACATCTTTCAGAAACATTAAAAACAGTAGTTTGTATGCTGTTTATATATATATTTTATTTTTATTTTTTATTTTTTGTAAAAAGAAAATTACCTTGCATATGTGTTTTTCATGGGTCCTAATACAATTCTGAAGCTTAGTGTATTTTGACAACAATGTTAATTGCGGTTTTGTGCTCCACTTGTTTCTCATAATGAAAAGGATTGATCTAGTGTCACTCATTCACAATAAAGTGCTTTACAATTGCCTTAGGACAATATATATGCATATATGTAGAGCATGCAGTCAATGACCTAACTTTTTAAAAGGGACCTCTATTTACTCCATGTAGGTTACAGGCAAGTTATACATGACATAAAAACTGTCCAAATGTAAGTGGCATGGCTAATCTGTAACTAAAATTAAGTGTGTAAGGCCCCGCCCAATCATCCCAACGGCGGCTTACGATTAGCAGGTGATGGTTTCTTGCACGTTCATGCTTTTCAGCGGGGCAAAGTAATTTAATTCCAATTTATCATTTATCATGACCTTGAATTTAGGTTAGAATGCAGATTGGTTATTAGGTCAATTGTATAAAAATTTAACTACACATTTGATTGTTCTATTTAATAGAGCATGTTATATTTGTTATTCTGTTTAACTCTTTACTCTTATTGAAATCATTAGGTTCTCAGAGTCGCACAGGGTCCTCGCACTCGCTGTTATACAAACTCGCAAGTCCGATCATTAACCAGAGGCTATAGCTAAATCCATTTAGCAATGCCGCCCATGCTTGCTATTGTTAAAAAGTATCCATGCAGCCCCCTACAGTTGCCTATATAACAACTTAGTAACCAGAGGTTAGGGCCAGTATCAAAATAATGCCATATTATCTCAATAGTATTTTATCTGGCCCACTATAATGCTACTGCATAACAATTTAAAGTCGAGCAGTTGGTCAGAAATCTAGAAACTCTCCAGATGTGCCCCGTGCTCCATACAATCCAAGATCTAGTATGTGCTTAACCCTTGTCGCAGAGTTGTGATAACAAAGGATACATCATAATGCACTAAAATCAATAAATTAAAAATAAGTTAGAATATATCAAATACAACAATTAATTATTAGTCAGATAAATGTAATGCACCAATTACACAATCAGTTCAAAGATAATACGTGACATCAAATGCTCTAAAATAAAGAGTTAAAGATGGATACCTGATTTCGGAAAATTACATAACACCGAGTGTCTAGAAGACACGCAGCGTTACAGGCTGACCTGTGTAAAGGATCGGCCCTGACCCGTTTGCAACATCTCCTTAAACACCAGACCAAGACTTCTTTCAAATGTAAACATGAGTTTAATGGAAATTCACATTAATTATGACTCCAGACCTGCAGTTTACACCCCACTGAAGACAGGAGGCAAAGACCACATATTGGGTGAATTTTAACATGTGTAGGGGGGAGATTAGGGAGAGGGGAATGAAATGTAAATTAAGGTAATTCTTGGGGGATTAGTTTAGTGTGACGTCTCGGATGTGGACATTAAATGCACAAGAGGGAGTTCAGATGTTAATTTCCTTTGTTTTCTCAGAGAGTTGCCATCTCCTATAGTTCTTCTATCAGTTTCTCCAATCTTACAAGTGTTAATGACACTTTTCCCCCCACTTTCTTTCTCAGTCTGCACGTAGCAGCCACACAAGGCCAAGCAGAGTGCCTTGCTGTCATTCTGGCTCACGGGGCTGATGTTTCTCTACAGGACGCTTCAGGTTGGTTACAACTAGATCAACATGTTTTCTTGCATTACTTTTAGGTTACGTCAGTAATGCATAATGAATAAAATATGTAAATATTTTAAAATATAAAGTATGTAAAATATCTATGTTAATAACAAGCCTTGTTTTCTACTTTTAACATCAGGGTTTACCGCTTTACACCTTGCTGCCAAAAACAACCATCCTGAGTGTGCCAAAAAGTTGCTTCAGGTAATATTTTCAATTGATTTGTGTATTATAGACCGAGAGTTTAATGTACACACAGATGGAGGGAATGCTAATGGGAACAACAGCCATGTCCGTTGTCATGCTATGTGTGCCAACTAAACAAAGGGAGCAGATTTTGTTCCTGCAGTTTCGTAAACTAGCAAATACCACGGCCTCCCTCTGTGATCTTGGAGAAGAGTTGCATGTTTGGATCTGTGTGTGGGCAAGTTGGCATGTTCGAAGACTCCCCTCGGTTTGCTGAAGCACCTTCTCTAGTCTCTCTTTTATTATCATAGGCGACTCATTCCCCACTCCATGTGATTCTACTAGCGCTGCACATATCTGAAATATCCAGTCTGTCAGCTCCGTTCACTAAAAGAGGCTTTAATATTAACAGTTTAATGCTGCACCAGAAATTGTACTTGCACTGTAAGAGTGATAAATCTCCCCCCCAAATTTTTATGAAAATGGTGAGACAGACTTAAAAATGTTTGAATGTCATTTAATTGGATAGTCTTTTTGTCAATGTTTTGCATGAAAAGTGTGATTGTCTTTTTTTTCTTTTTAAATATATATCCCTTTATGTATCTAATTGATACATTCATAAATATTTAAAGTGTTCAGATTTTTTTTTTTTACTTTTGAACAGTAAATCTGTGGTTTCAGAGCAGCATATCATCGAATGTTACACAACCCTCACAAAAAATTCTATGACTTTTGAGAATAGGACTACACAAGCCTTGTGAGGCATATACAGTCTTATTCAAAATAATAGCAGTACAATGTGACTAACCAGAATAATCAAGGTTTTTAGTATATTTTTTATTGCTACGTGGCAAACAAGTTACCAGTAGGTTCAGTAGATTGTCAGAAAACAAACAAGACCCAGCATTCATGATATGCACGCTCTTAAGGCTGTGCAATTGGGCAATTAGTTGAAAGGGGTGTGTTAAAAAAAATAGCAGTGTCTACCTTTGACTGTACAAACTCAAAACTATTTTGTACAAACATTTTTTTTTTTCTGGGATTTAGCAATCCTGTGAATCACTAAACTAATATTTAGTTGTATGACCACAGTTTTTTAAAACTGCTTGACATCTGTGTGGCATGGAGTCAACCAACTTGTGGCACCTCTCAGCTGTTATTCCACTCCATGATTCTTTAACAACATTCCACAATTCATTCACATTTCTTGGTTTTGCTTCAGAAACAGCATTTTTGATATCACCCCACAAGTTCTCAATTGGATTAAGGTCTGGAGATTGGGCTGGCCACTCCATAACATTAATTTTGTTGGTTTGGAACCAAGACTTTGCCCGTTTACTAGTGTGTTTTGGGTCATTGTCTTGTTGAAACAACCGTTTCAAGGGCATGTCCTCTTCAGCATAGGGCAACATGACCTCTTCAAGTATTTTAACATATGCAAACTGATCCATGATCCCTGGTATGCGATAAATAGGCCCAACACCATAGTAGGAGAAACATGCCCATATCATGATGCTTGCACCTCCATGCTTCACTGTCTTCACTGTGTACTGTGGCTTGAATTCAGAGTTTGGGGGTCGTCTCACAAACTGCCTGTGGCCCTTGGACCCAAAAAGAACAATTTTACTCTCATCAGTCCACAAAATGTTCCTCCATTTCTCTTTAGGCCAGTTGATGTGTTCTTTGGCAAATTGTAACCTCTTCTGCACATGCCTTTTTTTTAACAGAGGGACTTTGCGGGGGATTCTTGAAAATAGATTAGCTTCACACAGACGTCTTCTAAGTGTCACAGTACTTACAGGTAACTCCAGACTGTCTTTGATCATCCTGGAGGTGATCATTGGCTGAGCCTTTGCCATTCTGGTTATTCTTCTATCCATTTTGATGGTTGTCTTCCGTTTTCTTCCACGTCTCTCTGGTTTTGCTCTCCATTTTAAGGCATTGGAGATCATTTTAGCTGAACAGCCTATCATTTTTTGCACCTCTTTATAGGTTTTCCCCTCTCTAATCAACTTTTTAATCAAAGTACGCTGTTCTTCTGAACAATGTCTTAAACGACCCATTTTCCTCAGCTTTCAAATGCATGTTCAACAAGTGTTGGCTTCACCCTTAAATAGGGGCCACCTGATTCACACCTGTTTCTTCACAAAATTGATGACCTCAGTGATTGAATGCCACACTGCTATTTTTTTGAACACACCCCTTTCAACTAATTCAACTAATTGCCCAATTGCACAGCCTTAAGAGCGTGCATATCATGAATGCTGGGTCTCATTTGTTTTCTGAGAATCTACTGAACCTACTGGTAACTTGTTTGCCACGTAGCAATAAAAATATATACGAAAAACCTTGATTATTCTGGTTAGTCACATTGTACTGCTATTATTTTGAACAAGACTGTAGCTATTTATATTTTATTTCTGGCTTTTAAATGTTTAAAAAAAAAAAGATGTAATTCAATGACATCTTAAACACCATAAAGGTCCACAGTATGTAAGTTTCACTGCTAGAGGTCACTTTTTCAAAACAATAACAAAGGCATAGCTCAATGATGCTTTGAAAGAGTGTGGAATCATGGGAGTTGTCATCAATCCGCAAGACTCCTTTCCTGAACTTGATCTTTGTTACAGTTTCGGTTGATCGTGCGACTGTGAAAAAATATTTAGGCGCACCAGTGCGAGTGACCCAATCGATTCTCATGAATGGATGTGTAACACAATCGGAATAAAAACTACAACTTCTAAAGTGCATCAACACTGAGAAACCGTTAGGCTACGTTTCCTACTGCAATCAACTGCTTTTCATGCCTTCAGTCAGCAGAATAAGTGCAAAAACGTGTGCGAAAGACTACATTTCAAACAACGATTGTTTACGTGGTGAAATGGGTGTGACGATGCAGCCATGCGCACTTTACCAGACACCTCACGCAGCACGCTGCTGATTTACAGCCAAATCAAAATGAACTGGAAATACCACATTTGGATTATCATAAACAAGCTCAGAAATTAGCGGATGCTTGGGGCAAAAATGCCATCAAAAAATAATTTATTTGAGTTTATTATTACTTGAGTTTAATCTTTATCACACATGCTATTTCAAAATATACTTTGAGCTAGTATATCATAAAGATTTTTTCCAAACCGTGTTTTTTGTCTTATCCTGAAATACTATGGTACACATAAAATAAGTGTTTGTATTCCCGCTGCAGATTAGCACAGTATCTGCAAGACTCGCCTTAAGCCCCTTTCACACTGCACGTCGGACCCGCAATATTCCCGGAAGATTGCCGGGTCGCCTTCTGTGTGAAAGCAACCACGTTCCGGGATTGATTACCGAATTCGACCTGGGTCGGGGACCTAGTAGTAATGCGGTATTCGACCCGGGACGAGCGCTGTGTGAACAAAAGCTGAAACTAATGCCGCAACGTGTACGTAGTTATCGTGTGATTCCTAGAGCTTGTTTTTTCAATAATACAACCCTGCAGTGCCAGAAGAGCTAGTCGGTGTTTTAAATGCAGAGAGTGTTCGTATACAAAAGAAACTAAAATTAAACAAGTAGAAATGATGTGCAAACATGACACAAGTCAAGACCACGGAGCTCCTAACTATCCGCGCTGAAGCTGAGATCGCTCGCCATTATACGTCACATCCGGATGTCACGTGTCAACTCGACCCGGGACCGTTAAGCGTTGTGTGTGAAAGCGCACATATTACGATATTTAGCTGGCAGTGTGAATGGGCCAAATCTAGCGGCCCGGGAACAAATGCCGGGTCGCATTATCCGTGTATTTGCCGGAATCGCAGTGTGAAAGGGGCTATAGACACAAACAGAGAGAAGTAGATCCAGCTGCAATGTTCTTCCACAAGACGCATACGGTTCTGTTTGTAAAGAGCCAGAGCGCCAAAAGTTACGGCTTGCTATTGCTCAGAATATTGATTGTATATGTAATACTGATCTTGTACAAAAATCCAATAGACAAGTTGATATTAAGTAACAACGTTTTAGCAACAACCTAGTCTAGGTTGTTGCTAAAAGGTTGTAGTCTATTTGTGAAAATCAAAGCCACACCAGAAATGTATCGCATCTCCAAGCGATTCGATTCAAATTAATCTGTGTTTTGAACTATTGACTGAATGAATTGCCGCCTGGCGATTTTATTTTCATATTTATACTTTGCATTTATACTTTTTATTTAAAATATGAAACATTTAAATTTTAAAGTGTAAATATTTAAAGTGTACATATTTCTAAATTCAGAAACTTATATGTAAAAGATTCATACAACATTTACCCATGAGCTATTAAACACTATGTAAATGTGTCTAAATCCCACTTCAGATAGAGCTTCTGTGCCACTTCTGCTGTGCAAAGATGGATCTTTTGATGCATATCTCATTTAATTGGAAACAGTCTGAATGTATCTAATTGTTCTAACTGAAATTATTGTTTAAATTAACATTTTAAAAACAACTTTTCTATTTTAATTTAAGAAATTGACAGATGATGCCTACATTCAATAAGATTAGAAAATATCGCTCTTATAATGGTAAAAATGCCCCTGGACATTAATTTAAAAGGAGAAATATTGTCCTGTAATAGGAAAGTTATAATTGGAATCTGTTTGGATTCGAATATGTCCTAAATTTTTGACTGTGCTCCTAATACAGTCAAATTAGGAGCACAGTTTTTTTTTATTAGTAGTTTTTATTTTAAATAAAAAGTCCATGCAAAGTATAAATTAGCCAACATAGGAGCACGTGTGCTATGTGCTCCTCAAGAAAAAAAGTTAAAATACATTTGCCCTGTTAAAATACATTTGAGTGCGTTGAAAGTTATGTTATAAATTGTGCATTCGCTCTCTGACTGCTATGAGACACTTGTAGCACCCTGCAGTAAGCTTGATCTTTATTAAAATATAATATTAATAAAAGCTGGATGACTTGTGTTGCTAAATGGCATGTAATTTATTTAAAAATATTGTATGGTTGAGAAAATGCTGTTAGCCACTTGACAAAATATAAGACAAAATATAAAACATAAGACATTTCTTTCAAAAAAAATCAACCAACCTTAAATGTGTTCTACGAGTAAAACATTTGAAATTTTGAATGGTGTCTTCCCCTTCACACAGCCAGGCCACATGTTGAATTCATTAGCCTTTTTCTTCTGGAGATCCTGTGAAACAGAAAAATTACTGTTGCACAAATAAAAGGGCCTGGCCATAGTAATCTGGTTTCATCAAGCAATCATAGATGAAAACTCCTTACCTGGCTTCCTAAATACAAAAATGTTTTAATATACCTAGTGCCTTGAGATTCTGCTGAAATGTTCCCTGAAAATGAAAACTACTTGCTAGGCAATTTTTCTTGTTGATTGAATGGCTGGTAATTTCTAATGACAAAAAGTAAATTGGTTTATCTAGACATACAAGACAAGTTATTTAAAGATTAAAAAGGGACATATGGAATGTTGCTTACATGATAGTAGCAGAATATATTTGAGGTTTAATAGCTGGCACTGGCAGTCATATGTAATGGACATCCATATTAGGCACATTTTTAATCTGATTGGCTACTGCAGTCAGGTTTAATATATTACACATTCTCTCCTTGGATGATTCCTGTCAAATAAATGCCTTGTGTCTGTTCATCCATGAACACTGGCCTGACATGCTGCTAAATGTTTAATAGGAGCACAAATCATTAACGTGCACCAAAAAAACCCGCCTGGTGAAAGTGTAGCTGTTTTGTTTGAAGGGTTTTAATTGGTATCTAGCAGTGCCTTCTGGGTAGAACATGTCATAGTGGTTTTAGATAATGTGTTAGAAGCAATAATCTAATGTTTTTCCTTCTACAGACTAAGTGTGTTGTGGATGCGCCTGACAGCTCAGGGAAAATGGCTCTTCATCACGCAGGTGAGGTGCAAATTTTTCTTGTTTTAAAGATTATTCTTTTTACTTGAATACTTCTCAACTCAGAGAGAAACCCTTCAAGGACAAGCAACATGCTTTATCTTCAGTATGTCTTGTTTTCTTTCATTTATTGTTGGTTTATTGATTTTGTTCTCAGTTTGTTCAGAGTGGTGTCTTGGTGCAAATGTTTTTAACATTAACCCCACGGCACCGTTATTCCACTCACAAGTACAGAATGACATGTTATTGTGGACCATTTGTTCCAAATTGCCAGGCAGTGAGGGCAAACCCAAACAAAATCATGTTTTTATTTGTGGATGGACACTCTGTAAAAAAAAAAGAAAAAAAAAAAACATTGCTCCCTAGCAAAAAAAAAAGCTACATTGTCCTTTTCAGTCTGTAGAAAATAGTAAAGAAAAAAACTCACAGTGTGTTGGCTTTTAATTGAGCCTTTTTGTCAGCGGTGAGGTATTGAACTGGGGTGGGATCGGCCACGAAGAGTAAGGTAAGGTCTTCTGACAGGATGCAATTTATCCTGCAGAGAAAAACAAGAATCAAAACATGGTTTCATACAGACAACAAAGCAGATAAACTGATGAGAGGGTGCATTTATGACCATCTACAGCTTGAGAGTAATGGCCGTGATTGGTTGAGAAACAGAACAAAGTGTGATTTTTAAAGGGGGCACTAATCATTTTTGGGGAATAGGCAGTGTCACACTATAAGCCTAGTTTTGGTCTCAGTGGGAAAGCCTGAAGGTGTAACAGAGGCCAGCGAGTAGTCACTGTGCAAAAAAACCTAAAGGCGGTTCGAACAGGAGGGGTTACATTGGTGCTGTGACCCGGATGGGAGTGAGGTTTAAGGGAGTGAATGTAACAAACCGAGGCCGGCTAGTAGTCACTGTGCAAGTAATTCTCACTCCTTTGACCTCAAGAGATGCTCAAGTGACTGGCGGTTCGAACAGGAGAGCTTACATTGACATGCTGTTAATCCCATGTTTATATATATTAAGGCCGAGCAATTTTATCGATTATGCGATATAAATCGTTATTTCTCCCCCAAGATTTTTAAGCCGCAAGTATCGATACATAAGTCCCATTCTATTGCCATAACCTTCTGTGATCTCATGTGACTTCGGGTCAAACAATCTGACAGAAAGATATGTAGAATAGTATTGCATTTGCATTATAAATATAATATTATGAAAACACCCAACAAGTCATAAAGAACACTGACAAACCATATATTATCGCAATTGTGTTTTTATTGTCTTCAAACGTGTCTATCTGCATGTTATAGCGATCTCTGGTTTGTTTATGTCAGGGAGCTCAATGTCACATGGTTTGTTTCTTCTTTATGGGTGCCATATATGGACTGAATGTGCACAGGGCACCCTCAGGCTGCCAATATGAACTGAAAACGTAGCACATCAGAGTATGCAGCGCTAATAATGATACATCCATGGAGTTTGGACAAATATTGAATAAATAATAGTTCTCTGTATAGAAATTTAACTCAAACATATGAGAATCTATCAATATTTCTCCACATCTGTACACTTTTGAACTAAAAGCCCTGAGGGATGTTGTTTTGTTGCAAGTCTTCATGACGACAACAGAGGAGTTTTTTTATGAGTGAGAGCAGATGACGCGCATATTACAATCAAAAGGTAGCGATGCCGGTTTTCATATTCATAACTCCTGACACATATTAACTCATTACGGTCACTATAATACTTTGAGAATAAAACGGAGGTAAAAAAAAAAAAAACCTCCATAGATTTAAAAACAACAAAAAACTTTTTAAAACCCCATTGTTAATTGCAATACTGGACTGGTTTCAATAAATGAAACACATTTTCTCAACACATCTTTGATTCATTTTATCCAGCATTTGCAAGCTGTAGACTCTCTGTCCAGTCAGAGACATAATTGTGTAATTGATGTTTTTAGGTTTCAGTTCAATTAATTCAATCCAAGTAAATGGAACACTCGCAAGATGTCACCAAAATCACCCCAATCTTTCAGAAAATGATTTAAGTGTATCAAAACATATAGAATCGTATCGTTGGCTGAATATCGTGATAACGTACCATGCGCTGAATATCGTCTATGGTATCGTATCTTGAGATTAGTGTATCGCTACAGCCCTGATATACAGTCCCTGACAAAAGTCTTGTCGCTTATCTATTTTCTAGAAATACCTGATATTAACCTGACTTTTAATTAATTAATTGGTGTTAGAAATAGCTCATATGAAAAGCTAAAACCCTCCCAAATGATGTTTAATGCACTGAAATAAATAATTTTCATAGAAAAAATATTTATCATTTAATCAAGACAGAAAGGTCAAATTTTGGCAAGACAAAAGTTTTGTCGCCTATACAGAAATTGAACAAATTTACTGCAAATACAAAAATATGTCAGCAAATTAAGTTGTGGTGCTGTGAGATCCAAATTTAATATCTTGTATGACTTCCATGAGCTTGAAACGACTGCATCCATGTGGTTTGGCAAGGATTCATACAATTAATGATGAAGTCGTCAGGAATAGCTAAGAAAGCAGTCTTGCATGCCTCCCAGAGTTCATCAATATTCTTTGGTTTCGTCTTCCATGCGTCCTCTTTCATCCTACCCCACATATGCTCAATGATGTTCATGTCTGGTGACTGGGCTGGCCAATCCTGGAGCATCTTGATCTTCTTCGCCTTGAGGAACTTTGATGTGGAGATGGAAGTATGCGATGGAGCACCGTCCTGCTGCAGAATTTTGCCTCTTTTATGATTGGGAATAAGAGGTAGCTAAGATTTCTTGGTATTTTAGACTATTGATGTTGCCTTCCACCCTGCAGATCTCTCGCGCACCCCCCCCCCCCCCCCTCCTGGATGTAACCCCAGACCATGATTTTTCCGCCACCAAACTTCACTGTTTTCTGGGTGAATCTCGGATCCATTCTGGCTCCAGTAGGTTTCCTGCAATATTTGCGGCGACTGTGGTGTAATTCAACAGAAGATTCATCTGAAAATCCACCTTCTGCCACTTTTCCAGCATCCATCCTTTTTATCAGGCTGTGGGCCTTGGCAAATGCCACACGGTTTTTCAATTGTCTTTTGTTTAGTGCTGGCTTCTGGGCACTGATTCGACCATGGAGGCCATTTCGAGACAGAATCCGACAAACTGTTCTGGTTGACACAGTGACTTCAGGTGACCAGGTCTCGTGGAGCTCTGCTGCAGTGGAAAATGGGGTGGCCTTGGATTTTCGAGCCAACAAACGGTCCTCTCGAGCAGTTGTCTTGCGGGGTCTGCCTGACCTGGGCTTGTCAAAAACGTCTCCAGTCTCTTCAAATCTTTTTTTTATCCTCTATACTTGACGCTGAGTCACATTGAAGGTGTCTGCCACATCAGCAGTGGATCTGGTCTTCAGCCTCTTGATAATCAAAACTTTAGTCTAAGGGTGAATCTTAGGCATGTTTGCAGAGGTCTAGTTGCAGTTTACCAAGCTGTGAATATTAGAATACTTTTTGAAAGTTTAGTTTTTCACTGAAATATTATCACAAAAGCTGGTGGGATTAAAATGAGCCATTTCTTGTAAAAATATCTTGATTAGAAATATATTTCAGTGGCACTTTAGGTCAATTTGTACACAAGCGACAAGACTTTTGTCAGGGACTGTATATGTGGAGGTAAAGAACTTATTATCTGATCTAGGGCTGGCCGATAAAATCATAACGATATGTATTGCGATAGACACATAATCGATATCAATAAAAAAAAATATGTTCGATAAAACGTTTCATAATTGACTTTTTTTGACGGAAGAAACAGAAGTTGTGACGGAACTTTAGTTGCATGATCAGGCACTCACTTGCCTTTATGTTATTCTTTGAAACAATATGGAGAGGTACCCTTCATCAGTGCCTTATGAAAAAGCATCTAAACGGTACAAAGAAATAAGGGGAACTGCATCTTAATATTAAGAGTTAATTGTTATGTGTTCATTGTGATTTTAGACTTATGTTAACATATTTATTATTTGAGTGTTTTCCATGGTTGTGTTGACATTTCTGCCTTTATAACTGAGAAAATTTTAATCAGAGGAAGGCTAGGTTAAAAATAAAAATGTTTACATGTAATATTTTTTTCTCCTGGTCCTTGTTTTAAATAGGTCATAAAAAAATCTAATTATTGATTTTAACCAAAATGAAATGCTTATATCATGTTACACTTTTACCCCCAGATCAGCCATAACCCCCAGCCCTAATCTGATCTCTCTTTCTCTCTCCCGTAGCTGCCAGCGGAAACACTGTGATAGTTCAGCTTCTGTGCGAGCATAAGTGTCACGTCAATTTCAAGGACTCGGTATGTATGAGTCTTATAAGAGCTATCTTAACTGCTGGGAAAATGGTATTTCTGCGTTTCTCTGCATGTGTTTTGCTGCATCTCAGAGCTGCCTGTGGCCTACCTCAAACATGCACATTGTCAAGCACAACTCCTCAAAGACTGTTCTCTGTGGGTTTGAATCCGTGTTTGGCTGCATTGATTAAAATCCCCATGGCACACTTGAGGTCTCTGTTACTAGGAGATGGCCTGTACAGTGTTGTTTTTTTACTTTTCTTCTACATTGAGTTTTCTTTTATTCCTTCAAGAGTCTAACAGTGCTTCTTTTAAATGGCTTCTGTCTGATTGATGAGAAGAGCACTGAATAGCAGTACAAAAAGAACTTGTATTCTGTGCTTGCAGGTAGTAAGCAATTTTTTTTTTTCCGTAGCTTAATCTACTACAAATATCTCTGGCATCTTTTGGTATAGTAAACATTTAGATTGCCATACAATATTATATATTTAGGGAGTTTGAATTAATTACAAATATTAGTGTTTAATAATATTGTTTAAAATTATTTATACAATATAAATATGAATTCATATTTAATATATTGGCTCATATTAACTTGAAACTGAGAGTGTGTGAGTCTATATATATTAGGGATGCAACAATACAGTTAGTCCACAGTTCAATACATACCTCTGATTTTCGGTTTGGTTCGGTTTTTGCTCTTCTTTTCTTAGGCGACAGAAACAGAAAGAGGTTAAGGAGAAATTAATTTTTTTATTGCAATACTCTTTACTTAAAAGACTTGCAAGACTCCTTACTTAAACTTAAAACTTTTAGACTTAAAAACCCTTTTACACATTCCTAGTGTATTGTATAATATAAAATAAATATAAAGATTTACAGTGGCATCTCAGAGACTACAGCAGCATTTAAGTATAAAATTGAATGAAACTGAATTAAAACTACATAGTTTAAAACTACATATAAATATTTAAAACGGAGAGAAATAGAAATAATTAATTAAATGCAAAACCGCAATTCATTAGCGCGTATTGAACCGTGAATGCCGTACCGAATGGCTCAATATTATATTGAGAATTGTGGCATATATATACACACATAAATACATACATACATACATACATACATACATACATACATACATATGTGGTTTGTTAGTTTTAGCATCAGCCTAGCTTCATGTTAATATTTAACCATCATCCTATAGATAAATTATTAGATACATAATTAAAATGCTTAACAACTTTAGATAACTCAAGGAAAATATTGGCTCATCTAAAGATATGTATACTATTTTGTTAAAGTTAAACAGTCACACTACTAAAACTCAAGATATTTATCCATTGCTCATCACACTGATTTTACTTTGTCCTCTGTGTCAGAAATTCATTAATATGCATATGCGTAATTTGGCTACTTTAAGAAGTAAACAAAACAAAAAAATTCTATTCGCCATTCATTGGGTGGATTGAGCTGTTCCTGTAATGTATTTTCTAATTCAGAAATAATTACACAATTATTCCCAGTTATTCTTTAATAGTACCGTTTTCTGTTAAGACTCACAGCACTTTTATCCCAGAGATTAGACTGACTGCAGTGAAGGATGAGCGACCCTGATGCAATTTAAGAGAAATATTTCATGCTAATAATCCATCAAACTGAGGTGTTTTCTCAGGGGAGACCACTGGAAGAAAGAGGCAATGGCTAATCAACCTGTATTAAGTAGGGCTGTCAAGCAATTACATTAAAAAAATGTAATTAATTACGTGTTGATTAATTAAGAAATTACCGCCAAAAGATCATTTAAATTCATTATTGTGTTAAAAGAGAAAAGCATTATATAATACAAAGCATATTTAGAAAAAAAATATTTAATTTGATTCAAGACACCTTTATGTGTCTTTCCTGTAGCTCACGTCTTTCCTGTAGTTCAATGAGTAGAGCATGGCGCTAGCAACGCCAAGGTCATGGGTTCGATTCCCAGGGAAAGCAAGAATTGACAAAAATGTAAAATGTGTACCTTGAATGCAATGTAAGTCGCTTTGGATAAAAGCGTCTGCCAAATGCATAAATGTAAATGTAAATGTTATGTTAGCTTGACAAGCCAGACCCACATCAAGATGTTTGGTCTGGAAACTCACCATTGACAGCTCAATCTGCGGGGCGGGATAAACGGTTGTCTTTCAAACTCCCTCTGCACAGAATAGGATAGCGCTACAACCAACCAGAGCAACGTGAAGCGAAGCTAGTTGACAGATTAAACTTTCGCCGTATCCTGTCGGCAAAACTCTGAACCTATTTTTCCTTTTTAAGGATGACTTCAGTGCCATTCTTTGTTCTTTTCTCAGAGAAAAGCTCAACTCCAAGTCTTCCAGAGTTGTGGCCAAAGCTGAATCGAAAGACCGCCGTTCGCCAGCTTCTGTGTTTACTAGTAACACACAAGCGCAACTCTGCCGTCATTATGTTAAGCCACGCCCACTGACTCTATACACGATGTGATTGGCCTGACCAGAGTTTGGTTTTTACAGCTCAGAAGTGTATTGAGAGTTGCTAGACGATACTCGCGGGAGATTAGATTTGCTGCCGCTAGGGTGCATCTAGATTTCTAGGCTACCTTTGTTATATATATAAAATATAAAAATTCAGAGGCTGCATATGAATTGATGTTTAGATATATTTTACAGACCAAAACAGTTTGGTTACTAATATTCTTCAATATATATTCTTTTGTGTTATACAAAATAAAAATGGCATGAGGATGAGTAAATGTAAATAAACAGAATTGTAAGTTTTGGGCAAACTATCCCCAAAATATGAAGTTATTTTCTTAAATAAAGTGATGGTCTAAATTAGAAACTAAAACTACCAGTATATTGTGATAATGTTAAATGAGTAAGTCATCGAGTCATTCATTAAATTCTTTCAAAAAGGCTGATTCATTTAGGAATTAAGTAAATGACTCTCTTTATGACTGGCCAATTGAATCATTTGTTCACCCAATTGATTTATCAATACGCAGATTAATTCAGAAACTAACGCTGATTTGAAGTGGTGCTGCGCAGACAGATTGGTGTATGACATCAAAGTACAGAAAGAGCGATTAGAAATCTCACAAAACGGCACCGCCTGCTTTTTAATCATTCTTGCGGTACCTACTTTGTTGTTTTGTCTAATTATTTATAATGAGCTGCTTTATTAAGCATAACTTCCTTTAAAGTCCATTTTTGCAGGGAGCAGAACAGGAATAATTTTTTTATATTTTTGCATTATGCATAAAAAGGTCCCACATCATGTCTTTCATAAACCCCTGTGCTTATCTGGTAGATAAGTAGCCTTTGTCTACCATGTGACATTATCACTTATTCTCTAATTCTCACATCTCAATTGTCATTGGCAGCTCAGATTAAATTAAATGTTTTTTTCTCTTTTCAAGATGTATATTACTCAGAGACAGAGGGCCGGTGTGGGAGGCAAACCCTCAAGCTGTGACTCTCTCATTTCGATAGCCATGACTAAAGAGCTTCAGCAGTCAGAAATGAGAGAGAGAGAGAGTCAAAGTAGATGTGAATCAGAGGCTGCTTCTGCTTACGGTCACTGATTATCCACTGTTGTCATCCTCTGAGGCAAGCTTGGCACATCCATGGCCACTCAGCCCATTGCTTTGAACATTGCGTAAATACCTGCTTTCTCTGCAAAATTATTAAGTGTAGCCCAACTAATGTCCCATTAGCATTCTGGGCTCAAGCACAAATAATTGAGCTTTGATGCCCACTCAGAAAACACTGGGCCTAATTTTCAAAATGTAGACTGTTAGTAATGAGTCCAGTGATGTGTGCCTTTTTCTTTTTTCCATTTAAACTCCTCTTGGAGTTTGCCTTTGAGCTGGAAAGTAGATGGAAAACCTTCATCCACCAACAGCTTAGCAAAAGCCACTTTAGAAAACTCACACCTGGCACTTTTCTTATTATTTTCCCTTGTAGCATATGGGATGTTCATAGTTTTTTTATTTTATTTACAGTGCAGAAATACATTGAGGATACAGAATAACAGGATTTTAAACCAAAAATGACAGTTCTGTAATCATTTACTCTTGCTCATGTCATTGCGAACCCATTTGACTTATTTTTGAAGGCTGTTTTTTCATGTGGCTTCAATTAACAGGACCTGACACACACACACACACACACACACACACACACACACACACACACACACACACACACACACACACACATGTCTGGTGCGCTATCTTTGTGGGGACTTGCCATAGACGTAATGGTTTTTATACCATACAAACCATATATTCTATCCCCTACACTGCCCCTGCCCCTAAACCTACCCATCACAGGAAACTTTCTACATTTTTACATTTTCAATAGAACTCATTATGTATGATTTATAAGCTTTTGTACCCATGGGGACCTCAATTTAGGTCCCCACGGTGACACGAGTCCCCATGAGTCTGTGTGCATTCAGGTTGAAGTCCTCACCAGGATCCTGGAAAAACATGTACACACACACACACACACACACACACACACACACACACACACACACACACACACACACACACATACAAACAAACAAACAAACAATATTGTCTTGTTTGTTTTGTTTCAGAGAGGAAAGAAAGGTTTCGGGTTTGAAATGACAATTTTCATTTTTGGATGAATTATCCCTTCAATAAACAAATCAGACCAAAAAAAATCAGAAAATATGCAAAAGAAAAAATGGACCTGTAGGGGAAATCAGCTTGTCACAGGGGCAATACCCTTAACCCTCTAAATGCATTTTAAATCCAGTCTTAAATGTATATATAACACAGATGGGTCTCTATCTGTCTTGGTAATATTAAACTTTCCTGATATTACTGTAACAATTATTAAATAATAAAATTAAGCCCATTTTGTTACCTTTGGAGTGTGAAAGGGTTCAACATGAGCAAATGTTTTATACCATCATCACTGTCCTCGTCAGAGCTCATTTCCCAGTACATTCAGCATCTGGCTCATTTGCCACCTCAAAACTATTTCCAAAATATCATTCTCAACATCTTCAAAGTCAATATTTTGATGGCTCGCAGCTTCTTCACCAGATCAATCACCAAGTGACAGTGACACTAATATTTGATTGCATTCAGTTCTTGCTCTGCAGTAAATCACTGAGCCATTTCAAGTTTTGCTGATGATATGTCCTATTCTTTTGTTTTCTGCCTTAGTAACTGTGAGCATAATGTCACTTCATCATTGTGCATCAGATATTGCCACCTTTTGGAATAAAGGTGAATTGCACTTATTCAACATCAATGATTCAGTGCAGAAAAAATATACAGTGTCTATTTACACCAAGTGAAAATAGCGAGCTTTGTTGGAAAGTGCTATTCGATGTGTTTCTCAGTGTCTTCAGTGGCGTAATCAGTAGAGCGTAAGGCTCATGGCGCGATCCACCCGGTTTCAAATCCACCTTTTGCTAAGCTTGCTCTTCTCCCTTTTCCCATCACATATCTCATCACAAAGGCATTTACTTCTAATAAAATGAAAAAAGTGTTCTAAAATTGGGAAATAAAGTGCCCAACAAAATGTTTAATAATAATAATAATAATAATAATAATAATAATAATAATAATAATAATAATAATAATAATAATAATAATAGAGTATTTATTAGGGAAGGGTTAGGGGTAGGTTCAATAAAAGGAGGTCTTTTATTGTCCCATTAATGCAACATCCATTTAATCATATTAGTAAATATAATAATTTACACTCAATATTGCATATTGTTAATACTGAGGTGCAAATAGTAGCTTCCAAAATAACTGCTACTTTTACCTGGTGTAAATAGAATATATCACTATTTAACTTAGTGTAAATAGCACCTACAGCTATGTTTAAAATATTATTACACTGTTACACACCTCGGGTTGTTAGTGACCCTGTGCAATTTTTACAAATAGTGAATCAGAAAACTGGCATTCTTTTATCATTTTATAAAAATAATAAAATTGAATTGTGTATGATCTGTGTGTATATGTGTGTGTGTGTATGTGTGTGTGTGTGTGTATATAAGAATTTGTCAAATGTGTCCCTTAGCCCCTAAAAGTGCATATTAGTACATTAGAGTAATAATATGTAGCCTTAAGGTACTTCTATTTGACTTTTAGGGGTAAATATTGTACCAAAAAAATCTCTTTAAGGGTATTGCTGAAGTGACAAGCTGTTGTACAGCTTAAGGTACAGTTTTTGCATATTTCCTTTTATGATTGCAACCGCTTAAGATCTCCCAGCTGGAAGAAATCAATATTGCAGGCTTTACAGGCTTTTTTTCAACACCTTATACAATGGTTTGTTATATATGTTTTACTTACCTGTTTTACATTATTATTGATAAATGTATATATGTCTTGTTATGTAAACAAGCCAATCAATTCTGCTACAATTCTGCTAATGCTTCTATTACAGTGACTTAGCCATTGCAAAATTGGCACAGTTGTAAATGCCCATGAGGTATATATGAGCAAACTTCCTCACAGCAGCCTTGTCCTGTTTTTATCAGTGCTGAATGCATTTATAACTAATTGGGATTGATGTGGTTTGCTGTGTGAAGAGGAGAAATGATTGTCCTCAAATTGAAGGCCTTGTAAAATTATATATTGTTCTTACTACAATTTGCTTAGAAAATATCAATTAACTTAAAGGTCGCTCCCAGAATGTAAAAAAATAAAATAAAAAATCAGCTTGATGAAATGTGTAATAGCTAAAAAAAAAAAAAAAAAAAGGCAATTATTTTCTATTTTATCACTCAAATATTGGGCATACAGATGTCCCTGTTGGCATTAACTAACTGTAGTTATAACATGCCCTGACCCGTTGGGCTGAGTGCTGACCTTCCAGATGTCTTAAATGTTAGCTTGTTAAGTTTAATGTGGTCCTGGCTCTTCAATGCATGCCTGGGTAGAAACAAGCCAGCACACAGGATTGTATTTAATCATTTCATTTTCTCTGCTTGATGCCATATGAGCTCAAATCATCCCCTGGACTGCTATGACTAAGCATTTGCCAGTTAAGATGCAAAATGAAAAGCAACAAAAGAGGTATTTAAACCTTTTTTGAATACCACAAACATGCACAAGCTTTAAGATCTTATGCATAATGGTTGTGTCTGTACCATAAATTAGCATCAGCACATTCTCTGTTTCCTCACACCACGCGCCCAAGAAAAAATCCACCATGTTGTGAGCTCCCACAGAAAGTCTAGATCTGCACCTCTTGCTTCCTTGAAAAAAAAATCTCTTGGATGTTTTTCTTTATAAATTATTCAAGTATGGCATAACATCAGCAGAATTGAAAACATTGCTGTGTAGTTTACAATGTTTTGCATGCACAGACTCTTTTTGTTGTTCCAGTTGGTGTTATAGTAGTTTTAACTGAGAAAACCTAAATGCATTGGTGCAGTGCTGTACAAAGTCACGGTGTAATTTTCAGGGTGCAGCTCACATTCAGCCTCGTCACCCTAAATGTGCTTTTGATGAGGTGTCAGGTTCTCTCGCTCTGGAATAATTGGCAGAACCCTCTGTGACCTCTGGGGTCACTGGCAGAAGGCGCTGAGTTCAGTGAGAGGATTGTTTGCCTATACAAATTTGGAAAAGAAGGTGGAACAGTTTGGTATCATGTAGAGTTCAAAGCATCAGGTTTTACGTCTGTTAATATTAATTGTCTAAAGCGCTTACATTTTGATGATAATTCTGTGTCATCACTGTCTCGCTGTTTGTGCCATTTCTGTCTAATATTCTATCTATTCCTTTAACATAGCCTTTTAAAATGCTAAATTATGTTGACTTAAAGCTCTTTTCCCATTTAGGATGGCATGACGCCCCTGCTTTTGTCAGCTAGACATGCACACACTGAGGTCTGCCGGAGTTTATTGGACTGGGGTGCTGACATCAACGCTAGAGACAAAAATGGCAGGTATGTTTCTGGTCATCAGTCATAATATTGAGACTGCTGATAAGAAAAGTTTTTCAATTTAAACTGTATGCTCTGCTATTCTAAAGTGTCAGGTGAGCTGAATAAACTAAATTGGGATGCTAAAAGAGCAACTAAACTGCATAACATAATCCATCTTAAGACAGAACACACCGTTCAAAAGTTTGGGTCAGTACGTTTTTTGTCCTAGTGTTTTATGCTCACCAAGGCTGATTTTGTAATATACTGTATATTAAAGGGTTAGTTCACCCAAAAATGAAATTTATATCATTAATGACTCACCCTAATGTCGTTCCACACCCGTACGACCTCCGTTCATGTTCGGAACACAGTTTAAGATATTTATATTTAGTCCGAGAGCTTTTCTGGAACACTCCACTTTTTTTGAAAATAGGCTCATTTTCCAAGTCCCTTATAGTTAAACAGTTGAGTTTTACCGTTTTTGAATCCATTCAGCCAATCTCTGTATCTGGCGGTAGCACTTTTAGCATAGCTTAGCATACATAATTGAATCATATAGGTCCATTAGCATCGCTCTCAAAAATGACCAAATACTTTATTTTTTCAAAGATAATTTTTTTCCTAATTAAAACTTGACTAATCTGTAGTTACAATGGCCCTCATTTATCAATCTTGCGTAGAAACTGGTGTATATGTTGGCGTAAGATTATGCTTACACTCCTCTCACCGCCTGATTTATGAAGCTGTGCGTACCTCTGCAATCCAGGTGTATGCAATACTTGCCCTTAATAAATGTGGCGGCTGAAAACGATCGTCATTAGAATAACACGCCCCTATATATTCAAGTCTCCGCCTCTCCCACGCCCTCATTTTACGCCATGGACAAACAGAAGACGGCAAAGAAGCGAAACTTCTCCGACGTGGAGATCGGGCGCGCTCAATCATCTCACTACTCCACTAGTCAGGGCACTGACTAGGACATAAGTCAATGGGCTGACTCCCTGATCAGTGCCCTGACTACTGAACTAGTGAGATGATTGAGACGCGCCCATCGAGGCCATCGCCAGGGAAGTGAAAAAAAAACCGAAATTGTTTTATTTGGGAGTTTAAAGAGTGGGATTAAAGGCACCTACAAAAACAAAATATGGACCCAAATTACGAGTATCTTAATAGTGTGGAGGTTGATAAGTGCACTCCAGCAGTTTAAATAGCTGTTTGGATGATAAATTACCATCACAATGCATTATTTTACAGCATGTTTTGAAACAATTAGCATTTAATTTAGTATCACGGCACATGTATTGGGGTGTACAATAGTGATGATGATGTGATGTGAGTACTACCATTCATTCACATTAATAATTACATGACAATTTGTAAGATTCTTATTATTATTATGATTATTATTCTTAATGACGCTTGTTATTCAGAAGAAGAATGTCGTTTTTATTGATTTTATTATTATTTAAAAGAAGAAGGTCATTTTTTTATTTTGTCAGTCTGAATTATTTTAGTCCCAGTCCGTGCGCAGCTGCCGGGCCAGGCGCGCCGGTAAAGCGCACAGGCTCGCGACTGGAGGAATACATATGCCTACAAATCAAACGCTTTGGTAAAGTCACACAAATTAAACATTGACGTTCATGTTGCACAAAATAAACACTGAATGTTGTCGTTGTGGTTTTTAACAGTGGGTCATAATATAGCATATCTTTGTCAGTGCGTTTTGTGGTGTTAGGAATTGTTTTTCTGCGCATTTTCCCACTAACTCAAACGTGCGTACACCACCTCCTGAGCTGGCGTAGGATTTGAGCGTGCCGTACGCCAACGTCCATATTGATAAATCTCAAAGTCACCGTGGGTTTGGGTGTACGCAAGGTGTACGCTGGAAATTTGGTGTACGCACTTTTGATAAATGAGGGCCATTGTGTACTAAGACCAACGGAAAATAAAAAGTTTAGATTTTTATATCTCGATATAGATTGGACCTATTTACTCATTCCTGCGTAAGAATTATGGAACTTTGCGGCCGTACCATGGGTTCAGCGGTGCGATGATATTACGCAGCGCCTGAAAGTAGTCCTCAGATAGGTAACTTCCAATACGACTGGCACTAAGTTTGTATCGTTGCACTAAGTTTGTGTCATTGCAACCGGCAAATTATGTAGTGGATTTACTGTGCGATTAACCATATGGTTCTGTGTGTCGTAAAGAGCTGTGATAGTGAGTCGAAGGTGTATACTACTACCATCATGTTTTACAGAATACCAACGAAAATCAAGTAATGAAAGAATCATGAAAGAATTCAAACAAGAAACTGCGTGTTTGCTCAAAGCATTTGGGACCAGATGACTATTTGGAAAACATGGATAGTGTTACCACGGTACGGCATCTAAAGGATATGGCTAGACAGGGCGAAGTGTATCACCCACTTGGCTGTAAGTATTAAAATATTATTATTTTTTTAGCTAAGCGTGGGGTTTTTGAAGGGCCATTTGGTTTGTACAGTTAGTAGTTTTATTTTTAGCATTCTGGTGAGGAAGTGTTTAGTTTGATTAATAGAATGTTTAATTGCTGGTATTGTTTATCTACAGTTTCCATGGTACAAAATACTACGTTAGTGATGTTACGTTCTGTTCCAAGGCTTCGGAGCGTGCCTCATGCATTGAAAATTATTTGGCGGCTACCAAAAAAATGTTTGTCCCGTCAAAGCCTTATTTGATCAGTTTTTTGTGATTTATAAGTGAGATGACATGGGCGCATGTTAACTAAGTGACAGAGAGAAACAACAGAGAGCACGCACTCTCTCTGTCTTCATAATAAGCAGTCTTAGCATATTTCATTCAAAATCAAAATCATGGACCAAATCCATGTCAGACCATTTTTCCTCGAATTTTGCCTCTTCTCTGACTCACCAGTTCGAATCTGCTCTCCTCGTCCCTTCTGCCCCAGTCTGTTCAGCCACACTTTCTCTTTCACATTTCAAAAGCTCGTCTTCAGTGTAACTGTTATTCCGGGTCAAATAGATACGGTTCGGGATCTGCACCAAGTAAATAGCTTCTGAATCGTCTCTCACAAACGTCTCCATGTTTACAACGCACGCTCTCTGAAGCAAGCAGATCGTCACGCTGGTTATGTTGACAGAAGTTTGCCTATTAGGCGCCGTGTAATATCATTGCGCTGCTGCACCCATGACAGCCGCAAAGTTCTTACGTCGAATTAGAAAGTAGTTCCTAGCTATAAGGTCTAAAAAAATAGAAACTTTTCATTTTTCGTTGGTCTTAGTACACGATGTAACTATAGAAGAGTCAAGTTTTAAATAGGAAAAATATTGAAAGTCTTTGGTCATTTTTTTTGATCACTGATGCTAATGGACCTATATGATTCAATTATGTATGCTAAGCTATGCTAAAAGTGCTACCGCCAGATACAGAGATCTGCTGAATGGATTTAAAAACGGTAAAACTCAACTGTTTAACTATAAGCGACATGGAAAATGAGCCTGTTTTCAAAAAAAGTGGAGTGTTTCTTTAAATGAAAGTGTAGGCACAATATACTGTCCATGTCCAGAAAAAGAATAAAAACATCATCAAAGTAATCCATACAGGGAGTGCAGAATTATTAGGCAAATGAGTATTTTGACCACATCATCCTCGTTATGCATGTTGTCTTACTCCAAGCTGTATAGGCCGGAAAGCCTACTACCAATTAAGCAGATTAGGTGATGTGCATCTCTGTAATGAGAAGGGGTGTGGTCTAATGATATCAACACCCTATATCAGGTGTGCATAATTATTAGGCAACTTCCTTTCCTTTGGCAAAATGGGTCAAAAGAAGGACTTGACAGGCTCAGAAAAGTCAAAAATAGTGAAATATATTGCAGAGGGATGTAGCAGTCTTAAAATAGCCAAGCTTCTGAAGCGTGATGATCGAACAATCAAGCGTTTCATTCAAAATAGTCAACAGGGTCGCAAGAAGCGTGTGGAAAAACCAAGGTGCAAAATAACTGCCCGTGAACTGAGAAAAGTCAAGCGTGCAGCTGCCAAGATGCCACTTGCCACCAGTTTGGCCATATTTCAGAGCTGCAACATCACTGGAATGCCCAAAAGCACAAGGTGTGCAATACTCAGAGACATGGCCAAGGTAAGAAAGGCAGAAAGTCGACCACCACTGAACAAGACACACATTTGAAACGTCAAGACTGGGCCAAGAAATATCTCAAGACTGATTTTTCTAAGGTTTTTATGGACTGATGAAATGAGAGTAAGTCTTGATGGGCCCATGGCTGGATTGGTAAAGGGCAGAGAGCTTCAGTCCGACTCAGACGCCAGCAAGGTGGAGGTGGAGTACTGGTTTGGGCTGGTATCATCAAAGATGAGCTTGTGGGGCCTTTTCGGGTTGAGGATGGAGTCAAGCTCAACTCCCAGTCCTACTGCCAGTTTCTGGAAGACACCTTCTTCAAGCAGTGGTACAGAAACAAGTCTGCATCCTTCAAGAAAAACATGATTTTCATGCAGGACAATGCTCCATCACACGCGTCCAAGTACTCCACAGCGTGGCTGGCAAGAAAGGGTATAAAAGAAGAAAATCTAATGATATGGCCTCCTTTTTCACCTGATCTGAACCACATTGAGAACCTGTGGTCCATCATCAAATGTGCGATTTACAAGGAGGGAAAACAGTACACCTCTCTGAACAGTGTCTGGGAGGCTGTGGTTGCTGCTGCACGCAATGTTGATGGTGAACAGATCAAAACACTGACAGAATCCATGGATGGCAGGCTTTTGAGTGTCCTTGCAAAGAAAGGTGGCTATATTCGTCACTGATTTGTTTTTGTTTGGTTTTTGAATGTCAGAAATGTATATTTGTGAATGTTGAGATGTTATATTGGTTTCACTGGTAAAAATAAATAATTGAAATGGGTATAAATTTGTTTTTTGTTAAGTTGCCTAATAATTATGCACAGTAATAGTCACCTGCACACACAGATATCCCCCTAAAATAGCTAAAACTAAAAAGTAAAACTTCCAAAAATATTCAGCTTTGATATTAATGATTTTTTTGTGTTCATTGAGAACATGGTTGTTGTTCAATAATAAAATTAATCCTCAAAAATACAACTTGCCTAATAATTTTGCACTCCCTGTATGTGACATCAGTTGGTTAATTAGAATCTCTTAAAGCATCGAAAATACATTGTCTTTTCTTCCGTGTTTGTTGTCAATCCTCGAATAAAGATTTTAACGGTTATGAATCAGCGTATTGATTCATGATTTGAATCGCGTGTCAAACTGCTGAAATCATGTGACATTGGCGATCTGAATCATGAATCAATATGCTGATCAATTCTGGTATGTTCAATGCTTCAAGAGATTCTAATTAACCAACTGATGTCACATATGGACTACTTTGATTATGTTTTTATTACCTTTCTGGACATGGACAGTATAGTGTGCATACACTTTCATTTAAGGAACAGAAAAGCTCTCTTTAGCAACCCTAAATATGTGTTCATTTTAGTCTTTCAGAATCATTCTAATAAGCTGATTTGGTGCTCAAGAGTTTTTTAAGGATGAATAGAACCTCCAAAAGCAGCATTTGTTTTATTTTATTTGAAATAGAAACATTTTTTCAAACAATATAAATGTCTTTACTGTCACTTTTGTGTACTTGCTAAATTAATGTATTACTCTGTTCAGAACTGCAGTGATGTTGTCTAGTGAAAGCAGCTGTCTGACCGCTGTCGAGTTGCTGGTGCAGAGGGGAGCTGACCTGCAGATGGTGGACTCACTCGGCCACGACGTGTTCCATTACGCTAAACTGTCGGGGAGCAGTGAAGTCCGAACCGTTCTTAACACAGCCCTCCACAGAGAGCAGTCAGAGTCAGGTAATTTAAAATTCAATGTCAATGTGATGCCAGTTTACTCAATTTAGCTGTGAAGTTGTCATTTCAGATTATGATTCAGATTCCATTGGTCACTATGAAATCAAAATTTACAATATCTTATTTTTTATGGAGTATTATTAGAGTATTTGCTATAAATAATATATCTGTGCACATCTGTATATATTTTTATATATATAATAATATATCTGTATATATTTTTTCTTCATTTGCCCTCATAATCTTTAATCAAAATACCTTCCCCTCCATATTGCAATGACATCTCTCTTTGCTGAGGATGTGTTTCACTTGAATATACATCAATCAATCACATTAGGGAATAAAAGACTAACACAAATATCCATTTCATGACAACTTTAATTCTAGTGCTGAATCTAATAGTTGTGTGGTGCTGCTTATAATTCCACATAGTTATTGCTATTACTTTTACAAGCATGTAATAGGAGTATTATAATGTAAAGTGTTGCTGTTCTATAATAACCAAATGATCTTCCACTCAACACTGAAGAACTTTTTAACAGATTTCTTCACACACTGTTGCAAGAACTGTTGTTTGCAATTTCACACAAGCTAGAGTGCTGTTGTACTGAATGTCACATTAGTTCAGCTGTGATTTTGGCTGTAAGCATGAGGCAGCTGTTGTTGATTGTACAATATACACAGGTATACAGTGAGGAGAGCCTAAAGGGCTGAAATGTCAAGGTTTTTCTCACCCCAAAGGCTTTTAATAAAATAAACCCATTGGTGTTATTTGTGTGTGTATCATTCATCGTGAATGTGAAAAATTCTTTTAAAAGTAACTTTTCTTTTCAGTCCACATGTTGCTCTGCTCACAGCTTATTGGCTCAACATTGCCATCTAGTGGCATTTTTTTTAACCCTCTTGCTTTCACACATCCAACTATTTGCAAAATTTCTCAGATATGTTTGATGAATTAATGAAAATAGGAAAGATTAAGACAGCATAACTAATTTTAGCACCAGGCAATGACATGCCATTTTCATTTTCCCCACATAACCACACTCCATGTTTTCCCCTCCTGTATCTTTGCATGAGCAGATAAGAGTTCGACGAGAACCCCTCAGGTAAGCATTTTCATTTCATTCATTTTCATCCCCTCAGACTTTGATGGTTTTCCTCATTTTCTGATTGACAAAACCTGCAAAGTGTCTCCATAGACAATTCAAAATCACATTTTAACTGAATGCTTAGTTCACTAGACTCAAGCCATGAGTTTTGATAGGATATTCCTTTATTTTTACTTTTGACAAACAATCACACAATGCACTTTTAGAAACCTGCACTGGAATTTGCCTCACCCTGTAGTGATAGTCTTCTTTTCCCAAACTAAATGTGCATTGTTTATTTCACTAACCACTTAAACACTTTACTTCGTCTTCCTCTCTCTCTCTTTGCCACTCTCCTTATCACGCTACACAATCTCAGCATGGTCAAAAGTTAAATGAGGACAGAAGCTCCACTCCCAAAAAGAGAAAAGCACCTCCTCCTCCCATTAGCCCAATCCAGGTAAAGGCACACAGTGCTGAATCTGTAATTGGTAATGATCTCTGCACTTTCTAAAACCTTTAGAAGCAATTCTTTATGCATTTACTTCTGAATTTTCAGCTGATAATTTTTTCTTTCTGTATCCATATTGACTTTTACTCTCTCTAAACTTAGTCTCATTTTTACACTCTCCTTTGTCTTATTTTTCAGTCGGCTGGTATAACCTCACCATCTTATTTTACTCCAACTGATACTCCTTTGTCCAGCAAAAGTGATTCATCCAAAAGATTCAATTACAAGGTAAAATATTTTACAGAGCATTAAGTGGTTTCAGTATTAATAAAAATTAAAAAAGTGTACGTATTACGTATTTATTATAATATTGATTGTAATAATTCATAATTTAAATTAAATAATAAAATATACATTTTATTAAGTTTATTTGTAACAAGACCTTTATTGTTGTAATAAATAATGATTTAATGTTATGTGCACAATAACAAATATTAATAAAAATAACCCCACTTTTTTGTAACTATTTAAAAGAAAGTTTTATTTTTTTTTATACTTGTTGGCTCTCAATACTTGTCTCAAAACTTAGTCACTGCCTACCAAACATTCAAAATACTAAACATTTAAACATGCCTATAATGGTCAAAAATGCTATCTAGATATTATCAGTTGTGGGGAAAAAACCCCTGTGATGGATAGCTAATCGATAGGCATGTTGCTATTATATTTTGTTCATTATTTAATGACCCGATTAACTGGCCGTTCTTCACTTCCTGTTTGTTGAGGAGGAGGAGCTGAAAAGTGCTGTACTAAAGGATGAGATTGAGAAATTGCACAAGGAAAAGAGCATGCTGCTTGAGACCATTGAAGATCTGAAGCAGATTGTGGAGCAGACTGAGCCCAAGGCGAGTACAGCACAGCCCTTTAATATTCCTTCATGTGGCAGCTGCTTTGATCTTCAGCCACTTTTGCTCTCTGGAACCCATTTTAACAGCTGCATTTTTACTGGCCCTGGCCAGGTGAAGGACCTTGCTTTAGGGGACACGAAAGCAGACCTCTCATCCACACCATCAGTATTGGCCTCGAACTTGCAGATGAGTTTTGTTTAAGTTTGTGCATCGTGTTTTAATTTCGGCTAGTGATGCAAACCCATGGGTCTTTTTACGTGACTTACAGAGTCTTGAGTAAGCATTGAAAACCTCAATGCCCAGAGACACACTGTTTTGTGTTCAGTAATAATGTTCTTCAAAACAGCCTCTTATGTTAGGGAAATTTTGTGGTGGCCTGTAAGACTTCTCTTAATGTAGTAAAAGATCTTAAGGAATCAGTTTTTTGGTATCAAGTGAGATGTTGATGTCTACAATCCAATAAAAAGGCTATTGTAAAATAATCTATTGATGTCCTCCTATTTTGAAACAGATGGAGCAGTCTGGAAATGTGTCATTGATTGCAGCCCTGCAAGCAAAGATATCCTCTCTCTCCCTGGAAAACCAGCAGCTTGCCCAAATAATAAAGGTAACTCACTGTAAAAAAACAAAAAAAAACAACCTTTTTTTGGCCCAGTACTGTCTTTATAAACATTGTTAGACTGGAAAACCTGTTTGGAAATTTGTACAAATTTGTTTTGGCGGTCGGATATTGCAAACAGGCTTTTAAGTAAAGAGTATTTGGAAATAATGATGTGCATTGCTAGTCATTATCTTCATTTTCAAGAGCATTTATCTTTTCTCACCAAGCAGAAACGTCCAGCTCCTCAAGGAGAGGAAGGCCAGGGAAATTCTCGTCCAAACAGCATCGAATCCAATGCCTCGTACCACTCCACCCGTGCTGATTTTGAGCTCTCCAGCGACGTGCACATCCACACCGGGGATGATGAGGATCTTTCGGAGATGTCTGTTCTGGACATTAGCAGTTCCTCAATCAGACATGAGATGGAGGAGGATGGGAGGTTGAGTACAGATAAAGAAATCGGACTACTACGGGATGCGCTGGAGAATCTTCAGGCTAAACTTCTAGAGTCCAGAATGGAGAACCGCTCCCTTCAGGCTAAACTCAACACTGACTTTGAGAAAACTGAAGTTGCATCTAAAAGCATGGGCGAAGATACTCAAAAATACCAAGAAGCATGGCAAGAGTTACAGCTGAGGGGAGATTCTGTGACTCCACAAGAGGACAATGTGGTGCAAAAGTTTCAGTATTTGAAAAGTTGCCTGGAGCAGGAGGTCAAAGATCTGAAGGGAAAGTTGGCCAAGTCGCAGGAGCAGCAAAAACTAGATGCTTGTTTGATAAGTGATCTTCAGGCTCAGCTCAAAAGTGTCCATCTATCCGATGTTGAGCGCCAAGAACTGAAGAACACCTACAGCGTTTTGGTGGAAAACATCAACCAGGAGAAGACACTGTTGATTGAAAAGTACAAGGAATCTCAAGAAGAGATTAAGATGCTCCAGGAGGCCCTTCGTGGCACTGTGCCGGTGGAGGCTGCTGCCAAAGACTTTGAGGAGATGAAGGCAGAGCTTGGCGAGATAATCGATGGGCTGCAGCGGCGGCTTTTGGAGCTCTCAAAGTCATACAGCGAGGCTAAAAGTGAGCTTAGCTCTGCCCGCAACCAGCTGCAAGCCAAAGCTTCAGAGCCTAAGGACAAGGCAGATGTTGCCTGTTTCACCAAGGAGGAGCATGAGCAGAGAATTCAAGAGCTGGCGTTCAAGATCAAGGACATGCAGAATGTTCTGAAGGACACTGAGGCTAAGCATCAAGCGGCGCTAAAAGAAATTGCTCAGGTTAAACAAGATGCCGAAAACCAGGCTCAATCTTCTGTAGACATTGCAGACCACACCCAGGTTGTGGCATCCTTGGGGAACGCTATCAAGAACCTAGAGTTGGAAGTTGAAGATCTTAAAGAGCAGCTTGCCCAGAAGACCTTGCAGGTGGATGCTTTGCAGAACAGACTGACAGTTGAGAAGGATCTAACTCCAGATGATTCATTAACCCGACTGGAATATGATCAGATGAGGGAGACACTGGAGGGTGAGATAAGTCACCTGAACCACCTACTGAAGGATGCTCTCAGGAAACAGGATGAGATGGCCCTGGAGGTGACTACTGCTTGGCAGGAAGTGAAGGACAGCAAGAGTGAGAGAGAAGTGGCGCAAGAGCTGGCAGTGTGCAGGGAGCAAGAGTGCAGTGCATTAAATACCAGGTACAAGGAAGCTCAGGATATCATTGTCCAGATGAAAAAGCAGATTGAGAACCATGTTATCTCAGAGAGAGAGAAGAATAAAAAGGTGCTGATTCTCCCACGCACATTTCTGTCTAAATTGATGTGTCATATTAACACCTAATGTGTCATGTTTGTTTATTATCTACAGATTGATGAGCTCTCAAAGGAAATCATGAAGTTGAAGGATGCTCTGAACAGCCTTTCACAGCTGTCGTACACCACTAGCACCCCAAAGAGACAACAGAGCCAGCAGGTGGACTCGCTCCAACAGCAGATCAAACAACTGCAATATCAGCTTGCTGTATGTTACAAATCTTGTTCTGCCATGAATTAGCAAGGCATCTAATGCTTGATTTTATTATAGGAAAGATAGCAACTGTTCAAAGGTTTGGGTTCAGTAATTTCTCATGCTCACTATGGTTGCAGTTATTTGACTAAAATTACAGTTAAACTGTAAAATTATTAGGGCTTGACCATAATATTCATTCGGTGGGTTGATATTCGATTTTCAATTTTGGGATTTCAATATTAATTTTTTAGTTTTTCTTCTCGCAAATCCAGAATTTCCCCTCAAAATGGTTCTCATTTGTGCTTGAATGTTTACACTATAAAATCTAGCGAAATACTATATTTTTAAATTTTTTATTTTATAATCATATTATAGCCTAGCCATTTTATGATTGACAGTTGAATAGGAACCCAACCTTGTTATACTTAATAAATATATATTCTTAGTGTCTAAGAAATCTAAGTGTTCCCTGCATCGGCTTTCTCGGTCTAGAGCTGCTTGAGCTTATATGGAAGAAGCGCATCCCTGAGCTTGCATTTTGGGTTAAGCTGTGTTCGTTTGACATTGTGGATTATAGAATAATAGAATCAAAATATATTAGCCTTTTTACCTGTTAGGGATGTGACGGTGAGAAAATTATAAAATATTTGCTGAATAAAAGTATAATTTTTTATTAATTTCTAGCCTCAAACTTTTGAACAATACTGTGTAATATATAGCATAGCATAGAAAATGATGTTTGTTGTTTTGTATGACAGATGCATCATACACTCACTTTAGGGCTCAAAATTGCTTTCTAATCCTATAACAGTATTTGCTTTTTTTGTGCAATAGGAATCCAAGAAACGTCATCATGAAATTGTCTCAGTCTACCGGATGCACCTTCTTTATGCTGTCCAGGTCCGTATTGATTTCTGATCAGTTTTTTATTACACATAATAGATCAACATTTTAATGTTTTCTCTTATGTTAAAGGGATAATTCACCCCAAAATTAAAATTGACCCATAATTTACTCACCCTCAAGCCATCCTAGGTGTATATGACGATTATTGGCGAATACATTCGGAGATATATTAAATAATGTAATGGTTAATAGCTTTTCCAAGCGTTATAATAACAGTAAACAGAGGATGATATTTTGAAGCCCTATTATTAATCTTTATTAGCCATGTGGAGTCATTCATTTTTGGGTGAACTATCCCTTTAAAGATACTGCAATGCAATACTACCTCTGTTACAACAATATTCTATTTATTTAATTTATTTATTTTTTTATTAACCTTTATTATTTAATAATATGACATTTATTTCCATCCATATAATGTTTATATATATACAGTTCAGATATATATCACAGTTTTACTTTCAACTTTTAAACTCTGAAATCTGTCCTTTCAGGGCCAGATGGATGAAGATGTGCAAAAGGCTTTGAAACAGATACTTGTAATGTGCAAAATGCCAACCGAGGCCAAGTGAAGGAGCCAGTACTGCAATTGTTCACGATATGCCAAAAAACAATGATCAAAGGAAATTCATCTGAGATCTAATGTCCAGGAGCCATCAATCAGAATGACACACGTGGTCAAGCATTGCAAATGAAATCGTCATTGGCCTTACCCAGATATTTTGGAAATGTATTGCGAACTTGAGTGATTTATGAAAAGAGGAAAACAATTAATGTGTGCACAATGACTTAGCTCATGCAGTGCCAGACAAAAACGCAATCTACAGTCAATGATTTTCAGAAATGTTTTATTTTTGTATATTGTCAAAAAATTTGATCAGTATTTGATCCTGTTGCAAGGTATTCAATTTTTTGTCAGTTTGCATTGAGGTAGAATGAAAAAAAACGAAGCACAATGTATGTTCTAGTATGTTTGCCTGTAGAGCAGTCCATCACAATGCACCTTTTACAACCGTTTTTTCTTTCTTTTCATTTCTAATGTGTGGACTTTCGTAAAGTGCAGCCACATGTATCTTAAATTGGAGTTTTCAATTATCTACATGCTGTGAAAAGTGAAATGGCACAGTGTTGTAGGCCGTTGTGACCATTTTCTGCAGTTTTTCAGAATGTGCTATACAAAATTCCCATCTGCCAAATGCACTTTCTTCAGTCAGTAGTCAGTCTTTCTTTGATGCCAGCATTTACCTGCCATTTCCAGGACACCTAATGGGTTGTGTCCACGTGCCTCTGCTCATTTTTAAGGCCAATGAAAGTGTTTCGGAGACCATAACATTTGAAGCTGCACTATATTTCTTTTGCATTATGCTTGGTCCAACCAGCCTGCTGCACGGAAACATTTTAGTTAACTTTGCCTGCACATCCTAAATATGTAGTCTGTAATAGTAATGACGTCATCACACGTTTAACAGTTACTGTAGTTTGTTATGTACTAAAGGCTCCAGTGACAGTGAGGGGTGAGCTAGCCCTAGCACTTCAGTGTAGTTGTGGTTTTTACAACAAATAAGGTTTGAAAAAGATGAGATGGTAGTTTGTATGCCAGTGTAAGGATAAACACTTCAGGAGTTGTGCCGTATGAAGGATTTTTTTGACACCTGAAGAGTAAACGCTTTGTAAGTGTTAAGAAACAAACAGTAGCACTTGAAACATGCTATTCACCTGCAGAGCATGGTTTAGATATTATTTTATCCATGAACTAAAGCTTAGCTCATTATCTGGTTTAGTATATGTTTGTAGCTTTTTGAATGTAATTTGAAGGACGCATAAAATATAAACCTTTTTATGAGGAGTGCTTTCATAGAAAATATAGCAGAGAATGTATGACGTGTATTAAGTGTCCATTACCTAGAAAATGCCCTCTTTGCTTTTTGTTTATCCGTTTACTGTCCTGAGAATCTTGCAGTTGCTTGAAGAGTGCCATTGCATTACTAAACGAGTTCATAATGTACAAAAAAAAATAATGTTGTTGTAGATCATAGACCTATAACATCAGAAAAATATCAACAAGTATCTGATAATCTCAGTTTCTGTTGAGTTTGCATGAAAAAAAAACTGCCTTGTTGAATATCCATGATATTGTCGTTGAACTCTTGTCTGTCATATTATACGATTGGTTCATAGTCGTGTTTTTTTTCTATTGTATTTGTTATCGAGTCAGTATTTTGCTTAGTAATTAAACTCATGAACTGGTTCTTATTTGTCGTCAATGTAGCAAAACAAGACGGTTCCGAAAAAAACATAAAAGATTGTTCCAGGCGTATGAAAGAACTTAATTCTTAGTTTGTATTCTACAACTGTGAATACTGCTTGAAATATAGATTCACAGAAGCATGTCTTCTATTGGCAAATGCCTGATTCTGCATTGAGTTTTTATTGTTTAGTTTTATTTTATAATCTGCTGGAACACTGTACATTGATGCTCCTGTACATTGAGGTTTCTTGTCTGTCATCAGCAAACTTGCTTTGAATTCTAAGCAGCTCTTAGACCTTATGAGTAACAGTTTTGTGGTAACACTTTACAATAAGATTTCATTTGTTAACAGATAATTAACTAGCATGAAGTCACAGTTACAGTACTTATACAGCATTTATTAATCAATCATTTGCATTAACTAACAACAATAATAATTAAAAAAAAAAAAGAATTGCTCATTGTTAATATTAGCTAATGCTTTAGCTGGTGTTGATAAAAGAAGCTGAGGTAATGGCATTGCCGTCATATTTAGAAAGTTGCATAACAATTCCACACACAAAAAAAAAAAAAAAAAATCTTGAACTGTCAAAATAATACTGTACGAATTGAGTATTTTCATATTTTGCATCCCTCTATTTTGCAAAGGTCTCCCTGGGAAAACAAACACAAGAACAACACAGGCCTGCATGTGTAGTTTCTTGAAATTGCTGCTTTGGTAAAGAAGGCCACTGTCAATGTTTTTTAGATGTCATTTTGGCAAAGAGAGCAACTGCCAGCGCCTGAAGGCTGATCCAGGGACAATAGACCATCTTACTCTGAGCACACAGCATCTGAATGTTCTTAGATGGCATGCCAACTGAATTATGGGTAATGTCACCACTGTACCCTGTGGTATGTTTCTTCATAGCTTTGTCTTCAGGCAATACCATGTAATTCAAACAAAAGGACACAGTGCATTAGAGCACTGAAGTGCCAGCCATAGCAGAAATACCAGTAACTTTACTTGGACACAGATTAGTTTTAAGATTTTAAGCTATCTTATTATTTTTCTGTCCCAGGAAATGCGATCAACAGCCATATTACCCGGTAGCTCAAGACTAGTTTCCCACTGAAGCTAAGCAGGGCTGAGCCTGGTCTGGATGGGAGACCAACTGGGAAAACTAGGTAGCTGCTGGTAGAGGTGCTAGTGAGGCCAGCAGGGGGTGCTCCTAACACCCCAGTATAGTGATGGCGACACTATAACACTATATACAAGCACCGTCCTTCGGATGAGACGTTAAACTGAGTTCCTGACTCTGTGGACATTAAAAATCTCAGGATGTCCTTCAGAAAAAAGAGTAAGGGTGTAACCCCGGCATCCTGGCCAAATGTGCCCATTGCTCTCTGTCCATCATGGCCTTCCAATCATCTCCATATCCTGATTGGCTTCATCACTCTCTCCTTGACCATAGCTGGTGTGTGGGTGTTCTGGCGCAATATGGCTGCCGTCGCATCATCCAGGTGGATGCTACACATCGGTGGTGGTTGAGGAGATTCCCTCCTTATATGTAAAACCGCTTTGCATATCCAGGAAAGTGCTATATAAATGTAACATATTAGTTAATATCCAATCATCATGTCATTCCAAGCCAACCAGCTGTCAGCAATCCATAATTAACATGTCTACACAATCAGCACCAGTGGAGGATTATATAAAAAAAATACTCAGTCAACTCACTAATGTCCCCACCTCCCCGTTTTCCTCGCACTCACCTGGTTACTTCCTAAACAGAGATATGGGGGGAGTGTTCTCGGAGCCCTCTCCTCAGACAGCACGCCAAAATACTAGTATTTACTTTATGATTATTTGTAAGTGTGAACGTCTGAAAGGCCCTTAGTGTAGTACACCAAAGTAACTGTTTTTCAGCTAGATGGTGCTGTTGACCAATACTCCTTAGAAAAGTACTTCAGGCTACATTAAGGATAAAGCATTGCAATCAAATATTTAGTCATTCGAATCATATTCAGAATATAACATAGAGTTGGAATTAAAAGTATACTTTTTATGTACCATTTTATGGTATACTACATAAAGATTTTTTTTCTTCACTTCATTGTTTTAATGATATTTCATGCACTCAAAAGCATATATAACAGAAAGGCCCATGCAAAAGGCATTTGAACACTTAAAATTGTTTAGTTATCTTCTAGTTTAAAATACTTTTGTTAGATACACTTTTCTTTTAATCATTTATTACACCTACGTCAAATACACATTTACCAATATCAATGCCTTTACCATGATAAAATAAAAGCCCTTTATACACCATTTAAACACTGTAAAAAAAAATCAGGTCTCCAATTGAAAATGATCTAGTGACTCATCATATCTACAGTTTTTAGTTGGCCAAATTTAATTTCTGTGAATTAAATTCCATCAATTCACAGAAATTCAATTTGACCAACTTTAAAATTTAGATTTTGGAGAATTGGAGCCATGATTTTTATTTTTTATTTTTTACAGGGAATAAACTGAAATTAAAAACCAAAATACAAAGCTATAATAAAAGAAATGTGATAACCCTGATGTGTACCGCCTATACTACAATTTTTTAATTATAAATTGGTAAAAAAAAAAAATGTTTCAATAGTGTTAGCTGTGAAGTCCTGCGAGAGGGTATAATAATCAGGTGGGGAAAAAACATTTTGTTTACTAATAGTTAAAGTTAAGGTGGGTTTCATCTTGATTAACAATGTTCACTTAACATTAAGTGCAAGGACCAGAAAATAGATTATTTAATCATCTGTAGGATGTTGCAGGACCATGTTTGTTGAGGTGCAGTTAGCTACATGAAATCCGTTTGTGTTAACGTATTCCACACACGGTTGCAGTTAGGTGCATATTAAGGTATTTCCTCTATTTGAAGAAGGTATTTATTTATTATTTTTGCTACCCCTGTGAAATCACTGGATCTTACCTGGCCATCCCTGAAAAAAGTTCTTCTGACCCTGCCCTTATTCTGACATTTGCCGCAGCTGTGCTTCAGCCGACTCAAGTTCGAGTCCTGGCTCAAGGTTCGGGCTTCTCAAGCCAACATCAAAGTTTAGTTCACAAACTTTAGCCTCTAGTTTGAATTACATCTCGTCATGTTGACAATGCATTTTGCCTTCAGAAAGACCACATGCGTTCTCCAAACCTTGACAGCATCGCCACCAGAATCTGATTCGCCTGAATGGAACCAGATGTAGTAATTGCATATCAAAACAGACAGGATCATAGTATTAATGACATCATTCTCAAATATGCTGTCCTTCTCTTTATTGCATAGGCCGACGAACGCGATGAACTTGCCGTGAGGAATTAGCTTAATGCAGCTCAGGGACTTTCAAGCCTCAGAAGTCTCGTTCCCTCTAATGGCTGCTTTTATATTCAGTCACACCTGACTCATTGAAAATCAAAGCGTGGAGGCCCCTTTTCACAATGACTCAAAACTAGCAGGAGAATCAACCTGAGAGGGGCGACCGTGTTTGCAGCCAAGTGACACGGAATTTATGGGAGCACTTAGGCTTCTAGGGAAATAAGTAAGAAAGAGAGAGCGGGTAAAGGAGGCAAACACTTGTCTATGAGTGGCTTATTAAAAAGGTGAGAAGTGAGTGTACTGTCTGGAAGGGGGAATAATTGTGCTCTTAAAAGGGACTTCAAAAGGCCAGTCGTGTCGGTGGAAAACCGTTAGCAACATGTGAAGGAAATGGCTCATGAGGGTCCGCTGCGCTATTGGCATGTGGTGGATCAAACCGTCTGGGGTGGAGGAACAGCAGACACCATATGTCAACTGTCCTCTTGACCATCTTTTTTTGTGACACCACATTTGTCTCCCTGCTGTTAGGTTCTGTGAAATGGGCTAATGTGGCACAATATGGTTGGTTATAACTTGCTTTGCAGATAAATCAATCAATAGTTTTTCAAGATAAGTGGCTTCCCAACAAACACAACTTTTCTTTTTTTTACTTTATTAATACTCTTATTTTTTTTATAATGTAGCAAATCAAGACTAGCTTAATGTGGAGCTGTTGAATGTTGGTCTGGTTTTGTTTCTGTAGTAGACTAAACATGATATTTACATTTTTATAGGCCTACTTAAAAAACATAACATACTTAGGTTGTTTGTTTTTTCCGTTTTTCCCCCCACATTTTTTTAATGAAATTACATTGTACTAGATAGTACAGTAATGTTTGAGCTAGCAGCAGTTTGTTCATTTCAGGTTTTTAGTTTCAGTTATTGCAGCAGAAAATGCAAGGTCTGTTCTGCAGAGGCTGGCAAACAACCAAGCCTCCTTCTTTCGCTGGTTCTGTGTTGCAATGGGGATTAGATGTTCTCTGCAAGTTTATTCATGGTATTATAAAATGATGATGTAGATTCAATGGCTTACAAATAGTCCCTAAGAGGATAATGAAACTAAAGAGACAAGTATTGGGGGATTTAACTAAAGAAACCTCACTGGATTAAGCAGTGATATCAAAACTATGGCCTCCATTGATTTATTTCCAACGACTCCAGATGTGGTTTATTAAATAGCTTTAAAGGGAAAGTTCATACTAACATGACAATTCTGAGATCATTTACGCACCCTCATGTAATTTCAAATCTCTATTACTTTCTTCTTTAGGACAATGCTGTTTTGGACCCCACTGACTCATTTTATGGACAAATGGACAATTATATCCAGGTGCTGGTCATATACTTAGAATATCATCAAAAAATGATTTATTTACTAATTCCAATCAAAAAGTGAAACTTGTATATTATATTAATTCATTACATACTGATATATTTCAAATGTTTGTTTCTTTTAATTTTGATGATTATAACTGACAACTAAGGAAAATCCCCAAATCCCACATCAGTATCTCAGAAAATTTGAATTTTATGAAAAAGTTGAAGACACCTGGTGCCACACTAATCAGCTAGTTAACTCAAAACACAAGAAAAGGCCTTTAAATGGTTTCTCAGTCTAGTTCTGTAGGCTAAACTATCATGGGGAAGTCTTGACAGTTGTCCAAAAAGACAACCATGACACCTTGCACAAGGAGGGCAAGACACAAAAGGTCATTGCAAAAAGAGGCTGGCTGTTCACAGAGCTCTGTGTCCAAGCACATTAATAGAGAGACGAAGGGAAGGAAAAGATGTGGTAGAAAAAGTGTACAAGCAACATGAATAACAAAACTCATTCAAAAATGTGGGGGAGATTCACAATGAGTGGACTGCAGCTGGAGTCAGTGCTCAAGAACTACTACGCACTGACGTATGCAAGACAGGGGTTTCTGCTGTCTCATTCCTTGTGTCAAGCCACTCTTGAACAACAGACAGGGTCAGAAGCATCTTGCCCGTGGTAAAGACAAAAAGGACTGGACTGCTGCTGAGTGGTCCAAAGTTATGTTCTCTGATGAAAGTAAATTTTGCATTTCCTTTGGAAATCAGGGTCCCAGTGTCTGGAGGAAGAGAGGAGATGCACACAATCCCCGTTGCTTGAGATCCAGTGTAAAGTTTCCACAGTCAGTGATGGTTTGGGGTATTGGTTATCTGCTGGTGTTGGTCCACTGTGTTTTCTGAGGTCCAGGGTCAACGCAGCCATATACCAGGAAGTGTTAGAGCACTTCATGCTTCCTGCTGCTGACCAATTTTATGGAGATGCAGATTTAATTTTTCAATAGGACTTGGCACCTGCACACAGTGCCAAAGCAACCATTACCTGGTTTAAGGACCATGGTATCTCTGTTCTTAATTGGCCAGCAAAATCGCCTAACCTTAACCCAATAGAAAATCTATGGACTATTGTGAAGGGGAAGATGCGACATGCAAGACCCAACAATGCAGAACAGCTGAAGCATGAAGCTATCAGAGCAACCTGGGCTCTCATAACACCTGAGCAGTGCCACAGACTGATCGACACCATGCCACACTGCATTGCTGCAGTAATTCAGGCAAAAAGAGCCCCAACTAAATATGTTCATATATATATATATATACAGTCTTGTTCAGAATAATAGCAGTACAATGTGACTAACCAGAATAATCAAGGTTTTTAGTATATTTTTTATTGCTACGTGGCAAACAAGTTACCAGTAGGTTCAGTAGATTCTCAGAAAACAAACAAGACCCAGCATTCATGATATGCACGCTCTTAAGGCTGTGCAATTGGGCAATTAGTTGAATTAGTTGAAAGGGGTGTGTTCAAAAAAATAGCAGTGTGGCATTCAATCACTGAGGTCATCAATTTTGTGAAGAAACAGGTGTGAATCAGGTGGCCCCTATTTAAGGATGAAGCCCACACTTGTTGAACATGCATTTGAAAGCTGAGGAAAATGGGTCGTTTAAGACATTGTTCAGAAGAACAGCGTACTTTGATTCAAAAGTTGATTAGAGAGGGGAAAACCTATAAAGAGGTGCAAAAAATGATAGGCTGTTCAGCTAAAATGATCTCCCATGCCTTAAAATGGAGAGCAAAACCAGAGAGACGTGGAAGAAAACGGAAGACAACCATCAAAATGGATAGAAGAATAACCAGAATGGCAAAGGCTCAGCCAATGATCACCTCCAGGATGATCAAAGACAGTCTGGAGTTACCTGTAAGTACTGTGACAGTTAGAAGACGTCTGTGTGAAGCTAATCTATTTTCAAGAATCCCCCGCAAAGTCCCTCTGTTAAAAAAAAGGCATGTGCAGAAGAGGTTACAATTTGCCAAAGAACACACCAACTGGCCTAAAGAGAAATGGAGGAACATTTTGTGGACTGATGAGAGTAAAATTGTTCTTTTTAGGTCCAAGGGCCACAGGCAGTTTGTGAGACGACCCCCAAACTCTGAATTCAAGCCACAGTACACAGTGAAGACAGTGAAGCATGGAGGTGCAAGCATCATGATATGGGCATGTTTCTCCTACTATGGTGTTGGGCCTATTTATCGCATACCAGGGATCATGGAGCAGTTTGCATATGTTAAAATACTTGAAGAGGTCATGTTGCCCTATGCTGAAGAGGACATGCCCTTGAAACAGTTGTTTCAACAAGACAATGACCCAAAACACACTAGTAAACGGGCAAAGTCTTGGTTCCAAACCAACAAAATTAATGTTATGGAGTGGCCAGCCCAATCTCCAGACCTTAATCCAATTGAGAACTTGTGGGGTGATATCAAAAATGCTGTTTCTGAAGCAAAACCAAGAAATGTGAATGAATTGTGGAATGTTGTTAAAGAATCATGCAGTGGAATAACAGCTGAGAGGTGCCACAAGTTGGTTGACTCCATGCCACACAGATGTCAAGCAGTTTTAAAAAACTGTGGTCATACAACTAAATATTAGTTTAGTGATTCACAGGATTGCTAAATCCCAGAAAAAAAAATGTTTGTACAAAATAGTTTTGAGTTTGTACAGTCAAAGGTAGACACTGCTATTTTTTTGAACACACCCCTTTCAACTAATTGCCCAATTGCACAGCCTTAAGAGCGTGCATATCATGAATGCTGGGTCTTGTTTGTTTTCTGACAATCTACTGAACCTACTGGTAACTTGTTTGCCACGTAGCAATAAAAAATATACTAAAAACCTTGATTATTCTGGTTAGTCACATTGTACTGCTATTATTTTGAACAAGACTGTATATATATATATATATATATATATATATATATATATATATATATATACATACGCACACACACGCACACACACACACACACACACACACACACACACACACACACACACACACACACACACACACACACACACACACACACACACACACACACACACAATCGTGTGTTTGAGCGCCATCCTCCTTTCTGGACTTGACCATATACCCAGTGCTGAAGCAGTCTTGTATGCATCAATCTGAGCAGCATGGCCATGGCTGTGGATACCATATGTGGAATCCCTGTCCTGCTCCTATATGAGTTCAGGCAGTTCAGCACCCACTTACTAGGCAAGGGAAGACCGTCCGAAGAGGAGGACCCTGTACTGGTATGGCTGACCCTCAGAAGCAAAGTCAAAATCTGGAAGCATGTGTCTTTTAGGTCGATTGCTGCAAACCAATCTTGGGGACGAACGCAAGTGAGGATGTTTTTCCTGAGCTAGTGTCTTAAACGGGAGCTTGTGAAAGGCCCAGCTCAACACAACGCAGATCCGAGATTGGTCATATCATTGGTCAGACATGTTGACCACCCCCACTCATTTTAGATGAAAATATTTGCCTAGTTACAAATCTCTTGGAGCATTAGGAACTCAAACTGCTCATATTCCTGAGGCAGATCTTCAGAGATTAATTACAAATTGTCACTTAGCACCACAACATAGCTGAGTCGTATTACTTCCAAGGCTTTTTCTCTAGCAGCCAAGTCTTGGTCATTTTTTACTGCTACTAATTCAACATCTGAAGGCCTTTGTTTTTTTATAAATTGAGGACTTTGAGCTCTTGACTCTTTGACAAGGATCTGACAATGATTAGAGGGGAAAAAATAATGGTGCTTTTTAGTATGCAAGCATTTCAGCAACCTTCTCTGCAGACTAGCGCTCTGACCTATAATAATCGCAAACACCAAAATAAACATGTTAAATAAACACAAATTTGGATAGTAAGCATTACTCATTTTTCCTCAACATATTGCAAATATTTCACTCTAACTATTGATGGCCGATTAAAACAAATTTTTTTCTACTAAACTTTCAACATCAACGTCACCAAAACGACACACCTTTGCTGTCATGCCAAATTTCAAGGCCTGGTTTTGAGCTATCAAATTTAGCCTTATTTAAGGGTAATTGTTTATTTAATTTGTGAAGTCAAACTAAGGCTGGATCCATCGCATTGCACCAGGCCCATGTGTTTCTCGTGAGTGTGAATGAGTTATTTTGAATCTGGAATCTTTCAGCTGCAGTTTTGCTTTGTCTTGCCTTTTATCTCTCACTGGAGTGATCCAGAGCAAATATCATTAACAGGTGCAGTAGTGTCATTTTTAATCTGTTTAGAGGATTGGAATTTAGGAGTTCTCATTTGTAACTTTAATTGCAGGTTGGTGCAAATTGACTCTTCAGAGAGAAAGAATGATTATGAGAATGGCAAGATGCTGGGAATGTGGGGAGGGATGTGGTGGTCATTGAGGATGAAATACTGTACAGTGGATACTGAAGAGTGGAGATGAGAAGTTATGAACTGGCAGTCACTGATTCTGAGAATCACTCAAGAATACTCACAAAACTGAAAAGAGCTTAAAGGGGGGGTGAAATGCTGTTTCATGCATACTGAGCTTTTTACACTGTTAAAGACTTGGATTCTCATCCTAAACATAGACAAAGTTTGAAAAACTAATGTTGGACGTTTGATGGAGTATTTCTGTGTTAAAAATACTCCTTCCGGTTTCTCACAAGTTTCGGAGAGTTTTTTTCGAGTATGGGTCGACTTGACGTTAATAGATCGGAAGGTCCTTGTATGGGCCATACAGGCTCTTCTCCCGGTAGGGTGCGCGCGGGCGTGACTAGAGGGAGAGAGGAAATGCACGCCCGTAAACACTCAGGTGCAGATCCAGTTGATCCAGGCGCCGCGCTCCACTTTATTCCTATGGTTGACCTCAAGCGACTTCAACGCTTCAGCATTCCGGGAAGGCAGCGCTGCATTTGACCCGATTTGAATGAAGAAATGACGGGAAGCGTCACAACATCGCTTCAGTCGCGACGCAAAAGTGGATCTCCACTCTCACTGCTGTCAGGACTTCACCAAATCATACCAAAGAAGTGTGTTTTTGACGGAGCGGCCCCAGCGATAAAGGTTGGGTCCTGCTTTGGAAGCAGCCGGTGAGTAAAACTGCTTCAAATGTCAATGCTGTTGGCTATCGTCGCGTGAGTAAACATCAGTAAACGACACGATCGCGTGCTTCGTCATTCAAATGCGCTAACGGACTCTATTGTTGTTCTATGTACACTAGTCTGACGTGCAAAACCGTTTTGCTTGCTACTGCTAAGGTTTAATCACATACAATAGTCCATAAACCGAATCATGTCCTCATAAACTGCGAGTAAACACACACAAATGTTGACAGGCCACTAAATACAGTACATACCACAGAGACGGATGTCTTGCTGTTGCCGTTTCTCCTGTTCAATTTATTTCAGCCTCCGAATGATTCTGGATCATATCTGTGATAGCCATGGGTTTCTCCACGCTTGAGGACGTCACCGCTTTGCGCGCTTGTCATTATTTAGCTCCGCCCACTCGATACGCCTCCAGGCGCTCGGTTTTTTCCGGAAAGACTCGGTACAGCCTATATTTCTTTTATAAATATAATAAAACTAAAGACTTTTCGGAGATATGAAGGATGCAATACTACTCTATAGGTACTCAAGATTGATATGAGATTGACTGAAACTGAGTGCCCCCCCCCCCCCCTTAATGTATCAATTAATTGATTTGGATACCTGTTTAACATGTTAAGAAGTGGTATCCTTTTTATAAGAACATTTATCAACTGTTGAACAAAGCTGTGAAATCTAATAAAAGAGGTATATTTTTTTAATTAATGTCCTTCTGTTTGGACATGGTAGTCCTGCTTAAATTTAGATTGGTATTTAAAGCATATTTAGTTATATTTTTGGTAAATGCTGATTCAATTTCTGTTAACTTTCTGTTATTTCATACAATGGGTGGTGACCTTGAAGATACATTATATATATATACATCATTATTATATTGTTACATTAAATAATTGTATCATTTAATAATTTTTTGTATATTAATAATATTAATATAATAATACTAGATTTTTGAATGGTAAGAACCCCAGATGTGTTCACAAGAGCACACAATAGATAACACAACCATTTATTGTTATATGTCACCATAACGTATTAAGGAATCTTCCTGGTTTAATTGTTAAGTTCATTGATGGCATTTGTGGAACCGTGTTGATTGACACATATAATTATTTCCCCTCATTTGTCTTAAGAAATTGGAGATAAAATGAATGAATCAAAAATGTCTGTTACAAGAGCACCAACATAACCTAACCACTGCAGCATAAAAAAAAACAGGCTGGCAGAAGTGCCATATTTGACACGTCTTTAATTTTCCCATCACATTTGGCCTGTTGTTATTAGTCATTTCGTTGGCAGTCTTTTCACCTTTGATTTATGAGTCCCTCTTTCACACATAAAGGTTTTACATTTATTAACTTGGCAGATGCTTTCTTACCAAATCAATTTACAAACATTCCTGTTTATTGCCTGTGAAATAAACCCAATTCTCAGCGTTGTAGTTGCATGCTTCAAATAAAGAGTCAAGCTAAAAAAACACGGAGAAAAAAGCTAAGTCTTTAATATCCAGCGTGATTAAATATGAGCAGATGATACCACACAGGAGAAATAAACAGAGGGAATTATCAGGTCCATTGGACCATGCTCATAATTGAACATGCGAGACACCGCAAAAACACTCTAACGTCTGAGATCTTGTGCAGCTGAGACCGCAAGCAGAAATGGAGCTTGGATCTGATGTCTGTTGCAGAAACTCAAGAAGAAGAGAAGTCAAAGCAAGATGACTAATCTGGGCCCTGGATGTTTTTGTGCAAAGATAAATCAAGTGAAGCAATGTCAAGTCTCGTTAGTAAATGATGAATCAGGTCGAATATTTTGCAAATACAACCCAGAGCGGTTTCCTGGAAAGTCTTGACATCATTTACACAGCTGCTCATGTAAACGGATCATCCTGAGCCTTTATTACACTTGAGAGCCCTGTGGTGGAGTTTCCTACAAGTGGTCAGGCTTTACCTTAGGATCCGTCAGGGAGGTGAAGACCTCCCACTGGTGTCTGGGTAGAAGTGGACCAAAGATAGACAGGACTAAATGGAAGGTGATGTTTTAATGACATTTCTTAATGTGTTCTAACTGCTATGTGTGTTTTTGTCATTAGAACGTAGACAAAGTATGCTTTATTTTATTATTAGTCATCTTAAATTTCACTGTGAGGTTTGTCCATTAGATCTTTCTCATTTGCAAAGTCTATTTGCTTAAGTCTAGAGTTGTCTAGCATGTTGACAAGTTGAACTTGGATTAAAACAAGAATGTTTTTGAGCGATCCCAGACCTCATCCGTGACTTAAACCTTAACCTGACAACATATCTCTCTCTCTGAAAACTAATACTGATGACTCTTCTAACTCTTATTTCACACCCTTCCACTCCGCAGCATTAGAGTCTCGTGGCCACGCGCTAGCCGTGGAAAATGTGACTTTCAAACATTTAACTACCTTCTTAAGATAGTGTGGCAGTGAAGTGATCTGGATGGCAGTGGGTGCTACTGACGTCTCACTGGAGGTTATGGGAGGTGAGATAAGCTGAAGGGAAGAATATGGACTGAACACTTCAAAGCAGAACATGCCCACTATGTCATTGTAAATGGGTATATGGCCAAACTACTGGGGGAAGAAGATAATGCTTTAAAAGTTTTTGAAAGTTGGAGATAAAGATCTCATCAGTGCCCAATAAATAACCTTCTGTGGTGTCTGGCAAGTCACGATGTCACGGATGTGGCATGCAGCCTTAAAGCATTAAGAAAAGGGTATCACAGTTTACTTGGTTTAGTTATCTACCGCCCGTTTCACAGACAAGGCTTAAAGGGATAGTTCACCCAAAAATGAAAATTTGCTGTTTATCTGTTTACCCCCAGGACATCCAAGATGTAGGTGTGTTTGTTTCTTCAGTAGAACACAAATGGAGATTTTTAACTCCAACCGTTGCTCGTGTAATGCATGCCAATGGGGTGTTTTCTATGGGTGTCACTATGAGAGTAAAAAACACACAGATATATACGAATCCATATTAAACCCTGCGGCTCGTGTCAACACATTGATGTCTTAAGCATAATTTTAAAACACTTAATATATGTACAAGTTTTCTTACAATTTACACTGAAAACTTTTGTCTCTGTGTGATTTATTTTATTGTTATTTAGATAAAAGTATATCATGTTTGTCCCTATCAGTTATGCACATTGTGGTGGTTTACTGTATGTTACATTTTATGTTGTTTAGTTTAGTTTTTATTAGGTCAGTTTAATGCTGTGTGCTACCCTGATGGTGTTTAGCAAGTGGGTGAGCAACATAAACTATTTACGTTCATTACTCATAGGTCAAGGAAAGGCTTGTTTTGAAGAAGTCAGTGAGTGTTCTAGGTTAGTAACATTATAGGTTAATTAACTGTAAACTATCCCATAATGCCGGAAATATGGCCAACCTATTTTTTAGAGTTACTTTCTGGCAACCACAGCTGCCCTTCTTTAAATTATTATTATTATTTTTTTAATGAATTATACTGTATTCTAAATATGTTTCTAAAAAAATAATTAAATTACATGACTGATTGACAGTGAAGATGATAACTTCATAGAGTAATGCAAATGTCCACTGAGATTGCTGGTTTGTACTATAGCTGTTATTCATTGGAATGATCTCTCTTACAGACAGTGTAATGTTTTCTGACTGCCCATCCAGACTGATGAAATTCTACCTTTATGGCTCTAAAATATTCATGCCGATGCTCATTGTCTTTCCACTCTGTAAGTATGCCACGCTTTGTTCATCTTGTTCCAATTTCCTTAGTGGACGGTCTTCTCAGTTCTTAAGATAATCAGGCAGTTCATCACTCTTTTCACACTTTTGAACTTTTGGGCATTTCTGTACTTTCAGCTTTGTCCAAGGGTTTGTAAATCATTTTACTGTAATCATATTAAATTGTATTATCTGCTGGTCAGTTATCTGTCTGTCTGTCTGTCTGTCTGGTTGTCTGTCTGTCTTAAAATATATTTATGTAGAACCAAACAAAGCAAAAGAAAAAGGCTACCTGAGCCCTTTTTATCAATTTTTTATACAGACAGTACTATACATGTTGTCCACTTTTATTGAATGATTATTATATAATACAATTTATTCATTTGAAATAAGCTTTTATTTGTATATTTTAATATTTCATATCATTTTATTTTAGTCTTAGCTTTTGTAATTTTAATTATTTTTGTTGCTCTTATAGTTTTAGTAATTTTAGTAACGTTTTCATTTCTACTTTTCATTTGAGTTTTTCATATAATGTTTATGGTATTTAATTCTATATATACTTTAAATTTAAATTAATGAAAAATATGATTTAGTTTTAATGATTAACATTGATTAATTTGTTAAGAATATTAGATAACAACTAACAACTAACTATAATCAATAATTCTACAGTATTAATCTTAATGTTAATTGCAACATTTACTATTGCATTATTAAAATCATAAGTCTGTTACCATTAGTAAATACACAGTGGACTAACATGAACACATGAATTTTTATTAACTGACATTAATGATGACTACATGACTAAATGATAGCAACACTGACACTGGTGTGGTCGCTCATTAAAGAATCTGTGGGGATTTATCGACTTGATGGCCACAGGTCACAGGACCCATAAACCCTAAGCCTAAACCCTAACCTTGTAAAGTGCCAAAACGAATGCATGGTGAGGTGGAGAGGGTCAGGAAAGGGAGTCAGAGGAACCTTTCAGTTTGTGAAAATCTATCTGCAGCTTCTAACTCCTGATGCTCTCGTAAAGTTCTCATAGACGGTGGTTCATTATACTTCAACATATGAGTGGCTGGTTATGCTGTAGGCTCTTCTTTGACAGTACCAGGCAGAGAATGTCAACACTGGGGCAGCATGAGATTCAGGGAGCCTCTCTAGAGTAATGTTCACAGAGCTAGAGGAGTAGAGGCCTGTCTGGATGAGTAACAGAGCTGTCTGTCTGAGACAGTCCAGCAGCCCCTCTATCAACAGCCAGAATGCTGTTTTCTTCCAGAAATAGAGGTCTGTGCGTTACGATTTCTGTGTAGGTATAAGAAGCTGGCACTCTTTCCATTTATAGGTATGAAACCAGCTCTGGTTGTAGTTATCATTACTGATTCTTACAAGTGTGCTGTAATGTAGTTTGTCATAACACCAGACTTTCTAGTTTACTGTCAGTTCCTTTCCATAGCTTTAGATCATGTACTCCAAGTGGGTGTCATCGGGAAAGGCCACTGTCTCATTTATTAGCTCAGTGTTAAAAAAAAAAAAAAGTATATATATATGGAATATATATTAGTACGGAAAGTATTCAGTCCCCTAACATTTTCCCCCTTTTTTGATATATTCCAATCATTTAATTAATTTTTTTCTCATTAATGTAAACACAGCACCCCATAATGACAGAAAAACAGAATTGTTGACATTTTTGCAGATTTATTGAAAAAGAAAAACTGAAATATCACACAGTCCTAGGTATTCAGACCCTTTGCTCAGTATTCGGTAGAAGCACCTTTTTGATCTAATACAGCAATGAGTCTTTTTGGGAAAGGTGCAACAAGTTTTTCACACCTGGATTTGGGGATCCTCTGCCATTCCTCCTCGTAGATCCTCTCGAGTTCGGTCAGGTTGGATGGTAAGCATTGGTGGACAGCCATTTTCAGGTCTCTACAGAGATGCTCAATTGGGTTTAAGTCAGGGCTCTGGCTGGACCATTCAAGAACAGTCACGGAGTTGTTTTCTCCTTCGTTATTTTAGCTGTGTGCTTAGGGTCATTGTCTTGTTGGAAGGTGAACCTTCAGCCCAGTCTGAGGTCTTGAGCACTCTGGAGAAGGTTTTCATCCAGGATATCCCTGTACTTGGCCGCATTAATCTTTCCCTTGATTGCAACCAGTCGTCCTGTCCCTGCAGCTCTAGGAAGGGTTCTGGTCGTCCCAAACATCTTCCATTTAAGGATTATGGAGGCCACTGTGCTCTTAGGAACCTTAAGTGCAGCAGAATTCTATGTACTTGTCAGGCTAGATCAGACCATGGCCAGATCTAGCCTGACAAGCCAGACCCACATCAAGATGTTTGGTCTGGAAACTCACCATAGTCAGGGCTCAATCCGAGGGGCGGGATAAACGGTTTTCTTTCAAACTCCCTCTGCACGCGATAGGATAGCGCTACACCAATCAGAGCAACGAAGGTGAATCAGAGCTCGTGACAGATTAAACATTCGCCATATCCGGTCGGCAAAACCCCAAACACATCTTCCCTTTTTAAGAATGACTTCAGTGCCGTTCTTTGTTCTTTTCTCAGAGAAAAACTTAACTCCAAGTCTTCCAGAGTCGCGGTCAGAGCTGATTCGAAAGACCGCCGCCGTTCGCCAGTTTCTGTGTTTACTAGAAGCACGCAAACGCAACTCGGCCGTCATCATTATGGCCCCGCCCGCCGACTCTATACACGATGTGATTGGCCCGTCCAGATTGTGAGGAATACAGCTCAGAAGGGTATTGAGAGTTCCTAGGCGACACTTGCAGGCAGATTAAATTTGCTGCCGCTAGGGTGCGTCTAGATTTCTAGGCTAGGCCAGATCTTGTCTTGTCACAATTCTGTCTCTGAACTCGTTAGGCAGTTCCTTTGAGCTCATGATTCTCATTTGCTCTGACATGCACTGTGAGCTGTAAGGTCTTATATAGACAGGTGTGTGGCTTTCCTAATCAAGTCCAATCAGTATAATCAAACACAGCTGGACTCAAATGAAGGTGAAGAACCATCTAAAGGATGATCAGCAGAAATGGACAGCACCTTAGTTAAATATATGAGTGTCACAGCAAAGGGTCTGAATACTTAGGACCATGTGATATTTTAGGATTTCTTTTTTAATAAATCTGCAAAAATGTAAACAATTCTGTGTTCTTCTGTCAATATGAGGTGCTGTGTGAACATTAATGAGAAAAAAATGAACTTTGCAGCCATTTGCTAAATTATTTTAGCAAATGGCTGCAATATGACAAAGAATACTTTTTGTACCCACTGTGTATATGTATATATATATATATATATAGCAGGTATGCAAATATAGCAGGTATGTTTGCAGGGTTTTCTGCTATGGGTTGTGATAAGCTGGTACAGTTCTTGGCCTATTTTCTTTCTTAGTCTCAGTTCATTACTCCTCAACTAATGGTTTTTAATATAGTCATGAATAATGATGTTTTCACATTTGATTATTACAAAAATGTTCCATTATTATTTTGCATCTAAAGGCAAACCTCATGATCTAAGTATTGTTAAAATGCTGACCGAGAGTTTTTGCTATACTGTATGTTTTTATTATTCCAAACAAAAGCAAATCTCCTGAATGCACTGTTAAAGAAACACAGCAGGCATGAAAGGAATCCAGAACAATACTCTGAAGCTGATGGTGTGACCGAAGCCTGGAGACATGCCCAAGATGATTTCCTTCACTTCTGCTGAATCATTCCGAGCGTGGACGATTTCTTTCTAGAAATTAGACATTTCGAAGACTTTAAAGAGCTGAATGCTCTTTTCCATGCAGTTAGAGTGAACAGACAGAATATCCTTTGTGTTTCTTTAAAGAACAAAGCCGTAAATGTTTCGTACAGCTTGAGGCGTGAGTAATTGAAGACAGAATTTTCATTTCTGAGTAAATTTGTCATATAATTTCATTGCTTGTTATACACTGTAGGTATAAATCTGAAATATATGTGTAAGAGATTGGCTGTATGAGTCACGTGGTGTTGGAATCGGTCTGCACTCGGTGAGAATCATAAAACTTTACAGCTGCTTTCATCTTTGTTCACATTCTTTAAGAGTCAAGGCACTCTTTGATTCTGGTGACCAGGCTCATTTCAAACTGCACTACCTGGATGAGAGCGTATGACTAAGACAGACCAAGCCAAGACATGAGCAAACAGGTTAATTACAGTTTATTAGCAGAATAGTGAGTCTGTTTGTCAAGCATCTCTCTGTAGGTTAGGATGTTTTTTGTTTTTGGTGAGAAAACAGTTGGAGATCTCCTGACTCAATCTTTTGATTTGTCACAATCACTCATCGAAATCAATAGATGTGTAGCATCGTGCACAACATCTGATATCAGATGTACTTGACTCATTTCATAATTAGAGTTGTGAAGAAGTTAGCAGCATAATGCAAAATTAATGAGTTTATCAACTTTACGACTTGGTTTATTGTTTTTTGGTGGCTTGGCAGGACCAACCCCCTTCCCACATTACAGATGAGGAACTTGCTTCAGTAATTAACACGTGTTGATGTCTCCCTCACGCTCATTATGGTTTTATAGAAGCGTCCCGTGTTCCCCTCTCAGCTTCAGCTCCGCGTGGCTTGTGTCGGTTTGTTCATTCCATGGAAGAGTGACATGTGGCATACGTATGACCATCAAAGGATTTTGTGCTCAATATGGAGAACTTGTCCTCTTCTTATCTCGCTCATCACAAGAAGATATTTTTAGTGGATGATATGTGTGGTATATGGTCTGAATCAATATGAAAATATAGCTGCAAGCGATAATAATTGAAGTCCAAGCAGATTGGAAAAATTTAAAGCCACATTTCAATGCTGCAGTTGCTTTGATGGTAAACTTCAACTTCCTTGATTTATGCTGTTTAGTTTGAAGGATTTTTTTTTACAATTGTGGAATTATACCACTATAGTTTTACACAAATTGTGTAAGTGAAGTTTGAAAAAAAAATGTTTCCAGTAAATTCAAAATGACAGAATTTTGGTTAAGACTTTGGGCCCTATTTTAACTGTGAGCACATGGTCTGAAATGCATGGGACGGGTGCACTTTTGCTAGTTTTAGACTGAAAAAAGGGCCAGGCATATGTCCCAAAAAGGGTTGTCCCTATTCTTTTAATGCATGGGCGTGCTTTGGGGGTAACATGAAACAAACCAATCAAAGTCTCATCTTCCATTTCCTTTAAATGCCAGTAGCACTATTCACTATTTACATGGCAAAATGTGTGATATACTGATAATAACGAACATCCCGACGCCATCCACACTGCTGAGAGTGATGTTTATGTATAAGTAAATAAGTGCTTATGCTTTCCTCTCAATAACAAAATAAACAGCACAAAAATGACAACTGTGGGAAAACAGCAGGTTAGAAAGCATCTGATCACAGTGATGTAGATTTGTTTGCACGAGCTCTGCAATTCACCGGCATCATGTCGACAAATGAGGTAATTAAAAGTACACTGTTATGTTTGATTATAAGGTGTTTGAGATTACAATCAGATCTCTGGCTATATATGAGACTACAGTTTGAATGAATCATTCAACACATTGACATTGCAGTGCAGAATGGCTCTTTCTGTATTATCCTGAATATTGTATAATTCATTTCATGTGCCATAGGAAGAGGCTCTTAAACGTCACCGTTTCCCTCCAAAATCAGTCTACATGCCTTTATAGACAACATTAGTTATTTTAGTTTTACTTATATACTACTATTACATTTACTGATATTTTAAATTGGATTTTATTTATTTATTTATTTATTTTTTTAGCTATAGATAAAAAATGTACTTTACCATAAACGTATTTTATTTCAGATAGTTGCCAAGGTAACATATTATGTTTTAGTTAACAATAATGACACGGGCACAAATGATCCGAACCACGGTCATCTGGCATTTAAGTGTAATTGAAAAAAAGAATGGCATTGTAACAGAATATACAGTATTGTGTGTCACTGCAGCCGCAGGGTAAACTGGACACACGTTTTCCCTCTGCTGTGCTCTCTGCATGATTACAGTGTTCCAGAGCATCTTTCTCTTTCTTTTTGCCTTAATGGGCACAGAAAATATTGAGAGACATGTGGTCTATTTGCTTCACATCATTGCAATGTAATTGCTGAACAAGAGGGGGTTGAGAGTTCACATTGGAGAAACAGATGGAAGGCACACTTTGATATATTAAGGGGAGAAAAGATCATATATATATGTGTGTGTGTGTGTGTGTGTGTGTGTGTGTGTGTGTGTGTGTGTGTGTGTGTGTGTGTGTGTGTGTGTGTGTGTGTGTGTGTGTGTGTGTGTGTGTGTGTGTGTGTGCGTGTGTGTGCGTGTGTGTGCGTGTGTGTGCGTGTGTGTGCGTGTGTGTGCGTGTGTATGCGTGTGTATGCGTGTGTATGTATGTATGCAATATGTGCACTGGACAGGATATGTTCATTGGACATGTCTGGTATGAAAACAGTGGAATGTCTGATATTTCGTATGTGGTTTCATCAGCTGCTTTTGGAGTGAGCGAGTCAGGGGATCATGATGTTTTTAGGTCATGTTATGGCAACTGTTACTGCTTTAAAATGTCAAGATTAAAATGTAACAAAGTGCATTCAAGGTAGACATTTGTGTGATTCTTGAATTGAATTCAAACCTATGTCCCTGCAAATTTACCTCATAGCCATTTCTAGATGCAGTTCTTATTCAATTCGATCAGCTATAGTAGCTGCAAACTGTGAACAGATAGTTTGACTATTATACAGAGTAAATTTATTGCTTTGTTTGTTGAAGTGGTTTAATCAAAGCTTGAATGATTTGTTTTAGGAAACAGAGGGAACCCTCATCTATATACATTGTTTATATTTTTGACATTTATAGATAGTTAGAATAACAAGCTGAACAGGAAAGAGAACTGCAGTGTGCACTTTATTACATTTACATCTCAATTGCTTTATTTTCTTAGATGTGAAAGCAAACTGACCAACAGTGTCTCTTGCAGCTGCTATGGTCCCTATTAATGGGGACAGTCTGATTTTTTTTCTCTTGTTTATCAGCGACTACATATGGATAGCATTGACTCCATAATTTTCAATCTGTCCTTGTGGAACTGCTTACTGACTATACTAAGTGCTCTGTTGTGATCGTTTCCATTTAAGTTTTTGTTCTTTATAATCTGGTATTATAATTAACTTTTAATTTAAAACAATAGTAGTAATAATAACAATATATAATAATACATATACTTATATATGTATTAATTTAATTATAAAAATATATAATACATAAATATTTTACTTATACATATTTTGATATTTATTCATATTAATAAAATCATTCATTTTAAACATGTGATGGACAAGTTAAACTTATGCTTTTTTGTGTTTGGTTTAGTACAAGGGGTCGAACATATGTTTCTGTCTGTAGTAACGCTCAGTAACCTGAGGCCGGCATTGATAGAGTGATCCCGCACACACTGACTCCAGTTCAAGTGTGACATTCAACCTCCACCTCCTGCTTAGGGAGGGCAAAGGTACTTCTGGTGTCATCCTGTCGATTAGCCGCCCGTGTCATTACTTGGCTCTACTTTTTTGACCTCTGGATGACTGTAGTTTGCTTACTGTCCTCCTAACAGAATTGTATAAAAATCGCTTTTAAATTTTTATACATTATACCTGCTAGAAGCAAAAGAAGATCAAGAATCTAAATTCACTTATACATGTATTGAGTTTATCAGTCTCAGTTAGGTTTGACTGGAGGGAGACTGCTTTGTCCTCAAGGGCCTGGGAATATTTTCGTCTCCAGTCTCCTCCCACTTAAAGCCACCTGGGCCTCATTTCCTAACTTCCTCTCCTTACACTTCATATCTTTCACTGAGAGTTAAAACACCTGATAAAACGCCCTGCTGACACCTGAGGCCAACTAAAAGATTCATTTCTGAATGAAAAACCCCTGGGGGGCTTTATGAAAGTATGACTTTGTTTTTCAAGAAAGATTATCACTTCAATCTTTATTACCCAAGTCAGTTGTTATTTCTTTACACCTTTGGAAAAAAATAATATTTTATATATATATCTGATTGAGCTAGTTGAACAAAACTCTTCCCGTGTTTCTTTTCTTGTGCTAATCACAAAGGTCGCGTTTCATCAATGTGGAATTTTCTTAAACATTGCATTGTCCCAACCCGAGTTGAGGACCCATGAGCTGCCGCTTTAGATAGATTGTGTTATCATTTATTAATTCCGTTTCGCTTTCCCTGAAACTAGAACTAATCTAACCAATGTATTATTTACCATTAGTGAATACTTACCTAATGCATATTTCAACACCAGGCAGCTGGAGTCTTTGTCTTGGAGGTGCTGATCACTTAGTGCTATTGAATGAGCTTGAAGATTGTGACAGGTCACAGGTTTAAATGCCCAGAGGTCAATGTCACACACATATAAGCACAATGACAATTAAGGTCTAGATCCGCCCTGTTTTAGCCTTTGCAGAAACTTTAACGGTCACTGACCTGGGTATTTTTAGTTGGAAATTATACCAAATCTGAGATTCAGATTAATGTATTATGTAAAACCAATTGTATACTGTTACGAATAATACATCTTATAAACTCAGTTAATCCAACCTGCTGAACATTACTGATATGGATTCTTTGGCAAAGCATGCAAAAGAAATCTTGAACAGCTTTTTGTTAGGAAAGTGTGAAACGGTTAGAAGAATTTAAGCAAATTACTCTCACATTGAAGCTTGTCAGAGGTGTCAAACAGGCCACATAGTAGTGTCGCTTTAGGCAGATGTGAATTGCATGAACTGTATAGCACAAATAGTGAATTTTTTTAGTACATGCTGTTTAGAAGCAAGATACTGTATTAGCTTATTGGTACTAAGCTTAGGGGCCCAATGCCATTCCTGCATAGAAATGTAGGAACGGTATTGGAGTTTCCTCTTAAATATTGTGGTTGGCTTGTAAATTAATCATTAAGAAAATCTTGGATTAAATGAGAGCAAGATAAATGTAGGCTTTGAAACTGGGCAGTATATTTACCCATATTTAGCTTTCAACATAGAACTTAGGAACAAACAGTCCTTTGGAAGTTCGCTGCCTGAAACCCTCTCTTTTAGCTTGCACAGTGACACACCTGAGAGAGAGAGAGAGAGCTCAGGCAAAGGTCCTCGCTGCAAGAAAGGTAGAATTTCACCCCCTTTGAAGTAACAGAGAAGGATTCAGGCCCCTCATTAGCCAGATATAATCTACACTCAGACATGTAAGTTAGCGATTCAAATCTATTGGGACAGATTGAATTCCGTTAAATAGTGCTGTTTTTTAGTTTTCTCAGGCTCTCTTGGCTATCTCTTATGAGGCAGCAAACAATGAGAAACACTGCAGGACATTCAGTGGCAGAGGCTGGCTGGGAAAAATCCTCTGGCGGTCTCATATTCGCTCCTTTCACAAATCCCTCCATAGATAGGTTATCTGCGTAAATGGCAGTCTGTACCCTGGAGTCTCTTCATTAATATGATAATGATTATTTTTTTAGAGAGGACGAGAAAAAGGAAACTTGGTCAGCAGAATTTTTATCGACATTTTTTAAGTTTGGCAACCAAAATAAGTGAAATATTCATGGGATACCCGTTAAAGCGCACTAAAGCAGACTACATGCAAGAGTAATCGTAGCCTTTTTTTGGAATAGCTTTCAATCTTCCCTACAGTTGTTGTTCTAAATTGTCATGAATTAGATTTATCCAGTGTTACGGATGTTTTCTCTTTTTTATTTCTGTTAAGTGTTAATTTGCATATAAATATATCAGTTGTTAACTCTTCATTTTTCAAATAGGTTAAATCTCATAAAAAGCAGTACCAAACATGATTTAATTTATACATTTATACTCTAAATAGGCAATGTAAAGACACCTTACTGTAAAATTAAAAATAAAAGCATTATTCTGAAGAAAAAAATATGAAATCGTCATTTTGATGTATCAACAAATATTGATGATGATTATTGTGAGGGAGAAAAAAATGAAAAAAGAAGGAGGATGACTCAGACACTTTAAGGGGTTAATCAGCATGTATTAGACTTGTTCAAAAGTCACAATGTTACCCACACACTTTTATCTTCTATTGGCTAGTCCATGGTGGTTGGTGGTTCCTCCATAGGGAGCTGATTGAGAGGCACCCTTAGTTCCTCTTTAAAAATCTATTAAGTGTGTCGCAATAATCAGAGTTCTCCAAGTTCCCATTCTTCTGATTGGTTCCTTGTCCTTAGTGTTGGCAGGAAATGTCTGACAGAGGAAGTGTGTGATAAGACCAAGGTGTTTGCAGGGAGATGTGAGATTAAGTGCTGAACCAACACTTCTGAGGACCCTGGGCACCGGGTTAGTCAAGTAATAGGTAGATGGAGATTTTGAGGGTTACAGGGAAAAGAAAGACACATTCGATTGAAAACAGCCACTCATCTTCAAACATGAGCTTTTGAGAGGATTAGTCTAGGGTTTGGGGTTTTCTCCTGTTGTTAAAATTTGTCTCACTAGAGGGACCCAGTGCCAGTAAAGTTTTGTTTTAACTCCAGACCAAAGAGCAAGAACAGCGTCCCACATTTTTTCCATTTCGATGACAATATGCAGATAAGAATACTAAATTAAATGTTGTGCTATAGAAAACGATGACAACGATTTGACGAGCGATGTTTTGCCAAACAATATGCCCTACTACGTAAACCACGACTGAAATTGGCAAAGGTATATCTGCTTCTCTGAACACAATGGGACCTAGACTTCTTGGCATTATATTGACAGTAAATCATACTCTTTTATGAATCCATTAAAATGCACTAGGCACAGTTTAGTTGTACTAACACATGTTTCTTTTCCCTCTTCTTTTGCAGCCCTTCCCCCCACCCGTAATGAGCAAAGTCTCCCCCCGGTTAGTGGTTGACTTCCTCGCTCCTTTGCGACTCCAACAGATCTTTTGGCACAAGATAAGTCTGGCATGAAGGTGAAATGATTATGCAACATGAGAATTTCAATTAACAAGCTTTTCCATCAGGATTCCCCCTCACAGAAATGTCTAAAGCAGTCACATAATCCCTTAAAGAGCATTTAGTTAAAGTACTAACTGACTTGGCTCTGAGCTGCACTACAGGTTGGAATTTAGGACTGAAGATGTGCCCATGATATAAATAATATTTACTTGGCAGAAGTTGAATCTGGCTTGGTTTTTCCACTGAAAAACAGAGGGATATCGAGCATGAGGAGAATAAGCGGAGATACGGATTCTGTCTGACAATATGAAAAGGAAATTAAACAACACACAAAGCAGATTTGAAACAAAAAAAAAACATTTTTAGGGTGAGGTCTGTCCCACAACAGCATTGATGTCTCATTTTGTTGTAGGAATGTAGTTTAATGGCTAGGACTTTTATATTGCTACTATAAACTTATTCCAGAAGTGGGACAAACAGTGCAGGTACATCCGAGTAGTTTTTTTTCTTTTCTAACGTAGACTGATGAGGATGGCGGTAAATGAGGGGAAAAGCAGCAATCAGCTCCAGGTGTCTCTGATAAGGCTCACATGCCACGGGGGGGCTGCAGCAGTTAGCCGGAGGAGACCTGTACGGGCCGACGCATGGGGCTCCCAGCCCAGATGGGAGGGAACGGGGTGGGAGTGGCAGTGAGAGAGAGGGAGACACTAAGAGTGGGTGAGGCAATCGGGAGAAAGAAAGTGAGACAGATAGGAGAGGGGCGAGGAAAAATGCCCCTCTCATTCTGACGCACACATGCAAGCAAAACATGCACGCGCACACGTGGATCTTCAAAGCCGACTGCTTTCAGGCTCCCTATTAGCTAAAGAGATTACATCTGGGGCCCTGAACCAAATAAATAAGGTGAGAGGAGTGTCAGAGCTCAGTCTGCTCCACCTCAGGATCCTCTCAGCACTTCAGTGGTGAGCAGAAAGGAAGCGCACTCTAAATCAGAGGGACATTGAGAGAGCAGAACACAGCAGGGATTACACTTTTTTTCCTACTGTGGATTCCTCTCATTTCATCAAGAACAGATTCGCTGCCCTGTTGCATTCGGGTCATTTTGCCGTTCTTCTCCAGAACATTTTCCTTGTCTCTCGCTGTCCTTGTTTTCCCCCGTCCGACAGGGGTTCTTCAGTGGATTGTACGTGGGAGAGCAGGAGGAGGTGAAGCGGTTCCCCACGGAGGTGTTTTGAGTTATGGATGTTGACACATTCCTTCTGGACACAAGGGGAACCGGATCCAGCCTGAGCAGCACAAGCAGACGCGACCACCACGGACGCTTCACGGGGCTTCACGTCCTGGTATCACCCTTTCTCCCATCCAGCTCTTCAGCATGTACCTTTCTGTGAGGCTCTTCCCAGTCTTCCGAGCTCCAGGACAATGTGCAAATGGAAAGTGACTAAGGGTGCCTCAGCCTGGGTCCGTCTGTCCTGCCTTTCCCTGCCGCTGCTGCTCCTGCTCCTGTGTTCGGCTCTGCCTGTGGCCTGCCATGACTCCCACAGGGCCGTACGTGCCCCGAGGGGCGCCAACTTCTCGTCGTCTGCCGTGGTGGGGCGGCATGTGCGCAGCTACAACCACCTCACGGGGGATGTGCGCAAGAGGAAACTCTTCTCCTACCAGAAGTTCTTTCTCAGGATCGATAAGAACGGAAAAGTCAATGGCACCAAAAGCAAGGATGATCCATACAGTAAGTAACGCCCATTCTCTCCTCTTTCTTTTCACATGTGGGTCCCATAGAAGAAATGGCACTGCTTATTTCCTGTCTCCTTTGATTTCGGAGTCAAAAATACAGCACATAATATAAACCTTACTTGATGTTGGTGGGCACAAGCTGCTGTGTGTGGAGTTGTGCTTCAGAGGTAGTCAGCCCTAATTTTGGTCCTTAGGTTTCAGTGCGCAGATTTATCTACAGCAGGTTCCCTGGAACCAATTTTAAAATAGCAGGGGAGCCTTTTTTCTGTAAAATACACAATATGTTGGAAGTCACCCCCGAACATCACGTAGTACATCAGTTATCTTTATTAGTGCTCCCGTAACTCCCTTTTTGCTGCAATAAATAATGGCTAACTTTCAAGAATTTATATATATAAATTATTTATATAAGCATATGTCAGGTGGTTTTACACTTTATTTCTGTGTTGAAAGTGTCATCACGTACAATCATAAATAATCAGAAGAATTTCAACTAGATGTTACTGTTTGTGGCACGTCCAGACACCCGGCGAGGAGCTCGAAGCACCTGGTCACCACACTCCGAAAACTCCCTCTGCACTTTTTCGTTAGTAGTTTGCACACACATTGCCACTAATAAAAAAAGCTTTGACATATGGGTCCCATGTGCGTGCTGCTTGGCTTTTTTAGACAAGGGTGTGCTGGAACTCCACAAGACATGGCTGTGGGTATTTCAATTAGCCCGAAATGCCTCTTAAATGTGTTGCACAGAAAGTCTCTTAATAAGTCCAAGCCCATGCTTGAAGAGTTTTGGAAAGCTTTCAACTACCATCAAAGAGTTTGTCCAGAAAGCTGGACAGTGTTAGATGTCCAGTGTTGTAAATGGTAAATGTTTACAGAATTTTTAATAGAATCATTTTTAATGCATAAAAAAAAGAAATTAAAAAAAGAAAAGAATATGAGTGCCAGCTATTATTATGCATAATAGTTTAATTATTTATAAAACTAATCCCTATGCCAGTGATCTCTTTACAAAAATTCCCGCCACTGGCTTACCACATGTGAAAATTGCACTGTCCTTGTTAGCTCCCAAAATGGCCCTTAGGCACGAAGCATACTGGTAATAATGTTCTGGCCAGATGCACTGGTCAGCATTCACATCTCATTTCAGTGCAATATATCTGAAGTGTGGATATGGCCTGGAATGTCTGCGGGAGGCTTAGCAAAAGGGAACCACTTGTTGGTGAAGGGATCATTTCTCCAAAACAGATTTGGCCTCTGCCATCCCTTTGCGTTTTTTGCAGATGCTATAATTGAATTCGAAGGCCCTATGGTGCCCACAAGGTAGCAGCAGTGTTCCCTATGTCCCTCGCTTTAAAACAGCGGCACAGTGCAATGCTAGTGTGCGGCATTTACAGCAGGCATGTTTGCTTGATTTATTCTGTAATCAGAGACCATTGTTGTTGCCGCAAATACCCGTAAAAAAGGCCAGAAATGAGTGGCTTGCTATGTTATGTATCATCATGCACTTGAAACATCAAAACATCCTCAAATAATTTTACTCCAGTTGGAGCCACTGGCATTTTAAAAGGAACCAGTCCCTTTGCGGTGTATTATTTCTCTCGGGTTAACAAAAAGAATATTCCCATGAACAGCACGGCTGTTATTGTATATAGTCTGACGTCATGTCGACAATAATCTTTGTGTTTGATACAGCTGAACGTTATGAAGAGGGAAAAGGCTGTGCACAATATTTCTGTGCCTGTCAAATTCGTTTATATATATAATATATGTACACATACGTTCAATGTTTATGAAAAGCACACTTTGCATTCTGCTGAAATAGTCGAATGAACTGAAGGTCAGTCATTTTTCTGCATGAGCATAACTTCAGCCAGAGTTGCAGAATATAAGTAGTATAAGAAATGGCATATTTTGTTTACCAAATTCTGCCTTTTTAATGAGACATTAATATAGTCTATTTACCAGCAGTGCACATATAAAATGTCACATCTTGATGTGACATTTACATTTACACCACCGTAAACACTCGCAGTAAATCAAAAGCCCGGGTTTTATGAGAGGGCCAATATTTGTTTTGCATATTTGATGTGGAAAAATATTTGCAGAGAGCCTAAGTATGATAGATTGTTACATTTCCCAGATTCAAACTCCCAGTCAGAGAGTCTCTTTGTCCATGTTTGAGGTTCTCAAGTCCAGCCTTCTTTAGTTTTCAAGTCCACAAAAGACCTGTCTATGTGCAGCTTGAAATCCTATCCCACCCATATTGTTTGATTTTCTTTCAGAATCCATCAGCTCAGTATCACTTTTGTCACATTGTGTCTCCCCCAAGACATTTTTGGAAACGGCACCCCGTGCTGGAACTCGGAGCTGTCCTCGGTGTATTGAGCGAGCCTAACAACAAGCTCACTGTGATGCAAAAGCTCTCACACGGACCGGCCTGAGTTTAATCTTTCTTTTCCTGTTTTGACCTTGTTTGCCTTCTCTTTCCTCTGCGCAATTGTTTTGTGTTGATCGCATGGTCCTCGTGCTGAAGAAAATGTCAGTATCAACACGAGTGCAAAACCTCTGGTGTTGTCGTTCAGCGGCATTGGCATGGCCGGAGGAAATTGTTAATGAGGATCATTAGGCCTTGACAGCTTTGATTGAGGGGATGTGTCCGATCGGAGTTCAACTACTGGTTGAATCGTAAGGTCTAAAGTGCAGGGGTCTTTCCAATCATCGTGTCAGCTCTTGGGCAGCAGATCAAACAAGGGTCAGGCCAGCGGTCATTATACGTCTCTCACTTCATTTGGGGTCAGTTTAATCTAATAGGGCTCAATTAAGAATACAGATTATTGCTGGTCTAATGAGGAGTTTCCAGGCCAAACTCCATTAGCTGTGATCAGAGTGCTACTCTTGAAGGACTCTTTTTTTTGTTTTTGTTTTTCATGAGAGAACATGTATATAAATTGCTAGTTTTATTTCAGGTGTCAAGCTGTTTTGTATGCATTGGGTTGAACCTTAACAACTGTATAGCAAATAAACCTCTTACTGGATGAAATGACTTGTTTGCTAAATGATAGTTATTGCTCATAACTTGTCTTTCCCCCTACGTTCCATCAGCTTCTGTCTGTTTACCTCATTTAAGAGCTGTTTTGTCGTTTTAATGAGAGAGAAGGACGAATAAGCATATTCTGCCAAGTGTTTCTCAGAAACTAGAGTGCAGGGTCACCAACTGGCCTGCTGCATTGTTGTTATGGTTCAGAGGGCCTTTTCACTGAGGCTGGTGTGACGTTAAATGCTTCCTGAGGAACAGTAACAAGATAACTGCAAGCCATTCTCAGCAAATCTGCTGGAACAAATTGAAAACAATCAGTTGATGCTAGTTAACTTTTTTCATGTCATTGACGAAATGTTCCATCATTTATGAGACAATGCTTCCCTGCCATTGACTGAATTTTCCGGCTTCCTGTGTTTTCACTATAAAAAGCACTAATACACATCTTCTAAAAGAGTAGAGAAACTCTGGATCAAAATGCAGACAAAAAAGGAGCAAAAACAAGTGATAAAAGCATTGCTTATGGGCATTGTAGTCTTTGAAGAAAAGAAAAAACCCTCAGAATTTCGAATTTAAATTTTTGTTCAAAATGCTGCTTTTTTTATTTATTTTTATTTACCCACATTTAAGTGTTGATACAAAAACAATGCATACAGCTAGAAGAAAGATACCCAGATAAGTCTAGGGCTTCTGCCTATTCCTTTTCGAACGGGTATTATGTTGAAATATATTTTAAATTATTTTATTCGTTTGTAGCCTGACGTAGTCATACTTAATTCTAGTGGGAATATGAGTCTGAAACTGCTCCATTGTGCTGTGATTATGGGGCGTGTTTCAACCGAACCAGGAAAGACCTCAATTGGAAAACTTACAACAAATTAGAGCAACGAAGCGATGGTTAACGTTAGTTGTCAAACGTCAACAGAACTCAACTGCATTGTGTTGCTAAGTCAGCGTTTTCCCCCCATGGGTTGTTTTACATGTCCGAGGGTTGAAGCAACCTCAATTATGTGATATATAGACCCAGGAATGCGAATTTTAGCAGGCAACCTTGCCCGAATAACACATTTTACCCCCCAAACACCATTTTTTTAAAGGTGAACCCTCTTTAAGAAGCTATAGTTTTGGGCTAGTAGTTGGTGGGTTTTGTTGTAAAAACTTGGCAACCCTGTCTGCACGCACACTGGAATAAACAATATTTGCCAGTGTTTTAAAAGAAAGAATTTAATAATACACAGAGTATACCAACATGATCTTCATTTCAGAGAGAAATAGCGATATATATAATATATTTTATTTTTATTTGTTTCTTCTTTTAATAGTTCAAAATAAAGATTCCATTAAATTTAATTTAATTTCAAAAAGTATTTTTGTTTGTTTGTTTAAAAACAGAGACTCTGTTCTTTCTTTTGATGCACTGCACACTATTTTTTAATCTTCAATTGCATTTTTTTGCTTGGAAGTTCGATACGGTTTAGTGCCACATAGACCTATGTTATTTATCTATTACATATCATGCGTGAGTTGGTGGGTGGGGTTGCAGAATTAAGCATTCTTCTTCTGTTGAGGTGGCATGTCACTGCTCTCTGATGTCACAGCGAAGAACATTCACAGATCGATCATTTATTTGCTCAGCCAGCTGTCAATAAAAGCTTTTCATTGACTAACAAGGGAGTTTTCAGCTCTGAAACTTACAGTATATTCTTATATTACGATGACCTTTTATATATCAAAAGCTCAAGGGAAAGTTGATTTCTCAATTCATGACCCCTTTAAATAAGTTGATTATATCTCTTAAAATAGTGCTTGCTATTGTTAATTTGTATTAAGAAAAAAAACGTACATTAAAATACTTGTCGGTATTACATTAAAATATGTCCCGCATCTGCATGCAAGCTGAGATATTTTATTATTATTAATATTTTTTTATTAATTTCTGTTCTGCTATACACCATGGGCCTCATTTATAAAATGTGTGTATGCACAGATTTGATCTTAGTGTGTGTATGCTAGAATCCATGCCAATGTTCAGATTTATAAAATCGTGGAACTTTTTTGACGTGAAAAAAGTGCCTAAGACATGTCAGGTCCTAAGCAGGTGTACACACTTTTCCTTCTGGCAGAGTCGGAGTACTGCAGATATTTGGAAATCTAAGCAGCAATAATAATAATAAAACCATGTAAGCATGATTACACCACATTAAAGTAAAATTTAGTATGTATAATTTGGTTCCATACATTATTTTGGCTGTTAAATGCCTATAATGCAGAAATAGATTTCACATCTGGAAGAGAGGCGTACAGATTTATTTTTCTCTGTATCATACATACACGCACATCTGACAAATTATCTTTCATCAAATGTATGATGGTTTCTACAAAACATTTGATAAATAAGGCCCCTGGTTTAAATCTCTTATTTATTATTCCAAATTCCAACTACAAAAAAAGGCTAAATTACCCACTTTAGTACTGATTGTTAGCGTGCCGCTCTGAGTGGGAGTGAGTAGGAACAGTTACACTCGCTTAGTAGCTGTTATTACTGCTAGGCATATACACTAATATAAAAGCATTGGTTTTGCCATTGTAGTCAAGCACACAATGACTGACTGATTTGGTCATCATGCTCAACCACTCCATTATGACACGATTAATTGTACATTCTTACTAGTTGGTGATCATATGATTTATCATCTATATAATTGCATGTTCATCAGCACCCGTATATTCAGTCAGCTCCTGCATTATAGCTCAAAATGTAGCTGTAAAATGACTCCCTGGTGTAAATGAACATAAGCAATTTGTGAATTTAAATGACATAATGCTAGTCCTGGCCACATGGTTGGCACTCTTCAGAAGTGTGTATGTGCTCTCTGGGGTTTTCTGCGGTGCCCGTTTATAGCTCCCGTGGGAAATCCCAACCACACAAGTAATAAAAGTGACTTATGAGGATTGAGCTGATGTGCAAAAGGTTAGTGTCAAAGTGTTTCATTCTCTTTGACCTTGACGTCCTCATATACTTTCTCCTTTCTGATTCATAAATAACAGAGCTGTTTTTACAAGACATCTCTACAAGATCTAAGAAAGAAAAAAGAAAAAAAAAAAACATATTAAGCAACACAGCGGTTTTCAACGATGATGGTAATAATGTTTCTTGAGCACCGAATCACCATATTACAATGATTTTTGATTGATCATGTGAGACTGGAGTATTTCAGCTTTGCATCACAGAAATAAACTGAACATTAAAATATATTAAAACAGAAAATTATTATAAATTCCAATTATATTTTTACAGCTTACAAGATTTTACCGTATTTTCGACTATGATATTTAAATATTTTGCCCTTTACTGTGTACATTAAGATAAAAGTAAATGTTTTCAAAATTACATAAATGTACACTTGAGTCCATTAAACTCACAGTATGTGTAAATTCTGTAGCAGCAGCTCAACATCTTCATCTAGTTAATGCATCCATTTTTCCAAGCTGAAAGTTCAACCTGGAGGAGTAGAAGACCAGATGTATGCCTAACCTCTGACCCCATTACCTAAAGCAAAGCACCATTTGGTGTGCTGGGGAGAAACACGCTGTCTCTTTCTGCTATGGTCTGTCTGATTTCCAAAAGACAGTTACCAAAGGCACACTTGCCCAGTGGGACGACAATTGTTTACTTTCAGGAAACAACTACTGTACAACACTACTGATCATTGAGCAATTAATGGTGTAAGATTGAGATGTAATACGTTTTAAGCCAGGTACAGGGAATCTTGATAGCTGAGATATCTACTATACAAATACCCACTGGTCTCTTTACAGGATCAAGCCTTTGACCAGGAAAGGCTGAGGAACAGGACTTTGTCTTTCAGTGTCCTATAAATCTGTTACGTGTTTGACAAGCTACAATACTGGACAAATGTATAGCTGAGAGCAGGGTGACGCTTTCCTCAAACAGATCTTCTCACAAGCTCCAAGGGGAATTCCTGAGCGATGTGTGCTTGAACAGATGGAGGCGGTTGGGGCATCAAAGCACTAAAGTGAGACCAGGGACAGTGGGAGCAGAGATGCATCTGACCAGTCAAAGAATTGAGCAGGAAGTTTGAATAGGCCTGCTTTGGTCCTCATTAAGATGGGTGCCTGCTCTGACATTTACGAGGAGGATGGAATCTGTTTGCCACCAAAGAAGGTCGTCCGAGTGTTCGGTTATCTTATGTGTGTTTGTTTGGGGATGTTGCATGCATGGCTTCATGTGCTTGTGAGCGCGCAAAGTGGTTCAGTGGTTTCATTCCTGGCAATGCAAACACTGAACAAATCTGTCTGTCATCAAAAATTAGTTGAGCAGTTTACAGGGTGGTTAACAAATGCCTGGAGAGTTAGTTTAACAAAAACATGATACTTAACATCATCTGATGCATGGCCTAGGATATGAGAAAAGAGTTTTAAATAGATCGTTCACCAATTTCTTTAAATATAATCTTAATATTTTGAATCAGACCTTTTTAATTAATCAGTTGATTCAGTTAACAAAACTGGATATATATCAAATTGTATATATATATATATATAAATATAAATATATATATATATATATATATATATATATATATATATATATATATATATATATATATATAAATAAATAAATATATATATATATATATATATATATATATATATATATATATATATATATATATATATATATATATATATATATATATATATATATATATGGTCATATCTCAATTAGTATAATCCCAGTCTTCTCTTAAATAAATATCAAAACAATCCATTATATAGGAACACTGTGTATATGGTGCCTATTTAACTGGAAGAGAGAAAGTACTCATTGTATTCTGACTTTCTTTTCTTTATGTGCTGTTTCAATGAGTCACATTTTAGCAGATTTATAGCAGGTGAATAACACTACTGTTTTCACTGCTGTCACTACTGACCCATTACGTAACACAAAATAGAGTTATTTATTGTGCATTAAGCTCAGACCAAGCATGCACAATCAAACCTTATGCCCCTGGGAAACATAATGTTTTCATGTAGTCAAATACACAATCCGTAGGGCAAGTCACTGGCCTTAAATCATGTGTTCCTTTTATGTTTTTTTTTAGACCAAGCACACACTACAAGACTGAAGGTTGCCTGTGCAAATGTAAAGATTTACAGGTTCTTCTGAGCACTGTCACAGACTTTCAATTACAATTCTAAACCACAATACAACATTTGACTTCTGTTTCACACTCTCACATTTTTGCTTCAGTCTTGTGTTTGGCTTAGGAGGCTGGTCGTTATTTTTTTTTGTCACAAGATACGGATCTAGGACCCTAAAGAGAGATATTTAGGGGCAGATGTGCAGTGGAGTTATGTGCTATGAGTTCTCGGAACTGGTGGATGAGAGGGAGAACAGATTGCCAGTGAGTTTGCATTGCTCTCTATTAGCAAGTTTCAGTAGGAAAATCAGCAATGAAAGCCTGTTTATGAGGTGCTGAAAAAATTAAGAAAATAAAATCATCAATCATCGCAAAGATTTTAAGCTCTCAAAAGTAGAGCTGTTATTCTGAGTACGTCTGCACGAGTCCACATATGCTTTCTGTAAACTATCCAGTGCACTGCAGAAAGGGCGATTTAAAAACATCAGGTTATCGTCGAAAAAAACGCTGCCTTTCTTCAATCCAGCACATTTTGCTCAGGTGATAAAATCAAAACAAAATGTTCTTTTTGTAAATTGGTGGCTAATTGGTTTGAAATCATACAATCTCATTCATACGTTTTCATATGATCTGCTTACGTTCCAGTGTTGGCATGTTGACATTAATGCTTCCTTTAAAAAATAAAAATAATAATTCACACCATACAAACTCATACGAAATTGCCATCTCGTAACATGGTTACATTTTCCCGTAAGATCAGGTTGTAAAATCTTCAAAAGGGCTGCATACAAACACATTCACAGTCCTCCCAGCCAGTCCATTCAAAGTCACTCTATTTCAGAATAAGAAGAACCAGGAGAGTGGGTTAATGAGAACGGCCCCCCATACCTGTCCACTGATCTATCCGAGCCCAGGAGACAGGGGCCCACAGAGCCCAGATCAAAGGTGCAAGTCACTGTCATCA